>NC_092073.1:7270625-7584687 GCF_039877785.1 Chaetodon trifascialis
TTAATTATTCACACAATCAATTATGCAGCCACTCGCATTGACACAAGCAGGTCTGCTTTAAAGTCCACAACAACCTTCCTTCAACATAGTTTGCTTATAATACACCCACGCAAGGCAGGTGTCAGTTGAGCCAAACCAGTCTCATTGAATTATTAAGGGGATGACTTTAAGCTGTTGTTTTAGCAAGATGCTGTCTCACTTAATCTTTATTCCAACATTATTCATTAAAGATGAACATAGAGACCTCCTCCCCTTTCCCCTCCATCCTCCTCTGCTTTCATTTTCTTGAGATCTACTCTTACCCTTTCAAGTAAAGATGTGGCTTTTGAAAAGTCTAGCTGCTAAATGTTTTAACAGCTACTGCCAAGATCTATTCTGCAGTGTCTTCCCCACCCTGTGAGATTTGCCTCCCTTGTCCTTGGCTGGTAAACACAATCTTCACGCTTGTCCCTTACCTGCTATTTAAGAGCGCACTGGCTCACTACCTCCAGGGATATGCACCAGAATTTATTGGTGGGGAGGTCAGGGTGCCTGTTGTCCTGTTCGGGATTCATCGCCACGCGCGGATACGATACCTCGTGCGCAGGATGGGAGAGTGCAGAGCAGGGCTCATCTGAACTTATTCAAATGAGAGCGTGTCTTTGAAGCATTGCATGTGGTGAGCTTTGTTATGGGTCCCAGCGGATCGCCTGTTGACGCTCTCTCAGGTTTTCTAACGAGGGGAGCCTTGGCATGTGCCTTAGGGCTTGTTCACAATCACTTGCTGTGCCTCTCTGATCACTCCCTCCGCTTCTTTATCTCTCCTTTTAAATACGGCCTTGAAGTACGCTGGAGGATTTTGAAAGGCAAACACAGAACACGGCCATATACTCCAGGTACCGGTTCAGGGCTACCACAGGAGTGTCATTTTGTCCACTGAATCATTAATAGCAGGCTGAAGTTTTCCTCTAAGGATGGTCTGAGAGTGACTGATGCCTGGAGTCCAGTCACTGTCTACCACATGATTACCACTGCAGGGACCAGGATATTAATATTAGCACTTGATGTGCTGCAGGAAGACATGCTATCAATGATTACCAATCAGGGACTCTTTATTGTATAAGTAGAATGACAAGGATTTCTTTCTTCATAGGGAAATACACTTATTAACTTAAGAATAAGAGGAGACTGACACCACTCTCATGTCTGTCCGTTATATATGAAGCTAGAGGAGGCAGTTAGCTTAGCTTAGCATGCAGACATGTAACAGCTGGTATGGCTCTGTCAAAGGTAAAAACAGATGCAGAAGCTAGCATATGTAAAGGCCACTAATCAGCACGTTACATCTCGTTGGGCTATCTTTAGAAAAACCAGAGTGTGACAATAACAAACTGTGTTTTACAGGAGGTTATGTCAGAGGAGGCTCCATGAAGTCTTGAAGCTTAGTTCAAAGATGGGTTTTTAACTGATATAATGTGAGCTTTTGAGAGGCTCGCAGGTTTTGTTTTTTATTAGCTGTTTCCTACTGCAATCCCACTCGCAGTTCCCATTGTGATCTCCTCATCTAACGCTCATCAAGACAGCAAATAAGCCTGTTTCCCCATAATATCAAAGTACTCCTTTAATGACTGTCTGTCCCTACAGTCCCTTTAAGAGTGCTCAAACTAAGAGGCACAAAGAACCGCACAGTGAAATCAAATACAGCAGCTGATTTGGGATGAGAAATTTGGGTTTGGTGACAAACTGCTGAAATGTGATGGATATACACAGAATTTACACAGATCATACTTAACAGCATGTAGATCTTTTTCTAAATGTCCAATCACTGATAATCACACACATTACATCTTTGGCATGTTGACATTTTCCCATTTCATTTGTGTTTAGCTGAAGCTTAATGGTGTTTGAAGTCAAATTTTCCTTTCCATTTAAAACAAACAGTCACCTGTTTGCATATCAGGTAGCTGATTTACTCAGAGGGAAATTGTTCTTGGAAATTAGCACATCCACTTAAATCCTAGAAAATCTCAAGAACGGTTGTGTTTGGCTTCTATTTTGCTGCTGCTGAGGATGTTCAGGTGACAATAACAGTGTTTCAGGCGTCTATTTCGCATTTCTGTCTCGCCTCGCAGGAGTTTTTTGCTTGTTTGGAATCTTTAAAGGTTTCATCAGAGACGTAAATAAATCATTGGCCTGATCAGAGCCCTGCTCTGACATGTCTCTGAAGTAATTGCATTGACAGACCCTGAACAGCAGCAGTTCCGCACAGTCCCAGACCAGATACAGTTTGTGGCATTGGCATATACACATGTAATTGTCAGTTGTTATGAAAGTAATTTCAGCTCTCTGGCTCCCCACAGTCA
The DNA here is from genome assembly GCF_039877785.1 of Chaetodon trifascialis. Classification (NCBI taxonomy): domain Eukaryota; kingdom Metazoa; phylum Chordata; class Actinopteri; order Chaetodontiformes; family Chaetodontidae; genus Chaetodon; species Chaetodon trifascialis. The sequence continues at coordinate 7,272,968 of NC_092073.1, forward strand.
CTGATCAACCCCTTTATCTCCTCTGTAGAGAATACAGTAACATCAGGCTGCTTATTAACTGAATCACAGAAATAGCTTAGAGCACGGTGCACCCATACACAAAGTTCACTAAGAATTGATGTGATGGTGACAGGGTGGTTGGAGATCAGTCTCTTGGGTTTCCCAGTCAGTCAGTGTATTGAGCAGATTTCCCAGGTTCCTTGCTGAGGACTGTTTGGAGCTGAGAGCCAGGATCCCGCTCTCAAATGATTGCCACTCGATCCTTATTTGTGCTGACGGAGCACTCAGCCTGCATGCTTAATGCACTGCTTTGGATTGGTGGGTCGTCTAGGAATAGTAAAAATGAAGTGTACATGTGGTGCCAACCCATTTGTCATGTAGAGATGCTCCCTACTGTATATGTTCTGGAGCTGGAATCAGTCTTTCAAATGTATATGGATGATTTGAAATTTGGTACAGGGACAGGCATATTGTACATCAGTGCATCTGTGAGAGGATTTTATTTGTTTTATTCTTTAGTATTTGGGAGATGGGGAAAGGGGTGGGGGGTTAGGGTGTTTTAGGCAGCATTAGGGGTCCATTAGTCCATTATAATGTTGGACAAAGACAATGCTTTGCATCACACATTCAGCATTATTCTGGGCATTTTCAGACTTGTTCTGGTCAGCAGCATTGCAATTTAACATTGGTCCAGTTTGCCTCTAGAGAATGTAGTTTGCATTAAAGCTGGAAAGCCTTTACCCGACTTGAACCAGAGGAGCCACTGCTGCTTTTGACCGATCAGAGCACACTATTGTGACTCTTCCAAATGTGTCCAATTAAAGCCCTTTTAACTAAACTGCATTTATTTGGGGAACAACATGAAGAACATTATTCTAATTCTACTTGAAAATGAAATTATGATAATTGACTAATACACAACATTTAATTAATTTTCCAATACACGTTCCTAGTGCGACGCAGTAAGCCATCAAACCCCAACATCAAGCGCTGTGGGCTGTGTGTATTTGCTGGGGATACTTAGGCCTTTTTTCAGCCTGTCTTTATCACAAATTGCAAATGGCCAAAATTACCTCTTGCACAGGTGACATTAGAATACTGAAATGCTAATAATATCAGAGACAAATGCAATTTGAGTCATTATGTAGTTGGCAGGATGTGACAGAGGGGATTTTTCAGCTAGAAGTTAATGATGTCACCACTGCCAACATAGCATGCTGGAAATATTAAACCAGAAAGAGAAGACCTAAAAGGCCCAGGAAAACTTCTTGCTGCAGAATGTAAATTATTAACCTGTTTGTGCCAGCAAAGGCACCCACACATGCTCAACAAAAAGCTCTGAAATTGTTGCCTCTCTCCCTCTCTGTCTATCTCTACCCAAAAAGTAAGATGCATAGACAGAGTTAAAGGGCCCACACATGCAAACCATAATAACACTGACTTAAAGCTAAATATCTATATAGGTATTCTGCATAGGAAACAGTGCATGCTTAGTTTTATTTAACTAGCTATTGTCCATACTCTAGAATAAGTGAAGAAGGTGAATGTCAGCTGTTAGATGGATCTCATGAAATATTGTTCAGACATGGTCCCCAGATGTGACTTGGACTGTACACATCTACAGCTCAACATATTAAAAAAAGAGGCCTCCTGCTGTGTCTCAAGGTGATGTAAGGTGAGTTTGATTGTTCCTTGCTGGGTCCAAATGGAGGACAGCTGTTCTCTTGTCTCAGATGAGTATTTCGGCTTCCCTTAAAGGCCACTGCGACTGTCAGGTCCCTGTGTGATCCCAGGGGTGCTGTGCAATCTCTTCACATCCTCTCATGCAGAGGAATTGAGGTGCACTTTGGACTGCCGCAAATGGTTTTTCTCTCATCCATGTTGGGGAAACTGGGAGTGTTGCTGAAGACTAAATGGTTGATGTTAATGATGTCCTTGTAATTACGTACACTCAGCTAAAACAAACGGTCACTGGCTACAGTCAATGTAACAGAGCTGGATAAGTGCAAGTGTTTGAAAACTTTGAAAAAAAAGGAGCAGTGTGTAGGATTTAGTGGCATCTAGCAGTGAGCCTGCCTGTAAGGTAGGTTACATTTCTAATTACTGCCAAAAGTAGTGGAATTACAGTCCGATGTTACATTGGAATGCGTTTCTCCAACACTGTCTATTAGACACACGAGGCATCACGTAAACTGTTGACTTGTGTATCAAACTGAGTATTTTTGTTCGCTTCCTGGGATCCTGAAGAGGGGTTTTTGTTGAGATTAGCAGTTGAACTGTGAGTTTTGTTTTAAGCGCTGACTGCCTCCTTGGCGCAGAGCATTTTCTAGTTAATCGTAGTAAAGCAAAAACATTAAACAATGCTGACTTTTGTTTTAAAAAGTGCTTTGAGTGGTTGTCAGACTAGAAAAGCGCTATACAAATACAGTCCATACACCTGGTGTAAAGAACCTTCTTGCAAAAAACACAAAAGGGGGCTGGAGACACCACACAGAGTTAAGGCCAAGCAAAAGAAATCTCTTGAGATGGGATTTTAAAGTGGCTTTTTTGCCACTTGACATTTCAATGTAGCATCTCTCAAGCGGCATATCTTCTCTTTGTTACTAACAGGCTATTTCTGCACCGCACTTCTCAGCAATCATCGTTTAGTCAAACAGTGCCATGCTAGTTTGATGACTTCTTCCATTGATTTCCCGTTAATAAAGAATGTGTTCCTTGGTTCAATCATCCTCGCTTTCTCTTGCTTTGTTCCTCTCTTTATTTCCAACAATCCAGAACGGTAAATACACTACTTCCTGCGAGCCAGAGCGTTTTTTCCTACCCCACAGTGTTTACAACAGCAAACACAGAGGCTCTCAGGAAGTGAATATACTTTAAATCACAACTGTGTTTTGTCAATCAGTGATTGAGAATAGCAAAACTGACATTTATATGATAATGTAGGAGATTATTACTATGCTCATCCACAACAACTCAAAGAAGTTTGATTACTTCATTTAAATGAACTGTGCATCTTGAATATGTAAAAAGACCTGTTAAGGATGCAAGGAATCAGAGACACACACAGTATTTGCTAAAGGACTCAAAAGCGAGTTGAAAGGAACATGAGTGTGGAGCCGAGTTCTCCTCTGAAGCTACGGGGGAGCATTTCTTGATTGTTTTTCTTGTGTGTGCGGTTCCACATGAGTATTCTCTTTGGTCACTTCTCTACAAAGACCCCCCCTCTCCAAAGAAAGTAAGATAAAAAGAGAATACAAAGTCTATTTCTTTTGCAGCTCGGCACAGACTTGTCAGTTGTTATTATGTGGATTTCTTTTGCACTCTTCGAGAAGAAAATAAAAGGTTCAGCAGTGGTCAATCCTTTGAAGTGACACAGGCCATCACTAACATTTGTTTCAAGGAGGCTCAGGAGGACTGAATACTAATTAGGTCTGTTTTTTCCCCCTCAGACTTTCAAGGAGAGGAGCAGCAGGATTACAGCGATCTGACTGAAACAATTTGCACAACTGTAACAGAATCCTAATTAGAAAGACTGTGGACACTTTGAGGATGAATTCAATTACAATTTCAAGATAAAGGAGCAGAAAAAAACTTAAAGGAGCAGTTTGCCATTTTGGAAATGCGCTTATTGGCTTTCTTGCTGAGAATCCGATGGAAAGAATGATGCTGCTAATGTGTGCACCAAGACCTGAGGACTGAGAACAGGCAAACAGCTAGACGAAAATCTGCTGGCTTTTGTGACCCTTTGGACAGGCTAGCTGTTAGCTAAGCTAACCACTGACTGCAGCTTCATAATACTGAACAGATATGAGAGTGGTGAAGGTTTCCTCATCTGACAAAATGTCAAATGATTTCTTAAAGCTTTCATTTCTGCTCCTTTACCCTTAAATCTGCATTGAATTTATCCTGAAAGTTTCACACATTGGTCATTGTTTCAACCAGATGTCTCCTGCTACTCCTGTCAAGAAGAAAAAACAGGCACAATTAGTAGTCTTCCTGAGACTCCTTGAAACTAATGTTTGAGATGGCCTGTGTGGATTAACCCCCCACTAAAACTGGAAAGAGCCAAGAAACCTGCAAAATCTCCTGTAAAGATGAAAAGTGTTGCAACACCTTCCCTTCAGACTAAACAAACATGTGTCAGTCAGTAAGCTTTAGAGGTGCTCGAAGGGAGATTTTGTTATCCGGCCTAGTTTTTTGCCATGTTTCCTTTGTTTTTTGCTAAGCTAAGCTAACCGGCTGCTAGCTCCAGATTCACAGTTACTGTATAGATGTGAGAGCTAGATCACATCAGTATGTAATCACCACAGTACAGACTGCAACACATCTCCATTCCTGTGCTCTGCTGGAGACAACAACCTCTTTTCATCCACAAAGCCAAGCAAAACTGTCACACACAATTTCCAAACTTTGTCAGTTGTCACACGCACAGCTCGTCTTTGTCGACTTGCTGTAATTCCAAGGCGATAAAGAGGAGAGAGAGCCCAAATTGAAATTAATTAACATGAAGCTATGTAAAACATATGCTGAAGTTCCTGCACTCTATTCCTCACTCTATTGGAGCGTTTAAATCCATTGTGTATAACGAGGCTTGATGTGTCCTTCTATGTGAATGAATAAAAAAAACCACTCATCCTGTGGAGTTGTACGTGTTTGTGAGCCTCTTGAAGAAGCAAACACTGCACTCGGATGCATACTGAAATATAGCCTCCTTCTCAGAGGCACATGGAAATAAGCAGCAAATATATTGAATTTTTTTCATTCTTCCTGTGACAAACAGAGGAGACATTTTATTCACGTTTCCATTCATGTACTCAGAATGAAAGGGAATTATTGTAAGATGGTACTTTATTGGTTTCAAGAGAGATGGAATTGCACCGGCCCAGAGTCTTAGTCGAATTAACATATCTTTGACTTAAAGCATTTGACATTCACAGATCTACTCCAAAGTCATTTTACACAAACCACCGAGACATTCGGCTCACTGTTGTTTAGAATCCAGTTTTTAATATTTAAATGAACTATAAAAAGCACATTAAAACATATTCTCATTTTAGTTACAAAAATGGGTCACCTAAAGGGCTTCTCATTGCATTCACAGAAGGAGTTGAACAGTGGATGTCTAACTGTTACCGTATTTCTCTCTTAAAAAAAAAATCCCCACCCAAAATATATAAACTTAATTGCTTAACCAAGGTATATACAGGGCATTACATCCTTGCATCTTACAGGTTATCAAGAAAGTTTGAGGTATACAACCAAAATAAAAAGCCTGTCAGGAAACAAAACAGAAAAAAACAACAAATAGAATTAAATAAAGGAAAAATGAATGCCATGATTGCTTCCTACTAGCACAGGATCACAACATTAGTGGGAGATGTTGCCGTATACGTGCTGGTGTGATACTTCCAATTGTTTCACCTACGCTCACAAGGGCGAAACAGCAAATAACCTCAAGCTTTGGACTGTCAATATATACAAAGGGCATACAGTCTAATTTAGCAATAGAGAATTGTTTGAATGCTCACTTTATTTGCTTCATGACAGGTACACAGTATGTGTTCAAAACAAACAAACAAAAAAAAATAATCCAGAATTATAAATTTATTTGATTGAATGACGTCTTTAACTTACACTGCATATCTAACCGACATTGAAATTAAAGAGCTGGAAGCAGAATCTGATACACATGCAAGTTTTGAAAGTGGATTCAGAAATAACAGTATTGTACAAAATAATAATTACAGTTTTTTTTTATAATTATCAAAATACACCTTCTTTCTTAGCACCTCTTTATACTTTTGTGTTTTTTTGAACAAGCACCATTGTAGTCGTTTTCATACAGCACCTGGAGAGTCCAGAGAGGAGGTCCGTGTCCCCTCGTGTCGCCTGACCCCCTCTCTTGGTTACCTCCGATTCACCCTCCTCTGCCACGCGTTCGAATGTCCTTCACCTCTGCTCCATAACGTGGTTAAGTCATGTGGTTCGAGCCCTACAAGGGCAACAAGTATTTTCCTGGGTTACACGTACATACATGGAAAGACATGTTTGCTACACCATCTCTTATTCAAAACTTGCATGTGGCATAGAAAAGGGTGGGGGGCTAGAAATGGGGTTTGGTGGTACCCAAAACGTCTCAACTTGACTTTCTTTGCTGGCCCCATCAAGTCCTTTTTTTTCTTTTCCGTTTTTATTTAGCCAAGGAAGCAGACGGGCCCAACTTCAAACCCAAACTTCTGGTTCGGGTCCCCAAAGTCAGTCAACATGACGTCGATGATTGGAACCTGATCGATTTTGGGAGTATTTATCTCCATCACAGTCTTTCCGTAGCCCTTCCTCGTCTGCAGCAAGAGAGACACAGAAGCAGAGAATTAGACGAATAAGTCCCAGAAAACTACACGCATTCTGTCCCGTCTCTCCCTCCTCGAAGCCCTGCGTGCTCATGTTCGCCAGGCCAGTGGGAAAACTTTGCTAATGCGTGTCTGAGATGAGTTTTCACAGTCATCCGCTGTCATCAGCTACAACCATAGCTTTCCACTTTTTCTTGTTTCACCACTAATATGATTTCATTTTAGGAGCAATAGTCCAAAAATGGAGTGCCAAATGGATGAGAAACTGATTACAACCATTCAAAGCCTGGCACAAACGCCGCGGGAGTAAATGTGTCAGAATCACGCTTGAGTTTTGCTGGAAAATAACCTGTAAGTGAGTTTTTGTTCTTAGCAGCCACAGATAGCTACATGCCTGATTCCAAAAAAGTTTGGACACTGTGTAAAACATAAATAAGCCATTCCACAGGTAAACAGGTTGATTGATAACAGGTGATAGCATCATGATTGGGTATGAAAGGGGCATCCTGAAAGGCTCAGTCTTTCACAAGCGAGAATTGAGAGAGGTTCACCACTTTGTGAACACATGATTGGATGAAGGATTTTACTTCATGGACTCAGGAACACTTGTCTGTGTCTGCTTTTATTTAAGTTTTACACAGCGTCCCATTGGAATCAGAATTGTGGCATAACTCATCTGAAAAGCTCTAGCTTGAAAGACAAATTTGAGGCACAACACAACAGCGCTCACATCATTTGCACTAAAACATTCAAATGATGCCAGCGACAGACTGAACTCTTCAGACTCCCGGCTCACTTGGTCAAACAGTATTTATGGACAGGGCTTACCGCGCATCCGTCTGAGAGGGCCTTGATGTAAGGGTTATTGTCATAGGACATCTCCTCGTCGTTGGCGCCCAGGAAGCGCAGCGCCTTGTCATAGCTGTCGCTGGTGGCGTCGTGCCATGCCACAGACTGGTGGCAGCTGTAGGTGAAGTTTTGCCTGGCCGAGGCTGTCAGTAGTCTGAGGAAGGTCATCTGTACCATGTTTATTGTGCTTCCTTCTGCGTCAACATAGGAAAGCTGTCGGTGGGCAAACAGAGAGAAAGACAGTTCAAAATTAAGAAGCAAGAGTTTCACCAAACAGTCTGATTATGTATTTGTTTCTAAAAAAAAAAAAGCTAAATAATAACCAGAGCTTGTTTAACATGTTTTGATCCATCGACAAAGATGACAGATGACTCATCTCCAACAGACAGCTTTACTGTATATCACTACTGAAACATAAAGCCAGAGCGCCTGGGAGACTGTACGTGAAGAACTGAATATGTGTAAAATAAATTCTGAAAAAGTTTGGCTGCCGGGGGGAATTAAAATAGAATTCTGTAAATAAGATTAAGTCTGTAGTTTATCTATGCTGAACACTGACAGGCTGAAGGCACTGAGAACATCTCAGTCTCATTTCTGTAAGAAGAGGCAGCTGAAAAGTCACTAATTTCTTTTAACACAAAGAGTACTGACCCGTATGATACTGAAGGCAGTTAGGATAGGAATAATTAGAATATAATAAGCATAGAATAGAACTGGCTTGTGTAAAAAGACCAATTAGACAGTGGTTTCAGTTGATATACAGTAACCACTGCTCTCTCTAATTCCCAGAAGGGCTTTTACAAGGCTGCTAGCAAATAGTTAACACTAACACCAGTTGCTCTGTCACGATTACTTTCACCATTACTGAATGGAGCCACATTACTTTCATCCCAATAACTGCTGAGGAGTTCAAACACGGCCATTAGAGGACATGCTGCATCACCTAAAAGCCCCCAGCCAGTCTGAGTTTTGCTCAGATGGATTCAAGGCTCATGTCAGCTTCCCCAAACCCTGAAGAGAGTACTGTTCCTCAGCCACACCAGGATTTCTGCACTGAGGCATCAATTAGCCTGACAGTACTTCCATTCCAATGTGATCTAATTACTGCGTTGACTCTTTATCATTGTTACCTTGCAGCATAGGAAACATGGGAATTCTACTGTGTGTTAGTATATTTAATAATAATCACATTGCATTCGTCATTGTATTAGTGTGTGTGCTAATTAAAAAGCACATGTGCAGTACTTTGTATTTGTATGTAACTTTGTCTACAAATTGAACAACATACTGTAGTCTGAGCCTCAGTTTAATGTTATGACCCTTTTTTAGTCCCCGAGAAAACTCGAATCTAGAGAAACGAGAGGTTTTCAGAGCACACATGACGCTGACGTGAACATTAACTTTGAGTGAACCTTGTCTGAACACGCGCATCAAAGGAGCCCTTCGTCACCAGATGTACTGCACTTTCAGCCCTGAACGCTCTGTCACAGTCAGTCTTTTAAAGTCTACATCTGTGGAAATACATAAGCATGACACCAGTTTGATGGAGCAGGACAAACTTATTTCTTTCATTTCCGAGTACAAGAAAACAGTAGCTGATGTTTACCGAGACAATTTTTAACTGTTCAAGGACAGAGCGGGGACTACTGAATGCTAAGCTTTGAGGCATACTGCCTGAATCCTCTGTAATGTTTTATTGATGCTCTGTTCTGTGTACGCTGCAGTCTAAGAATTGCAATGTTCCGACAATGAAAATGAGGCATGCGTTCAAAAGGATGGCGAATATTTTGAGTAAAAGCCAATGTGTTCATGATAAAAGTGCATATTGTTCACTCTGAACTCTCTCTGCTGTGGCTTTGCCTAAAACATGAACACTAAAACCATTAGGCACTTTGGGATTTCTTTATGAGGAGCAACTTTGGGTCACTGCGTTGCAATTCCATGGGTGGTGCTGCTATTTGAGGTTATTGGCGGCTGGAGCCTCCGCACAGGTGCGTGGAAAAACAGGAAAAATAGAGCGATCCATCGAGTAAAGCACTGCAGACTTACTATTTTACCACGTTTAAATTCACTGAACCATGACCCAGGGACTTCTTTGGGCCATGAAGATATTCTGACCTATAGGAAACAAAACCAGACAGAGCACATTAATAGCAGACGTTATCATGGGCATTACTTTTTGTTAGGAATCATGCAGTAAACAAGGAGAAAAAAAAGCCCCAAAATCTTTCTGTATAAAGCACAGCCTCAAGGGTAGCATCAAAGTTTATAATCTGGGAGCAGAAGATAAACCTGTTTGTTATTTCAATATCTTTGAAATATTGTTTTCACAAACTTGGTAGAGTCACGTCATTCTATAGCATTTGCCTTTTGGTGCTTTTCGAGTTGTTTGCACAAAACTGAATATTTAGTCGGTACAAGCTGCGCCCTAAAGCAAATCAAATGGCTCCTTTTGACAACTTCAGCCCGCTGCTGCGCTGTTTGTCGACGCCTTGGTGGAACATGATGGCTTAATATCTGATGAGAAATGGTGATTAGAAACAGGCCGTTATGAATCTCATGGGTACAAATCCAAAGTCACTTACTCCATTAGACTTCTTATCTGGATAGATGCAGGTTTCGCCCCCGGCGGTGAAGTTACAGTAGACTTTAAAAGAATCCCCAGAGCAGCCCTGGTTCGGATCAATCCAGTATTCGCCTGAGGAGAACCAAGCACACTCAAACATCCTGTTCTACCAGCGTCCACAGAAAATGGTGTGCTGTGCTCCTCGATCCTATGTGAAATTGTGCTTCAGAGTAATTTACTGCTTATTTTCATGGCTTATACGCTGCTATAGAAAATGTTATCAAGGTAGAATTTACATGCAGCAATTTTGACTAAATATTTTTCCTCAACAGAAGAAAATTGAGCACAGATGAACCTAAAACAATCCATACTGCTGTAAATGACAACTATGCATGTTGTTAGACTCTAATAGTAGTGGGGGCACATATTTACCAAACCAGACGGACCAAAAGATAGCAAAGGAATAAAGTTCTAGCTCTGATCAGGCCAATTTTGTGTGGGCGATGTTCTCTATCACTGTTTTCAACACAAAGTTATTTTTCTCCCCTGAGCATCAGTTTGTCAGAAAAACAAGTGTCTTGACCAAAAAAGAAAATGAGAGGAACTGTGTGTTATGAGGCTCTTCTCTGCTGCGGCCAGACTTTGTGATTTCCGCTGATGGGACAGGTGTGTTTCCAGATAAATTCTTTACTTTCAAGCTTAACGCCTGGGATTTGGTTCAGCTTACCATCGGGGAACTCTGGGTGGCAGAGCTGCAGATCTTTGCATGTTCTGGCCGGGTTGTTTTGCGTGCCCATGGGGTATTTCATGCGTTCGATGTCCTGTTTGAGGTTGTTGAGCGAGCCGAAGATGTCCTCCATGCCATCGCCGTAGTCCATTATGGCGGCGTCTGACTGCATGTCACTGGAGCGCTTGGTCTTCTTGGGTGACTGGATGGGCAGGGGCTGGATTACTTCACCTGGTGGGCCCTGTAGGGTGGGAAAAACTGATTTAGACTCCACACAAGAAGGCTGACCTTAGATGTTGCATAAGGCTACAGTACTGTCACTGAACAGGAAAACAGGCATGGTCTTAAATACTCACAGGAGGACCAGGGGGACCAACTGAACCAGTGTCTCCCTTTGGACCAGCGGGACCCTGGAATCGAATCACGAAAAAAACATATTATCCAAGATGCCTCTACACACGGTGACAATATGCCTTTAAACACACCAAGAGTACTCACACTTGAACCCTTGGATCCCTTGGGGCCTTGAGGACCCTGCGTGAGACAGAACATAAGCAGAGCAATTTGGCAAAGTCATTCTGTCATCAGTGTAGAATCTAAATGAATGACTGAACCAGAAGAGGACTTACAGGCAGACCAGGAGGACCTGGGGGACCGAGAGGACCGGCAGATCCACTGATACCCTGTGATAAGATGAAAGCAGATATATATTAAAGGACGACTGGAGAGAGAAGTATTATTGTGAGGCTTGAATAGGGAGTAAAATGAAAAAGCTATAATATAACGGCAAAGGACCAGAAACATGGAATGAATACTTAGTTTATGAGCTGAACAGATGCATAATGGGAAGAAGCTTTCACACGGACTTATGGAGATTTTTATTAAGTGAGAGAGACAAAGTCTTTACTTTAGCCATCGAGAGCAGACCAAACACTGCCCTGCTGGGATGCTGTTTCTCTGAAGCCAGCCATTCACAATCGCATAGCTCAATTTTGTCAGGAAATGAAGCCACACAATATAAGGCCTATTTCTAGGCCTGAAAATAGAAAGGGTAAACTGAGTGAAAACTTTTTAGAAGCTCTTGTGCTTTGACAAAAGGGGACATTACGATTTTATTAGGCTTAATCTCCAGATACTTAATCCAACTCATCACCTTAAATCACAAAACCGGGGCAGGCTGAGGGCCACAGTAGGACAGAACAGCATATTCAGTCATGCTGCAGTGTTTATTTAAAAATGGATGAAGGCTGTCATCAATCCTTTATCGAGCCTGAGCTCGAAACTCCTTTCAGTACTGCTTCGTGTTTAAGAGGGGGGCTCACTGGTTGAAAAAAGTATTTTAATCCCTTGGTGTTCTGAGAAGAACTCCTAGCAGTGTTTCCCAAAATGCAGAATATTCTATCACCACAGTAGACATTGTATAGACTGAAACTGGCAACAATGGAAACAAGTGGTAAAAAGGAAATCTGTAGTGTACAGGTCAAGGCGTTGAGGATGCTATGTTGCTAACACCTGCTAATTCAGCAGAAAACTAGACACCAAAAACAGTGTTTAAAGTGTACAGAGTTAAATACCTTTAAATAAGATCTGTCAAAGTCACATTAACAGAGGCTTTTTCAAACATCTTTTGAGCAATGTGAATGAGTACAGTCTGTCAGGAGCTGGTGTGCGGAGATAGTGAGTGAAGAGGTGTATATTGCAGTGCAGGGCCCAGCTGCACAGCAGCGGCTCTTTCGGTGGTTTTTAATCAACAGCAAGTGACTGTGGCAAGACCTGTGGCCACAGAGGAACAGCAAAGGGGATAAAAAATGGCAAGGGGTGGAGGGCAAATGGCCCCCAGGACCAATGTGCGGATGGAGTCATCAATTACTTACACCGTCGCCCTTGCTACCGGGGGAACCTTGGGGCCCGGGCAAACCTCTGTCTCCCTTCTCTCCTTGCTCACCAGGGGGTCCGATCAAGCCAATCAAACCTGGGTGACCCTGGGGGGCGAAAACAAATGTGCACACACGAAAGAACAGTCAAAGATAACAGCAATGTCGCTTTGTGCACTCAAACTTTCAAGGTAGTGCACGCATGTGTGACAAGGGCAGAACTGTAACGGCTTTCATACACGAAACTCAAACGCACGTGTTTCATGAGAATACAAATCCGGGGAAATTGTAATTGAAATGTCTCTCCTGCACCAGACAAAAACAACCCTTCACAATGCGAAGATGATGAATCTGAAATAGGTTAGCTCTAAACGGGCCCGCTGATTTGACAGCGTTCAAAAACGCACAACACGCAAGACCTCCGTGTCTCGATTGTGTGCTTTAACACCGCTCCCTCTCAAGCCATCATGCCAGCGTGTGGGAGGCAAATTAGATGGAGCAATGTGTGCTGTCTTAATATCCTTTGTAGTTATATTTCACCAGCAAATTTGACAGTGGCAGCGAAGAAAAGAGCACGATTAGAGAGATTAGAGTGATACATCACATTCAGCTGCATTTTCAATCCCGAAAGAGTTTTTCTCTTGCAGCAGCTGCAGTTGCCAAAAATTAATTTTGTTTCCGAAATGTTAACATAAGCCTACATTAGTATTAATGCTGCTTTGAAATTCAAAAAGATGTGCTGCTTTTGATCAGTCGCAAAAGTCGTGGAAGCTTTGTGCAAGTGGCGAGCAGTCTCGACTGATGTCTGAGCCAAGATCGCTGTCCAAAGGTTCCCCTCACTGTTTTCAGGTTTATCTTTCAGCCTATTTAGAGGCTGGGAAATGAAACCAGCTTGCAGGCACAGACACAAGAAAAAGGTCTCCACTCACCTTTTCACCTTTAGAGCCGGGGTCACCCTTCAGACCAGGTAACCCAGGAGGACCCTAAATAACAATAGCAGAAGTTAAAAATCAATTTCGCAGAGAGAACAGAAAAAAGGTAAGAAGAGACAGAAGCAAAGGGAACAAATAAAGAGGCAGGAAAGGCTTCAATTACTGTATATTGAGAGAAAAGCAGAAGGAAAAACTGCAGAGCAGATGAAAACCATCCACGCACTACAGATGTGTCTTATGGGGACACTCCACCTTCATGGAAAATACGCAAATCCAGGTCAGGTGAGATATTTAACAGCAGCCGTGTGTGCTCAGCACAGTGGAGACTGTAGGTTTGGAGTAAGTTTAACGTGACTGAAATGAAAGACTGGAAGAGACGGAAAACTTCTTGCCTAGCTCTGTCCTCTAGCTAGACAGATAAATAGCGAGAGAGAGGGAGATGTTGTGCATACTAACCATGGGACCAGGTGGACCATCTTGTCCTGGGGATCCGGGCAGCCCTTGTTCACCCTGTGAAAAGCCATTCAATAGTAGTGAGCATTATAGCCTGCTGTATTTTCTCTGGCCTGCCATTGATTTTCTGTGCTCAGCACGATGATTAATAGCCCAAACAGGGGGAAAAAAGCGTGCTGGAATAAACAAGCGAAACTAAAGTATAAGCCAAATGGATGTATTGATTATTCCATGAAGTCTATCATCATGCCTTTGCTGTACCTTTTTATGAGTTTACACTGCGGGTGTGTGTCTGTGTTTGAGCATGCATGTCAGCTGAATGTAAATGCAGTGTTTCATAGGGAAAGACTTGGACTTACGACGGGGCCGGGGATTCCACGCAGACCCTCCGGACCAGGCTTTCCTGCAGGTCCCTGGGGTCCGACCGGTCCTGTTTTACCTGCTGGACCCTCGGAACCTGCCTCACCCTGTGTGCAGACATACAAGTATTGTAAAAGCATGACTCAGCCTGAAGAATGTGACACAATTTGGGAATTTAAGCTTACTGTAGATGGCTGAAAGTAGCGTTCCCCTGAAGTGAATGTTGGCAATGGTATAAAATAAAAAATTCTACTTCCAAACTCTGCAGCAACATTTGATATCTTGCTGTCAGGTTTTTTTCTGGAGTCTCTCAGTATCTCAGAGTAGTTTCACCAGAATTCAGCTGCGGGCGGCTTTTAGCTTTAGATTATGCTGAGACAGAATGCAGCGTGCTGACGGGATAAACGCGGACGTGTAAACAACAGTTATGAAGTGTTCCTGCTTCTCCACACGAGGTTCAGCACAGGCACAGCGATAGATGGCGCTATGTCCTGCTAGGTTTCTATCGGGAGGTCATGAGAGAATGATTATGACCGTAAGATCAAAGTGTGCCACAGCTGACCAGGTGTTATCTGATAATACATCACTGTGCACAGAGACTAGACAGAGCTGTAGGAAACATGGTATTTACAGACTACAGGCCTGATACGAAGCAGTCAGAGCTACTTCACTGAATGTTCCAACCACAGTGTCAGACAGCTGCAGTTCATGGTTAAACATTTGAAGTGTTTCATTAAAGATGATCATGCATTAGTATACAAACAGCTCATAATACTAATGAACCACAACATAGTGTAGTACGACAGTGCACTGGGAAGTAACCAGTGGATTCACTGAGAAGAGAGGAGAGCTATCTTTCTGTTGTAAATTTCTATTCAATGTGCACTAGATGGTACCTGATTCCTGCTGTGCACAGAGCAACAGATCATATGGATAGACTTAGATAGTGATCGAACCAGGAGATTGGTGGAAAACAAATGCCATCTCAGAGAACTTCATCAGGCCTTGGTGCTCGCTAAAAAGGGAGAAGCACGATAAGTCTGAAAACCTGAGGGCTAGACATAAATAGCGTTTACTCCTTTTGTCGGGCTTGAAATGAAGCCACAGCACAATGCAGGAAACAAGTGAATCTTAGTTTTGCTCAAATAGGCTGCGTCCATAAATTTCCATCTAATTTGTGATGGAAATTAAATTACTTCTGTGTTTTTTTTTATGTTTTTAATTCAAGACAGGGAACAATGGGGGTACGGTGAGGGGGGAGGGAGTGCGGGGTGGGGGGCTGAGGGACTTGCTGAGACGGCTCTACTGTGCAAAGGATGAATTGATTTCGTTACCTTCGCGCCCTTCTCTCCTTGCCTGCCCTCTGCACCAGCAGCCCCCGGAGGTCCCTGAGGAGGATGACAGGACACTGCTTTAGCATTTCAACACAGCATCAACACACAGTAGCTGTTCAACGGGAGCGTACAAACAAGCGGATCTTCATCACTGAGCGTTCACACTGCTTGTGAGGCTTTGCAGATCAGCACAGTAAAAACGCGTCTGCATGTTGGCTCATTTTTCTGCATGTGTATGCAGTATAAAAGCGTTGGTCTTGAAACCGGAACAATCATCAGCACTAGAGGTTTGATCAGGTTCACGGGCCTCCTGGCATTTCAGTTTACCTTTATTAGATTGGATCATATTGAACAGTTGTCTCACTTGATGAATACTGGGTGGGTGCTGTCTCTGAACAGGGGTGATAATCCAATGCCCTTGAACGTGCACTTCAGCGCCGTCAGGATCTATTTGAATGGCTCGGGCATGCCTTTGTCTGCCCACCAAAACATACAATCGTGCAGCCGTGTAGAAACACACAGAGAACACTCACACAGCCTTCTTGAGTCGCGCCAAGGGTTGGCAGGTCATCTTTTCTTTCTAGTCAGGATCTCTCAGGCCCACAATGATTTGTTTCAACTCCACCTCCAGTCGTCCCTCTTCAAAAATGCTCTCCATCCAAATTCCACTCTCATCTGGCCGACTGAGGCCTAAGTGCTATTGACTGAGAGCCTATAATGTGAGCTTGCCTCCTGTCTTGGAGCTTTCATCTTCTCCTGATGTGTACCTCTGACTGGCAGCGAAGTGGCAGGCTCTCTCGGCACAAAGAGCCTTTTCGTTTGTGGCACGACATATGGCGGCGAAGTGCAGGTGTGTTCTTTCAGTCACGGTTGCCTTTTCGTTGGCTCTGCAGCCATAGGTGTATGAGACACAGATTATTACTCTCCTTAATTGAATAAGATTGCCACAAGTTACTGACAAAGGGAAAAAAAAGAGTAGTGACCTGAACCTAATTAAAAAAAGAGTTAAAGCTAGATAAGGTTAATTACTTTTTCATATTTCTTTCTTCAAGAGGCAATGTTGAATACATTTCCAGTATTAAGGCATTAAGCAAATCTGATGATTTGCTGCCATGCTAAATTGACTTATTCAAAATCAGCGGCTGTGCTAGAGAGAGATTTACGGACTGTTGCAAATTTCTGCAGGCAAAATGCTGAGGAGACACAAAGGGGGCCAGCAGATCCCAAACAACTCTCGCTGTGGAATTATGCATTCAAAGGAGCAACCTGTCCGGGAGCAGCAGGGATCATCTCAGGTCCCGTTTGTATTTCTAAGTGATTAAAGACCTGTGTGTGATAAAATAGCCCTTTTCCTCGCCATAATCCCTCGGCCATTTAGGTGCGCCATGTGCTGATACCATGCTAAATACTCAGAATGTAAATTTCATCCTGTATATTAGGAAAGCAATCAAGCCGGGTTTAAAAATGCATGACATGTTTTTTTTTTTTTCCCCCCGATGGACCGAGCCTCCGAGTCGTTCTTTGAAATGCAGTGAGTCACTTGAGATTGTGAGTTTTCTTTCAAATTCAGGCGAATAGCTCCTCCTTTTCATGTGGCCTTCAAGATTCACATCACACTGGAAATATGTTAATGTTGCATCTCGGAGGTGCGCGTTCAGAAAGCAGCTTAGTGGCTTCAGCCGACCTCCCGCTGTAGGCAGCATGAAGAAGGTCTCAGAGTAGAGCGGTTCCTCTTGTAAAGGCTGACAAAAGTCTCGGTGATGATCGTGAGGGGTGCAGCCCCTCTCCTCTCATAACCTCATAACAGCTCCTCCATGTCCGTGTTATGCTTTTGTTTTGCTCTGGCTGTCAGTCAAGCAGCTGTGGATCAATAATGTGTCATCCTTCCTATATCTCTCTCGCCTTCTTCCCGCTGCCACAAAGTCGTAAATGAGTTTGGAATAGACGGCTCCTTTTTTTTTTTTTTTTTGGTAAGCCTTTCCAATTTCTTGCTAAGACAAAAAAAGAATGATTTTTACATCTTGCCATTCATTTCTCAATAGGCTTTGAGGTGGATTTCTACAGAGACAGCGCAACGGCTTGACCCCTTAAATCTCCCACTTTGTTTTCCCCACTCTACTTTTAATGAAAATGAATCTCTCCTGCTTTGCTGCCAAGATTGAGTTGCTGAGGAGTTGTTTCACAGTGAAGCGGGACACCGGTCTGTTGCAGCCAGAGCTGCACTCCATCTATTTTAGAAGAGGGCTAAGACGTACATGGGATTGTGGTTTTAAAATGGACAAAAACTTTGGTCAGCAAGAGATTTCACATCAAAACAGTTCACAGACAAAGATGACATGCCAGCAAGAGGCTCCTCACACTATCCTGGATTATTGCAGTGATGCACACATAAATAAAATACTGTAGTAATTTTAGCTTTAATGGCCGCAGACTTACTCTCTTGCCAGGTGGTCCAGGCGGGCCGGCTTCTCCTGATGGGCCTGGAGGTCCCTGAAAACAAGCAAGCAAACAGGAGATGGAGGAAACCATTAAAAGACAATAAAACAAGTTGTATTAACAAATGAGTCAGTGCTCATGTGAATTCTGATGAGCACAGCGTGCCTCACTAAATCGCTCGTTATGTCTGCCAAAAGGACAATAACAGAGAGAGCACATTGACATTTAGGGAATATTCGAGCTCAGGATAGTCCAGAAGACATGTAATGCCAAATCCCAAAGTTGGATGAGGCTCTGCACTGCCTGAAATGACACATACTGTGTTCCCTGAGACACTTTCATCCAATTATCTCTGAGTTAATTGCAAGCAATCAAAGCAATTTTTTCATCATTTGCATTGGTAAACATTTTGCAGTCCTCAAAAGTGAAAGCAGAGTTATTCACAGTTAGAAAGTTAGATGTAAATATGAATAATAGAAGCATATACATGTTTCCTCTCAAAGAACAGTGAGCTGTCATACAGTTTAGCATATTTTAATATATCCTCTCAACTCTGTATTGCTCTGGCATAGGAGCATGCAATCACAGTTCATAAATACAAAATCTAATATGTAACATTCATGGAGTAAATAAAATACTTTGTGTGATTTTCTTTGGCAATGATAAAGGCTCATTTACATGCATAAATATTAATAAGTCTTGTGATTTGTTGCACTTTACACAGGGCCAGCACATTAGTGTTTGGCTTTTATTTCTAATCATACTTAATGAATCTGCAAAGCAGATAAGTCCAGTTACCGTACACCCAAGAGGATGGAGTAAATATTATGAATTTAAATTCTGCACTAAATTATTTACTGACTAGATATAATTACAGCTTTTACTGCAGGCAAACTTGTGCTGGACTAGTGTGATATAAAACCAGCATAAACTAGAGATACTCATGATCACTCATGTACATGACAAAATCGTTGATTGTGAAGATATTTCAGTTATATTACACACTTATGGATGCAGCATCTGATATATACTCATGCATCATCTGTTCGGCCCAAATTCTGTGAAATGACAGCGACTTACCGGCTGACCGCTCTCACCATCCTCTCCCTTCTCTCCTGGTTCTCCATCAGTGCCCTGTAAACCAGAGGTGTACAGGTTGGATAACGTCTGCCATTGAAAATATCTATCCTATACAATAACTACCACACTGTTTCATTTATGGATTCAACATGACTCACAGATCTATATGATCAACTGTCTATGAGGTAAATATTGCTTAAAGATTTCATACTTACACCAACTCCCGGCTCTCCAGGAGGGCCAGGGTCTCCGGGGAATCCGACAGGACCCTTTAAGGGAGAGAAATGTGATATATCAGTGTTGCAAAAGAAAGCTGAGGCAGTGCAGCTGAAGCAGAATTTTCCCTGGATACAGGTGTTAAGGACATGGTTAGTAATTTGGATGGTGATTCAGTTCTGGTGTACCTGGTTACAACCACTGAAGGCAATTTGATGGACTTAATGATGATGTTGCAAATCCATGAGAAAAGGCCTTGGTGCATTCCATTACCATGCAAGCATAAAATATCATCTCCCTCAATAAAAAGGCTTTTTAGCTCTTGAATATGTTCTGGGATAAAATTGCCTGCCTCAGGGCTGGTGGGGGTCTCCTTTAAAGCGGTACATTTGAGCCTGTTAGACTGAGTGCTGGAAAACGCTGCACATTCTGAGAGTGTCTGGCTGACTTACAGGGTTGCCCTTTGGACCGTCATCTCCAGGGGGTCCTTTGGCACCAGCAGGTCCAGCAGCTCCAGGGGGGCCAGCCTCTCCTTTCTCTCCTCTCTCGCCTTTAGGTCCCTATAGTAGTGGGGGGTCGGGGAGGGCATTTATTACATCAGTAGCACAGGAGGAAGAGTCTACACTGAATTGAATGACGTCTAAAAACTGACTTGTGGTCAGAAGCTGCTGAGAAAAATTGGGTCCAGAGCTGATCTCAGGGTGCAGAGATGGTCAACAGTGTCAGTGTGAAATGGTCTCATTTTCAACACCATGAGCTCTCAGATATGGTGCTACTGCACCTCCACAGTCCTGATTTATATCAGGGACAACTTCCAGTAATCTCACAGGTGCAATGTGGAGCATTTCAAGCATGGATAAAATGTTTCATAAGACAATGTTTCCTAGAAGCAGCGCGCTCCCTAATGAGAATAAATATGCTGGACATGATTTTCATATCTGCCTTTCCTCCCCTTCACCATCTGTCACTGCAAGAGACTTTGAAACCTCCAGCTTCTGTAGCTCTATTTGTGCTGATAGAATGGCGCAACACTTTTTTTGCTTTGTGGCTCGAAGGAATTCAGCAGATTCTCTGAATTGTGAATTGGTGGCAAATCTGCTGATGATTCAAAGAAGAGATTGTTGTATGTCCCCGTTTGCTGGTTTGCATTTGGGCAGTCAGCTCTTTCTGTTCATTCAGTGGACTCTTTACCAGACGATAAAGAACCGCAGCTTCATCTACTGTACGGCTTTAAAACCACCTTAAACATGCGGGCAACAGCGAATGTTTAATCACTGTTCATGCATTTTATATTTAATGTTTGTGCTACACACACTTTTCACAGTCTGGTCACATCCACATCTTGGTGGTGTTTTAATCATTTATTTCTGGTCTGTTTGTTTAATGTGTATCATTATTGTATGCTCCTTTTCAAATGGATGATGGATAAAGATAAAGATGAGCTTTTAATGACATTTAAATGTAAATGTGTTAAATATAATGAAGTAAAATCATTTTTGCACGTGTATCTATGTATATGCATAATGACGTCTAAATACTATATTGTAGAGATGATGGGTGTCATCAGATCTAAACGTTTCACTTTGATGCAAAAAGGCAAGAACTAAGTGAAAGACATTGGGCTGGGCTCTGCTCATGACGGGGACTTAAGCTGCACACTGACTTTGGAAATGTCAATGACACCAGCAGCATGATGGGGAACTAGCAGGGGATATTATGAATGCTTGTAATCATGCTCCTCTGCCACTCCCACCGGGGAAAGGCCGTCTTTTCAATCTGCTGTTGCACCTCAATAATGATAAATGAGGCAGTAGAGCTAATAGAGCTATCAATGATGGGTGTTTGGTAAAAGTAAAAGAGGAGTCATAAATCTCTGTCTGGCAGTAACACAGGTAATTATATGGATATGGTAAATTAACATGCAATCTTTCAAAATCTTTTCAGATTCAATCTGAACACTACAGTTTAATATAACCAGAACAACTTAAATACACAGTGTAGAAGAGGAGTTAGAAAACTTGTAAAGTCCTTCACTACTGCCCCACTGTAGCAAACCACAGCTAAAAGCTGCACTCAGCAAAGTGGGTGTCTGGTGTTTTGATGCTGACTTGCTTCATGGAGGCTGCAATCATTGTTCTTTAGGGCAGAAGCACCAGGCGCATCCTCCTGGTAATTATGTCTTAAGAGTCTGGGAAGAGACTGAATTTGGCAGGCCATGTGGACATGGGGTGCAAAGCAGAAGAGCCATGCTGAGTTGAACTACCAGTCTAAATTACTTTCGTTGTGATGAATACACAGTGTCACTCTGAAGGAAAATAAACTTCTTGTTAGATTGGATTTTGCACTATATTTGCCTAAAGCTATCCATTAAGCAACTGTTTTCCCGGGGAATAACCCACAGATATATACTGCTGCTGCTGATGCTGATACTGTTACCTACCGCGCTGTACACTTGGCTGACCTCAGTGAGTGGCATGTACATTAAAGTCATGTGAAATGAGGACAAGCTACTTTTAAATACGCTGACTAATATTCACGCTAAGGCTGAGTGGTATGCTAAAAACTGAGAAGCTAATGCATGTTGATGAGGATGAATATGTGTAAACAAACACGGTGACCAATACATATGTTAAGACAAACAAACATGAGACATTGCTGCTATCCATGCCAGTCGCAAAACAAAAACCGAGCTCACTTACCCCAGTTCCAGGCTCTCCAGATGGTCCTGGGTTTCCGGCCTCACCTTGTTCACCCTGTGGTTACACAAATGTCAGTGTCTGGACAGATAAATCCTCACTCTCACACTGGGAGAGCTTCCAAATCCCCCCGAAAAGTCCCTGCTAGTCTAACAAAACAGTTCTTCCACACTAACTCTTAATGACATTATCAATATGAACAAAAGGCAGACATTTAACTTAACTAAGTCTATAACTGTAGCTGAGACAAGAGTGTTAAATCTTACTGTTTTCCAAGTGCCCTCTTAAAAGTGTTGGTAGCCCTTCATGTTTCATATTCCAGAGTCATTTTAACAGCCATGGTAGCATTAAGTATTTATAATGCAGCCGTCTGCCAAATGGCAGTAAAATGGACGAATCTCGTTGGAAGTGTTGTAAAATAGACGTTAATAGTGTCAAAGCACTAACTCAGACAAAAGGCCTGGATATATGAAATGGACAGACTGCAGGTGGTAACAAAGGGGCGCAGCTGGGCGGTCTGGAAGGGCTAGGCGAGCAGTATTTCAGTCCAACATCACGCTTTGGGCAGAATACCCACGGCCATGTTCTGACTCTTACCTTCTCACCCACAGATCCCATGGGGCCCACTCCTCCTGGGGGGCCTTGTGGACCCTGCAGCAGGAAATTAAGAAAGACATGAGTCATCCTCCATCACCTTGGGAGAGGATTTGATGATATCCAGGCATTGCGATGTAAAATAGGCGAGGTAAAGCCACTAAAGTTAACTTTATATGACAGTTTAACGTGGAATTTAACATTGCGTATACACATTGATTTAAATGAGCCATACGTACATCAGCTCCACTAGGACCCTGAGGACCTCTGGGACCAGGGGGACCAGGAGGGCCCTGCAGAAAAGAAACACGGTGTTGTTAAAGTGTATCACGCTGCTAATAAGAGTGCGTAGAAGAAGCAGATGCACGTCTTACCATGGGGCCAACATCACCGTTCTCTCCTTTTTCACCAGGAGGTCCTGGAAGACCCTGAGGATGACAAAAAGCGAATAAACAATGACATTATCGGAAAAGAAAATAACCCTGTTCCTGTGCTGTTTCTCAACGATGGTCTTAATGACTTCATTTTGTTTGTGCTGTTAAGTGCCTTCACAACAGCTGTTCCTGCCTGAAATCTCATTTGACATTTGATTTGACTGCCAGAATACATTGTAGTGATGCACTGAAATATTAAGCATATCTGTGGGCCGGAACATGCATAAATGAATCATCTGAATTCATGTTTTAACCGCAGTCTCGTCCTATTATCTGTTTGATGAAATATTCAATGAATATGTGCTGAGCAAGGTCAGAACCGGAGACCTTCACACACACACACAGAAAAAAAAAAAAAAAAACAGCCACTCGTGTGCAGACAAACTGCGCAACAAGCAGAACAGAAACAGAAGCAGCACTACTAACTGATGACAGGAGCCATTTTAGTCCTTCAAGGAAATACGCCAAATCTTTCAACAGCTCTTTGAATGAGGGATGAGACATTGTGGAGAAAGAGAATTAAAACGTGCACATGTGCTGTGTATTAAAGGGCCTAATTCAGCTGGAATTCTTGAAATGGCTGCTGGTCGTGAAGAACTCAGTGATGTATCTCCAAGCACAACAGGGGTTTAAGCCTCTTTAGAAACACTCAGGAGGAGGTGAAATGTTTTCATTGTACAATTCTGGCAAGACAATACCCAATGCTTTCCCTTTTGCTGCCGGCGGCTTGTTCATCTTCACTCAAAGGTGCACACACAGATCCAGCTCGCTCATGCATGTTAAATGAGCAGCTTGGTCAAGACCTCGTATGCGTGTTTGGTCCCTGACACTTCTACCAGTAATTGCTGTGGTTAAATAGCTGTCCCCCCGCTTTCTTTTTGTGCGTGTGTGTCTGTTCTTGATGCAGAGGCGGTGTGTCATCGGCGTAACGTTTGCAAAAGAGGAGATCAAAGAATTACGTCTTCTACACGCGCTTACACCAACCTCTAATACTCACAACCAGGGCAAAGGGAAAAAAAAGACTCTTTGCTGACTGTTAGTTTGTGTATGCGCGCATTGCCCTACATCTAAGCGCATGTGTTCATGCCCCTGTGTTTTTCGTAGGTATTAAAAAGTGCGTGCAGCTGCATGCTGATTCCTGCCGTGCTGAGAAATCTCATCTGTGTAAAGGTCTCCTCGAGTCTGACATCGTTAGAGGTGCTTCTAATTATGCAGCATGGTAAATGAGCTCGATGAGGAACTGACTATGGGAGCAGGTCAGTCTACACAATTAATGGAATCGCAATGGGATGCGAATTACTCCCAATTAAAAGTCCATTGGATATAATCCTGCAGAGATAGGATGGTACCTTGGAATGATGAGCGGCCGTCTATGTAATTTCATCAAGACAATGACCCCAATCTCTGCAGTAAACTCTTAACGTGTTTAGCTTGAGAAGTTGATTCCTAATAAAACACATAATTACTAACAAATGAGCTAGTACTGAGGTGAAGGTCCTACCTCGTTACAGTATTATCACAGGGATGCAAAACATCATTAAGCCTGGTTGTAGTGTAGATTAGTCAACATGTATGTTTTTGCATCAAGCTGATCTGCCCTTTAAATTATTCGGCTAACACTAAATCCTTCTTTAAAACCTACACCTCTACACTCCTATGAATCATTTTCATACCAAGATAAAATATAGCAGTGATGACAATGCCTTTTTATACACACAGATATTCTTTGCTGGTCTGAGAAAGAATCCTTGCTGGCCCTCCTTAACCCAGGTGGTGCTGGAGGAAGGCTGCTGTCAGCGAGGGAAGGTGGAATTATGGAAGGCCAAAAGCTCAGCCAACACATAATACATATCACAGATCCAATTAAAGCAGAGTGTACGACACGGGCAGCTGTGTGAGTTTGTGTGTTTGCACTGGAGCTCGGTGTGGGATGAATGCCACACAGTACTGTAACCCCACGCAGCTTAGAGAGTAACTCAATGACACTGATTCTTATGTATGTCATGACTAGACAATGCAGCTGCTGCTGCAGGCTGAATGAGTGAGTAAACGACTGAAAAAACAGAATTTACTTCACTTTATTGCAGACTTCTAGTCCCTAGCAATAAACTGTATAAGATCAAATACAGTGTATGAATAAGATATTTGACAATAAATATATACAGTGAGTGGTTATGCATACTCTAAAAATAAAAAATTAAAAGATGAATCCTAATTCTTTTCTATTCAGTTTGACAAACTAATTGCATTTTTCTTCTTCCCACCTCTTGTGCATGCTTAATCAGCTCTTCCCTCCTCAGCAACATGTGATTATTGCAGAGTGTGGGATTAGCAAAGCCGCTAATTGAACGGCCCTTCTAATGCTTTTAGATTACAATGTCACTTCAGAGTCCAAAACATATGACACACGCAGGAGCATGCAGAATATGAAAATATGAAGCACATAGAGCGAATATGAACTGATGCCCTGGATTTAGGATGGCACTGTGTGTAACTTCAAGCGATCCCTCACCTGAGGAGCTAATCTCTCCAGCCATATATGGCTCACCAGGAAATGTCTTTTTGAACATTATCTTTGTGACTGTAGCTCATAGAGGGCTGGATGTCTTATACCACTTCAGACCTCAGAAGAAAAATGCCATCATCTGACAAGTGAAACAGTCAAGGTACAGCGGCAGTACAGTGGAGTTCCATTCATTTTTATACATACACATAATCGGTGCTGCCTCCTCGTACATATGTCTATGAAAATGTTAACTGACTGAAGGTCTCTGTAACTGTGTAGCACTGCTGTAACATAAACGCATGTATAAGCTGTTTACTTACTGTTTGTATTTAGCTGTTTTTGGTAGATGTTTAGATGACGCAAACCGGATGACTGTAAGATTGTGACACCATGCAGCTCATTGTGTGCGCAGATGGTACTAACCTGCAGACCAATGGGACCGGGAGGTCCAGGGAAACCTCTGGAACCTTCATCTCCCTTCTGTCCGAACATACCCTGCTGACCTCTGGGACCAGGCTCTCCATCAGCTCCCTGAGAAAAGACACTTATCTTACTCTTCCTGGGGTCTATATTCAAATAAATAATGTTTGCACATTCACTTCATGCAATAAACAATTAAGTTAAAACATTCACAGTGCAGCCAACAATAAATTCCATCAAAACCATACATGTACGTACAAAAACAGTGACCTTCCTTTTGAGTTTAACACTTTAACTGAGTGCATGTTCCTGTTATGTTTATTCTTACAAGCTTGCAAGGCTCTGTGAGCAAAAACAGTGTTCTGTTGTGCAATGTCTGAAATATTCATATAAATGTTTGTATTGTTTACTGATGTAACAGAGGAGATTCCACTTGAAGTGAGATAGTTTTTCAATTTTGAATGCCGAGTGTTTGGTACTGCACGTCTTTGTGAGGAATAATCCTGTGATTCATTCAAAATTAAGGATTTTAGGGGACATGCAGACAACAACTCCACCATGGCATTTTCTACCATTCATGAATCAGGATATCTAGCTGCCTATCTGTTTTGTGATGCTACAGATATCACAAATTCACATGTAGTCCATTAGATATGTTTCATCCATGCTTTTTAGGAAAGCTGTACTTACAGCAGGACCTGGAGCACCTATGGGACCTTGGAGACCAGCTGGGCCAGGAGGACCCTGAACACAAACAAGAACAAGTTGCCACAATATCCCTTAAAAGCACAAACACAGCTCACTCGTATTGCGATAATGGTGCTAGCGTGTGATTCTGTAAGTGGGAACCCCTTTTAGAAAACACGCAGCATCACCATAACGCACCTGTTCTCCCTTGTCGGCTTTGCTTCCTTTCTGACCGGGCTCTCCGACCTCTCCCTAGGAAAGAGAAACACGCACACACACACAAACAGTCAGCCACCTCAGCTCTGCTTAGCTTATTCTTAACAGCTTATGAAAATCATTGAAAACCCTGAGCTCAACACAAACAACCATTATTTGCAGGTCTAATCTTCACACAGCACTATATGGATACACAAAGGAGGTGTAGGATCTAGCCCATTGAATAGCAAACCTCTGCAGTGACATATGTTTGGCAGCTCGGTAGAATCCCCGATAGTGGCCTTAAGGGGCGTAATGATTGCAGGAGATGAAACGAGCAACACGATTTCACTTCTACACCTCCTCTAATTGCGATTGCTGGCACATTCGGTTATGAAGATGGATAGGCAACAATGAGGAAACGAGAGATGCATATTTTTGATGCAGATGGCTTCAGTGTGAACGTGGGAATGAAGATTGATTGGCAATCTGGTTCAGGCTCCAAACGCAATGGAGAGTTGTTACTGGGCCAACAGGATGGGACAAGTGTTGGTGAGTGTGGCTGACTGACCTTGTCGCCGTCCTCTCCGGGTGGACCTTGAGGTCCTGCGGGCCCAGGCAAGCCAACAGGGCCCTGGACACCATCACGACCAGCAGGACCCTGAGGCCCTTTCTCACCCTAGGGGAACAAAAATATTTGTTTTAATTATATTTTGAAAACTAAAAAGGGTAGAACTGAAGGTTGAAGGAAGGAAAACTAGAAAAATACTTACAGGTGCTCCCTTCTCTCCAGCAGGGCCTGGAGGACCCTGAGGGCCAGGTCTACCAGACAGGCCAATTGGACCAGCAGCACCGGCAGGACCTCTCTCACCAGGAGAACCCTGTGAGTGGGAGAAAGAGAGAGATGATGAGTGAAAAATGAAAGGCAGAAGGTTCATTCTGGAGAGAAGGACTCTATTGGTTTGTCAGCCTGTCGAACAGTAACCAGTGCCATTAAGACACGTACAAAGCAAGGCCCAGCTGAGCTCCACTGCAAAAAGATCAACACACACATACACACCTACATACACAAACACCTTTTAAGAGGAAATCTGAAGTAACACAGCAGCAGGTGGCTTTTAAGTTGTAAAAAAGCAG
Organism: Chaetodon trifascialis; assembly: GCF_039877785.1. NCBI lineage: Eukaryota > Metazoa > Chordata > Actinopteri > Chaetodontiformes > Chaetodontidae > Chaetodon > Chaetodon trifascialis. Next base: position 7,300,814 of record NC_092073.1, read on the forward strand.
AGCTGCCAGCATTATCTGCTGTCGGGGAACTGACGTCTTGGTGACTCTCTACGCTCTGAGCATCTCATTCCTGCTGCTGAAAATGCATTTCTGAATGAAAGAGGCTGCTGCTGTGTATCAATACTCAGATACAGGAACTCAGTGCTCATGTAGATCCATAAAACATGATGGTGAATGACATTCACAGTTAGTTTTTTATATCTCTGCTGCAGTGAATTAACTGATGGCGTGCTTGCATGAACATGGACTTACCAGACAACTGTCAATGTACAGCCAAAATACAAATGCGGCTGATTTGTTGATATTTTGTGCTGATTTTGGACTTTATCATGTTTCATTGTGGGGTTTTATTTTTTCTATTTATTTCTTTTTAAATCAATTGCACTTTTATTCTTATCCGAAGGCTGTTTGCGTTGTTATTTACAGGGTAAATTTTCACTGCTATCCCTAAAACAGTTCGAATAGTAGTTGCTGATGCCAAATGTTGGTGGTTTTTCTACCCTTTTAAGTGAAGTGACACTTAAATCCAAAGAAATTAGTCAAACTAAAGTTTGTGTGGAGGTTACTAGGATGTTATGAATGTATTCATTTCCCAGGGCTGTAATTACAACTTAAATCACCTGAGAAGAAGATAACATTTAAAAGAAAAAGTAGAAGTAAATGTATTCACTTCATATTGCTCTCACTGACACAAAACATTTGCAACTTCAACAATGTATGTCTAGAGACAATGATAAGGGCCTATTAGATGATCTAACATGTTGAATTTTTGAGCAGCTCGTATTTTGTGATTTTATTGCCTTAATATGTGCGTGTGCACATTGAAAAAACACATAAAAGTCATGATTAGGTGCAAAAAGAAAGCTCTTGTGACAGCAGCAGCCCATCACATCATGCTGACCTTATTACTGAATCTTATGAAGAGGCTCTAGAGTCTCTGTGACAGTCTGACAGGGCTGTGGGAGGAACACTGGAGGCGTAGAGTGGCGGGATGCAACCTCGGGGGCAGATGAGGGATGTGTAGGAGCATCGCCCAGAAAGACTGCACGCTGTGACTCACCATATGGATGCTCTCCTGGCTGTGTGGCTTTGTTCTGTGTGTGTGTTTGTTTATTAGGTCTGTCTCCGTGTGCCAGGAGGCAATGGAGCAAACCGTCTTGATACCCGGCTACTCTATCGCTTGATCGCTCCCGTGACAAATCGCTGTGCGCAGCGGGACGGGAGGAAATTTGGTGACGCTTTCATTGGAAAATTAAAAAATGAAACACAGATGATGTGACCGTGATGGCTTAATGAGTTTATAAGTATTATATATGTGCTTTTAAATAATTAACTATGTCAGATTTCCTCTCATGTCTGCCTATAATGTCACTGTGACTGCAGTTCAACTGTTCTTATTTACCTTCTAATTCCTAAAATCTCTGCTCTCCTTCCTCTGTAGCTACAGTTGTGATGTCCTTGAGCCAGGCACTTATAACCTAGCTGCTCCAGTGGGTGTACACATCACTGGATTGTTTGAGTGTGTATAATTTCACGAATGAGCTGCACTACAAAGCTGAATAAGAGCATGCTGCTCACCAAACCTTACCTGGGGCAATAAAAGTTAAAACAAATAAATAAATGTTAACTGTCTCTCATAAGTTTGAGAGTGTTGCCTAAATCTTCCCTGGTGGTGATATGAAAAGGAAAGCCAGTACAAAGATGGCCTAGCAGTTAGTAAGGGTAAATTGAAGCCATTTTTTAAAGCTTTTCCTCTCCGAATGGTCCAAACTGCCCTCTGGTGCTTTCCACTAAAACATGAAATATACTGTACAAGCCTCCGCGCTAATCAGTAACACAAATCAAATCTAAAATGCCAACACAGGGAGGAAAGAAACCATCTATTACCCAATGGTACTTTGATCACAGGTGGCAGCATACTTACGACAGGACCAGGTGGACCTTGGGGCCCTTCTCCTCCCTTCAGACCTGCTGGGCCCTGAGGAGAAGAAGAAAAGAACACATGAGGACTTCCTTGACATTGCTGTTAAACCCTGCGCAACTTTAAATCAGCCTTTGCATTCGCTCCCCAGGCCTGCATTTCAACAGCTCCATCATCAGGTGCCAATCCGGCCGGGACCGTCCGCCATCTTTTAATGGTTTGTCACTCCAGCGAGACACCACTAGAAAAGTGCTTTTAACCTCAGACCACTGCTTAAAGAAATATCATTGCTATTGGCATTTTTTAATCCTGGTGGACCACCAGCATGAATCCAAGGCCAAAAAATCCTACATCGATAGCTCAGTACCATGTGGCACATCTAAAGAAGATATCGTTTCCTTTCTAAATGTGCTCTTGTGGATGCTGCAGCATGAGAGTGGTGCACATACTGTATATGGACACACAAGTCGCGCGTACACTGTGTGTGAAGGTGTGTACATGTACATGTGTTTTCATGTATAATATGCTGCATGTAGGTGTGCTTTCCTGTATGTTTGTTAATGCCCAAAAAATGTGTGTGTTGTGTGCATGTGCGTGTGTGTGCAGCTCCCTAGTGGGCTACAAAAGAACACATGGCAGTATGGGTAATGAGTCTCTGCTGGCTCTGGCTGTGTGCTGGGCTAAATCACAATGGCAGAAAACAATCAGTGGTGCTGCTGGCCTGCAGAGCCTGACTGACCTTGAGGATGCAGGCAGCAAAACACTTCCCCTCCCTATAGTATATCCATTCCCAGCCACCACAGTCTAATTGCCAACATTTCCCACTTAATAATTCATTGAGTAAATAATGCATATAGAGAATAACTTTGCTGCACCCCCCCCCAAAAAATTCCACTGCTGAAATATGAAAAATAATTCCTTGAGTTAAACCAGGGAATGACCTCACAAATGAATCCCTAACCAACAATTTCTTACTTCTATACAAGAGGCCCATGATGCATTGCGGCAGTTAAAACAGTGCTGTCAGTGGCAGCAGAGCGATGCAGAGGCACGCCTATTCATTTGTAAGATGTCGCTTTAGATTTCCGCCGCGCCGGACTGATTGCTAGGACTGAATTCCATGGCTGGTGTCTCTAATGAAGTGAGTAGCTCTAGATAGACGCTGGTCCATTTGTTATGTAACAATGTTCTGTCACTTTCCACTAGCAAACACATGTTAAGGGAAGCTATGATGAATGGGCGCAGCTGGAGTGGGGCTCTTACCGTGGCACCAGGTAGACCTCTTTCTCCAGGGAAGCCTCGGAGGCCGGGGGGACCGTCTTTGCCAGGCGATCCCTGTGGTCCAGGGTCTCCCTACACACACAATCCCAAATGTTTGTGTTAGAATAAGCTTGGTTCATAATATGTTCATCAACACAGCGTTGTCATTTTTGAATCATTTCTTTCCAATGACAGGCCTAAATTCCCAAATCTGTTGAACAACAGCAAGCGCGATGCTGCGCCTCGGATTTTTCGATATTTTAGTTACACTGTTTGGGAAATCTGACGGCGTTTCTAGAACAGCTGGTGTGTATTCTAGTGTGAAAATTAGAAGCCAAGATTAATAAGAGCCCAACAAGTGGTGCATTCTTCCAAGCAGGTGTAAGAAGAGTGTCTTTGTGAAGGAGAAAACTGTCGTCTACACGATGTACATCCAAGCAAAATGCCCAGACAATGAGCAAAGATTGGAGGCAATGCCAGACTGCCAACATAAAGTTTTTGCTGTGCCAGTGGGTTGGTACAGAGTTGAGGTATCCACATCAACTTTTTTATACAGAAAAATGGTGGATGATGAGTTTAACTGAACAAGGTTTAACCTTTGATGTTTTCATATGCTGCTACAAATCGCAGTTAAAGAGATTCCAGAGAGCAGCTGTTACTCTTAAAATCACTCCTCGACACAGAAAACAACAAAGTAAACGTAAGCTTCAGTTTAGCCTCTCCTTACACTGTGTCAATCTGCTGCAGCAGCAGTGATGCCTCATGGTGTCATCGTCTTAGCAACAACAAACTGAGAGCTCGGAACTTTTTTTTTGGAAACCAATTAAGATGACTTTCTTATTTATCTAACACTGAGTTATCCACATAGACAACTTCTAATGCTGCTTGTGAAGTGTCGAATTGGGGTTGGGATGCTGTCGAGATCGGTTTGAGGATGCAAAGCACATGACAGCTAAATCTTGTGTTTGAGAACTGCACTGCACTTGTAAATGAGGACTTAAGAAATGGTCATCCTACTTAAAGATGCTTAACATCCTCTTCCTCTGAGCCCTCTGGTGAAATGTGCACATGCAGTTATGTCTGGACTTATATATTAAAATAAAGTACCACACTGCACAGCCTGCAGCTGAGCGAGAGAGAACTCTAAATTCCCCCCCCAAAAAAAAAAAAAAAAAAAAAAAGTGAATACAGACTGAAAAGCAAATCTAGTATATACTAATGGCTTTGCACATCCAACCAGGAAAAGAAGTGTCCTTGTTTTGTAGGCAACATCCATTTTAATGGGCCATTAGCTGCAATTATTTTAACGCATGTATGTTTTCTGTGGATTCATTAGCACTGTCATCACACAGTCAATACATAAGCCCCATGTCTAATCAAACCCACCGCACTACTGCTTTCACATAATCAGCCACAACATGGAACACAAAGATTTCAGTGTTCCAGAATCAATGTAATTGCGAGACATTTCTTCTTGTTGTTGAAAAGGTTACAGAATACAAATAATGAAAAATGCAGTGCATAAAGGGTAAAAGCTCAAAACATCGGGGATGATTTCACATAACGCCAAAAACATGTGAACGGGGAGCTTTTCTGGACTGAAACGAGCAAACAGAGCACAAGGAATTAGTAGCGTTGATGATGGCAGGGCAACTTCATTTACTTGAATTCAAACACCACATCTCCAAAGCGAGTCCATTTGACTTCAGAAAAAAAGTCACTTCTTTCCTTTCTTTTATATTGGCAAGTTGACTTTATCTGCAAACAGGGAGGCACAGAAGAGTGGGCTTGAGAGGTGTAAGAGGATTTGGTCTCTGCTGCCAAGACCTCCACAAAGTGTCCCTGGCATACTGATGCACAGGGCTGAGAGCAGCGGGGAGGAGAGCGAGGCTGCGAGGAGCAGAGGGTTTGGAGTTAGCCGGTGGACTTGATTAAACTGTCTGCTTGGGGAAGACAGGGAGAAAATGAAAGCAGAAGACATGGAGGTTTGAGGGAGAGGGTGGGGAGCAGGGGATGCTGAGTGGTCCTGGGAATCAGTGGGTTGGTTCGGTGCAGCTCATACTTCTATAAAATGGCTACTGTCTGCTCCTAATGGGCACTCAATTGCCGGCTACGAGAGAGCCAGGGAGGGAATGTAGCTGCTCGACACTCCCCAAATCTCAGTGTCTTCAGCAGTCACTTGCCACAGTCTTGAATGACGGTGAGACTTTCACACTTGCGGCGTGTTTATGAGTGAATTAACTGTTATGGATTTATTTCTGCTTATCCTCAGTTATATTTAAGCAGTCCAGGAGACTATTGAGCGTTGCATGCCCTTCAGAAATGTAACTGCTGCTTGTCAATGCTCTGGCTCAATCTGAAAAATCAAATCATGTATGGTAATTGCCACTGCATAAGTTCAATTTGCAGCAAACCTCTATGCTGGTGATCTCTCGATCAACCTTGCTGGCTTCCTCCCGTAGGTGAAACTAAAACAAAACTAATGCAGCCCATGAGAAAAGCTGAGCCCACTCTTTTGAACAAATGACTATTGTTTAATTGTTACCCACCGTAGCCGTGGCCATTTCTAGCATGCTGTGCTACTAGTAATTGAGCATTTATTTGAGAAGAGTAATTGTTAGTGTCCCCCCCCCCCAGGACAAATTACTGGACACATACCTTCGCTCCCTCCTTGCCAGCAGCGCCTGGAAGACCCTGCTCTCCGGGTGGGCCAGGGGGTCCAGGGTGGCCTCTCTCACCAACGGGACCAGTCTCTCCAGTCGGTCCCTAAGATGTCATCACACAGCTGGATATTATTCCATAACAAATGATGCAATATGGCCAATGCAGCTCTAAAAGTTAGTGAAGATGAATTTCGTTGTTAATTTCCACTGACGCTTAAGAGCCCCATGAGTCAGTGGGTGTCCACAATCCAAATAAATGAACAATCTTTTCCTAAAATGAGAACAGATCTGCAATAGATTTACAACATTTTGTTTATAGGCTCAGAAATTTCCACCAGCACCATTATTTTTCATTTACTCAAAGAATTTCTTGCTTGCTTTACATCTATATACATCTGTTCAGGGCACCGCTATTGTTTGTTGATCCCAAGAATCTGCCCAATTGCAGCCTTAGGACTGCTGTATTGCCTTTACTGGAGCTGCATTCTTTACTCATTCATTTATTCTTTGATAATACATTTCTCTTACCTGGGGCCCGACAACACCTCCTGGGCCTGGTGGACCAGTTTTTCCTTGGAAACCCTGAAAAGGATTACAAGGCCTTATTTATATGGTTCACAATAACAAGAGAAACACATCTTAAAACTCAAGTACAGAAACCACAGAGACTCCAGCTGAATTTGTTTCTGCTGATAAGCAGGGATTTGGGTTTTGGTTTGGAATCTGCTTGATGGAGGACCAAGGGGTTTTCAGTAGTAGTAGATGTCAAGATATAATGTGTGACAGAGGACAGGCTGGAACCCAATTAATTTCAATTTAATACCATGCTTAGAAATGCTTTATAACTTTATGTAGTGTCTAGGTTGGAGATTTACAAAGCACGCAGGCAACAGAGCGATGCAGGAGCAGATCGCTTTTTAAGGAGTATATCTGGAAGCAGAGATACAGTATATATATTCAGATGCTAACAATGAGCACTGCAGGCTGAAATGCCACTAAAGCTAAATGAATTAGAGTGATTGGGTACATGGGGCAGTTTTGCTGATGGGTTCCTAAATGTACAGTCTGAACAGCTGACATCAGTGATGTCATAAGCTAGCGCAGTATTTAATTGAAAGTGCTTATGATGCCTGGTCACTGTCAATCAAAATGTAACCCAAATTCTACAGCTCTACGCTGAATTTCGGATTTAATTTTAGAGTCACTGGTTAATCTTATGACAAAATTAGGAATACGTGGTGGAGTTTAAAACAATTCATATTAAATTGTTGGCAGTTGTTTCCATCAAACAAAGCCTGACAAGCGCAGTGCACACTACCTGCCCAGCACCAACAAATACACAGCCAAAGCAAACAAGTGGCTGGTTAAGAGAGAAAAGCATCCAACAGCAAAAGACCCCTTTCATTTTTTTCACAGTTAATGAAATCAGAGATAAAAGACCAACGAATATGAAGATGAAGCAAGATGTGGGACTCTGATGGAATGATAATGTTGCTCTAAGTCTGCTGAATGAGTAATTAGGCGTCTGCTAGCTCACATTACCCTCAGCTTCATAAGTTGATGTTATTATCATAAGTCAGTGTGATTTATTGTTAACAATTGCTTGTAGCTTTAAACTCACAAATGTTTGTGAATTTAATGAAAGAAGAAAAAATCTTTTCCTGATCAACCTATTGATAATATCCATTGCTCAATTTTGTATGTTGCACAAAAACCAGACAAATACTTAATTCATTTTGCTTCCTGGACTACAGAGCGATTTCGAACAACAACAACAATAATAATAATGATGATGATGATAATAAACGGGAAGTATCCTGGTATGATTAGTACACAGTGTTCTCTAGGTGCCATTTATGGGCCATTTAGTCATAATAAACGTGCTGCCTAAGTTTACATTCACAGTGTGTGGTGGATTTCTGTTGCAGTCTTCCTCGTGGACATGCTGAAGAAAGTCAAACAGCAGAACAGGACAAGCCTGTTGAGTCTCTCAAGCATTGACTCCAACGCTGCAGCACAAATCAGATGAACTTCTGCCTTCCAGGAGAGGAACAATCCAATCTGCATTGGCTTGAGGCTTCTTCTAAGTACTCTATATTATCCCTAATATTAACAATGTGGCACTTAGAAGCAGGCGATGAAAGAATGAATGCAGCAGTAGTGTGAAGATAAAAACGTCTGGTATCCTTAACACAGACTTTATCTAATGGAGACATATCTGCCACCTTTATCTGAGCTGTTAAACACTGGTGAATTTCCAGACATGAAAACATGTAATGTTTCAATGGCATAAGTGAATGCAGGAAACCATTACTGCCAGGGTGTGATTCGCATAAAGCAAACATATCAAGAGCAGCGCTGGGTTCAAGCTGACTTTCCATTCGACTGATTTTTCCACTGATTTCCATTTGATCTCTGAATCCCTCTGTCATCAAGCTCCATATAAGCAATTTTCAGCGAGGCATTGCATTTATACCTCATGTCATTTGTAACTTACCATCCCAAAAGCTGAAAAAGTTTTCAAACCTAAGATTCCTGGCTGACTTATGACTCCAGGCGTATTGATCCCTATGTGTTGTGATTTATGGTGATGTATTATTCAGTGGAAACCTTCAGGCCACGCTGTTACAGCATTGGCCCTGACTCAGAGACACCGACTCAAATCTCTATATGCACTTCCTCAAATGCAACCTGTGTTGCTGGCGCTTAGCGCCCATGAGCATCTTTATTGCTGTGATCTATTATCATACTGGATGCTTGTGGAGCCTGTTCATCAGCACATAAATCTACAGCCATAAACACCTTAATGAAGACTCTATTGTTGTCGCTTGAATAGCAGCAAAGGCAGGGAAGCACTCGTGTGTGGTGTATTACGTTATCTATAGGAAGGAGGCTGGCGGAAAGGGAAGCTTTAATGATAGAGGCGATGATCTGTCAAGCTTTTAGTAGAATTTATTGCCCTCTGAGCCTCGTCAAACCAAGGTGCACTGATGCATACCAAGTATGGAGGAATCGAAGTTGAGAGCAGGGGATTGTAGATGTGATCGAGTCAAACTTTGCTTTCTTTCTTTTTTTTTTTTTTTACTGGCAGATAAATCTTACAGGGAAAGGACATATGCATCAATGCATCTTCAGTACAGATTTAGCACATTTCTCATTAAGCTCATGACTGCATTCTGGAATAATAAATAAATAAAAAAAGTCTGCTGCTTTTGGTTATCCGTCAGTTACGGTTGCTCGCTCAGAGCAGGTAATGCTACACAAGGCCACCTTGTTGCAAACGGACAGTCTAAGTTCAGCATCCTTCCGCTGGATATTTGCAAACTTGCCAAAGTAACAAGATAGAGGCTGCATCAGAAATGGCTCCCCAGCTCCCTGGTGTCCATCCCTATGAGACAGGAGTCTGAGGCATCTGGATTCACTCAGACAGACAGATAGACTAAGACAACATTTGCAACGGATTTGTCTTTAGAATTTTGTTTTAACAGGCATGTCTGCCCCTTTGGCATCCCACTCAGATGTTGTATCGCTGATTGTAATCCCCTGCATACAAGAGCAATAGAGATAAGGTGTGGAGGAGGAAGAGAGGGGAGATTCAATTGAAGTGCAGCTCACTGACTGGGGGGATAAGATCTGTCCTGCAATCAGGAGCCAATTTGAAGAATGAGAGCTAAAGAGGTCTTGTTGGCAAATTTAACCTAAATGGGAGCGAGTCCTTGCAGACTACCGGCCATTAACACAACAAAACTAATTCTAGTGGGATTAAAATGAGATTAGCAGAAGAGTCTCCAGAATAAAATGTTGGCATGGTACATTTCTGTGTGTTTTGTAGGCCTAACCAAGTGCCTAAACCCAATCAGACCTTGACCGCAGCGTAAAATTGAAGTTTGAACATGAAGAATCGTAGAGTTTCGACACATCCATGTTTTGTAGAAACGTTCCAATGCCAACATTTGTTCTTGCGATCGGGTTGAGATTAGACTGAGCAGTGAGAGTAGAGCAAACGTCTCTGACAAACTAAAAAAGTTATGAGGTGTCACTGTTGTATCTGCTCGAGCAGTGGAAATATGCCAAAAGTGTCTGAGTGTGAAAAATTCAGTTATATTGAGTTTCCTGCTCGATGTGAGGTCTTCTTTTTCTACACTCAGCAGGAAGTTAGAGGCTGAGACTAAAACGAAGCCACACAGGATATTGCATCCATAGGACTCACTGTTTCTCCGCGCTGACCAGGGTGTCCGGGCAGCCCATCCTTTCCAGGCGGTCCCTGTAGGGTAGAAATAGTACATTCATCACTATCACATTCATATCTGAAGGAAATAATGGCACTATGAAATTGTCCCTATTGCTGGAATAAAAGTTTATTTTTCCGAGCAATGCGTTTTTATTAGAGCAGTATTGTGAAAATGCTTCATCAGCAAAACACCCGTAGTGCAAACACAATTTTCTGGCAAAATTGTAGTTAGACTACTGGAATGCTCATGAAAAAATAACAGGTTCTGGTTTTTTTTTTAGTGAAAGGAACAACATCACTGGCTGAGAGCGAAGAGCCAGCTATGAATCCAACCTGAATCGATAGGTGGAAATTACCACTTGTCTCCTGCCTAGACGGGGGAGTGAGAAAATGGGTTCTGCTTCAATAACAGTTAGACTAATGATCCCTGCACAGAATTAGGGATATTGCTATGTATTACTGCACCCCATGAACTCCTCAAATTGAATCAATCGCGACTTATAATGTTTGCAAACTTGGCTAATTCGCCATTGAGACAGTAGGAAGAGGAGAGGAAGTACAGTAAGAGTGTAGACACTGAACTAGTTTGTGAGGTAAGTGCGGGTTTTACAGTGCTTCGAGCTGTTGTGTGTGTGTGTGTAGTGTCCAGGAAGGCAAAATACTTACAGGGGGGCCCTTTGGTCCAGGGAAGCCCACTGGGCCCTGAGGTCCTTGAGGCCCCTGCAGGTGACAGACAAACAGTGCTGCATCACACACACAAAAAGCAACCGGTGCCATGATTAAACATTGGAAGAGTGTCATATGGATGTATGGCTGTTTCTAGAGCAGCTTCAGAAAGCAAATTAAAGCTATTCAATACAGAAAATGATCTAAAACCATTGCTTTCAGTCATTGTTCATCAGGTCATTATAGCAAGCACAGCGGAGCGAAAAAAAACGCTAAGCTTTTGGTCACACTCTCTTTATTATCCAGCCACAGAGAAATGTGGAGTTATAGGGCTCTCTGACTTTGTATTAGTGATAATTTAGTGGTCCAACCAGGCTTAATCCAAGACTGTAATCTAACGTTTGAGTGGTGATATTTCTTGAAATGGGGGCATTCCTGGGGTGAAATATTTAAAAGATAGATTCGGAGTAAGTGAATAACCTGCTTGGTGAAATAAGGTAAACTCCTGCCAAATGCCAAACTGTGATATTAAAGGGAAAAAGTAGTAATAACTTCACACGAGCCAGACAACAGGGAGTGATTTTAAGTTACTGTTTGCAGACACACCTGGTGTGCATCACAGTGCATCATTGAGGTAATATAAGGGAGATTTGCATTCCAATATACATAAATATGCCTGACTTAACTCAGGTTTCTATATCTCAATTTTGCAGGATTTTTTTTGCAACTTCTTTATTCAAAAAAACCCGTTCTGCAGCAGCTGTTAAGCAGAGTTCACGAACTGACAGTTTGTCCAGCTGGAATTTCGAAACTTTGAATCTCTCAGAACTGCATTCCAGCCAAATGGAATCATGAAAAGTTAAGAGCTGCCTGTCAGCATCTCCTTCACCGTGCTGTTGAAGGTCCTGAGAATTACAGGGAGTGCTGGAGGACTGAGGGCAGGCATCTTCTCCTCAGTTCATATTAACATGACTCCTGACACCCAAATCCAAAACTGAAAATCCACTAGGACACTGGCACAGAGTGAGAGCGAGTTCCTCACATTTCATGAGAGATTTCGAAAAAAGAAAATGATTTAGGAGCAAGCACTCACCAGAGTACTGCTTCACGCGTGAGTATTGGTAAAACTAGTGCACCCAGTGACGGCTTAAACTTTATCAAATGATACCTATGATTCACGCTGGCCTTTGACGTTGGAAACACTGAATGTGTCTATTTTAATGAGGCATGATGAGTAATATGCTGTGCCGGGCTGTGTAGCTCACATGGATAACAAAAGTTGCCTTTAAGAGCTTGGTTACACTCCTACATTGTTGATTTGCCTTCACTTAACAGAAGGGAGGCTCTGGTTTCTGGTGAACTCGCCTTTATCATGCTTCATCAGAGCTGTAAGAAAGTCCATTTCCCCCCCCTCTGGTGTAAGACAAGTGTTAATGTAACTTGCTGCAGTTGCTTAACAGTTCAGGCTTTTCTCGTTTATTGCCTTCTTTGGACTTCACTAGATCCCAGTCCATGTTTCATATTTTCTCTGTGACACAGCAAAATCAAATTGCACTAAAACGTCACTGGAAATCTAACAAAAGGTCTTAAATAAGGTGGCGCTGCTCGAAGGCTTTTATTGTGAACCATCACACTGCAAAGGACAAATGTACCGCATTACAAGTCTGAGAACCAATGGAAAAGTGAAGAGGCTGAAAAATAAAGAGAAATGCTGCTTTCTGTTAGATCAGTGTAGGAACAGGGACATAGCAGTAAAGCAAAACCCTCCATTTTTACCTCTTAAACCTTTCTAATTGTCTAGTCTTTCTTGGAAAATTGCAAGTTAAACACTGTCATCTTCTCAAGCAGCCGGTCAGAGGTGGAGGTGGATGACACTTTATGCACTAAGAAGTAATGCAAAGATGATACTGACAGGCTGATACAAAGATATAACCCTTTGCGTGGTCACATGTGTTGTAGCCATCCCAGACCCTGTGTGTTATGGACTTACCCTCTCACCAGGCGGGCCTGGAGGACCGTCGTTGCCTGCTGTGCCCTGCAACACACAGCAACAGCAAATCATCATCAGTTCATATTTAGGTAGGTCTCTGCACTACCCAGTACTACCCACACTGCCCAGTAAAAACGCCTAAAATCACTGTGAGAGTTGCTGTATTGTTGTGGGTAGGGTAGTTGGTGTACCTTGGGACCTGGTTTTCCTGTTGGACCTCTGGCTCCACGACCCCCACGAGGACCCTACACAGAAAAAGACTCAAGTCAAGCCAAAAGCCTTGTGATACTATGTACAAGTTACAATTAATTTAATGAAACCATGGAGGGAAAATCCATACCGTTGGACCTCTTTGCCCTCTTGGACCAGGTTTGCCTGCAACGCCCTGTTGGATGATCAAAGGGAAAACATTTTAGGCACTCACACACACACTTCCTGTGTGTCATTCTTCAACTTGAATCCACTTCAGACAGCACTCGAACGTTTGTCCTAAAGAGAAGGGTTAAAATCACTTGACACTCGAGTGTCAAACAGCCACAGAACAATTGGTTTCCTGTTCTGAATTAGCAGCTTGATTTTAAAGGGTGCATTAAAGTGTACTTGTGTTAAACATCAGTTGCTGCATTGCACTCGCACACATCTTCCAGTCTACCATTAAAATCTTAAAAGGACGTATGTAAGCGTAGAACTGTGATAACTAAGATATTTGTTAGTAAAAAGTAAACAACAGGTCGCATCTCAGCGATGACAGAAAGTACTGCAGTTGTGTATTTATAGGCACGATATGCACTTTTTGAACGACAACAAAGAATTTGCTAAGTAATGTTATTTCCACGGGTTGGCTGACATGCAGCGAAGATATTTCTACAATAGCTTGAAATGGTTTTCTGGCTTTAAGTCAACACTGGACAAAATCTGGAAAGAATGGAGTGTTTCATTTTGGCAGGGAGCCTCGGCATAACTGAGATAATGTACTTCAAAGTGTCCATTCAGTGATTCTGATGGACTCAAAAAAGGACCATTTTCTATTTATTTAAGATCATCTGGAATAAGACTTTTTCCATCCTTACCTCCGCCAATCAACAGTTTCGTTAAGGTGAAATCAAGATAAGTCGGGAACATTCTGGCTATTTCAAAGATAACAGCAGAAAGTAAAACCTGTACCTGCGTTGAACTCTTTCACTGCGTCAAGAACTTATTTTTTCCAAGCCCAGAAATGGGGAGAGGGGCTCCATGAAAGCACAATTGTTTCCACATCTTTTGTTCTCTCCCCAACATTGATTTTGCTGCTGTTATTTTTTGTGCCAAGTCACCATACAGAGGCCTTTATAATGGGAATCAATTTTCTTTTATGCTGGGATATGATGGTGTGGTGATTTTCATACACAAACAGGCGCAGTGTGTGTTTGTGTGTATTTGCTTACCCTGGCTCCTTTCTCGCCGTTGGCACCCGGGAACCCTGGGAAACCGCTTGAGCCCTGTCAATAGGAGAGGGAGATATCATGGAGGGGAATGAGGGAAACAAGAGGGAGTCCGCGTGGGTCAGGCCATGCATGACGATGAAGGCTCATCTTGTATTTATCTGCACTGTTGCTGGATATCTTCTGCAGTTACACGGTGAACTTTCACATGCTTAAAGCCACGGCTCATGTCGAATTTCATGAATTTAGCATAAGGTTTGAAATATAAAACTGATCACTTCCAAGACCCTAACATGTCCTGATTTATTAACGTTGCTGTTCTAGAAGCTGTCTCCACTTCAGTTGGATTGGCTGTTTAATAGTCTATTTAAAGCGAAAGCCTAACATAAAAATAATATTTCCTGCGTTTTCAAGAGAATATATCAAATTCGCAAGCTTTCCCCGCTCTGGTATCTCTACAGTGCTTATCAAGCTGGCAGAACACAGAAAGCTTCTGAGGCGAATCATCTAAACTTATAGGAGTACGTACAGAACACACACACACACACACACACATGGAGAACAACAACAGCTTTAACACAAGACCCCCGTGAACACAAGACGGGATGGCGTGAGTCTTCTCCTTCAGTCAAACTCAGGCTATTAAAAAGCAGCTTACCCATTCTGCAGCACCTCACCACACGTTGCATTGGGGACATTCAATAAAGAAATAATCACTGACATGTTACTCGTGCTCAGTTATGTCTAACACTTTATTTCTAACGTGCCTTTCTCTTTAATTTAACTCATCGTGTTTTGAGACATGCAGCTTTGTTTAAAAGCTCAAAAATCTGTCAACTCCAAATCAAATATTTTGCTTTGCTCATAGATGTTGGTAATAAATTTATTGGGGGGCTGGGAGTCCCTGTGCCAATGCTTCATCAGAATCCCAGGCGGCAGCTCCTCTCACGTTCATTTAAGACGGACGCTTATGAAAACTGTTCTGCAGACAAACCTCAGTCCACATGAATAGTGGATGGTGGGCAGCAGGCAACTCTAATAATGAAGTACATGTTATCAGCTGTTACAAGGATCTGATTTTTAAGTGTAATATTTTTCAATAAGATCCAATTAATGAAGGTTTTTAAAAGTTTCACAACCTGGCAACCCAAAATCTTGGGTTGCCTGTTGCATATCCTTTTTATTAGGTAATAAACGAGTACTTAATACTGGTAATGCTCATTGGTTTCTAACTTTCTAATAAGTCTAAATGTTAATATGTTGTTAATAAATGTATTTTGATCAAAATGCTCGGCAGCACCGTCCCAGAAGGTCAGCGGTCTAACACTCCATTGGATTCTTTTTGATTAATTATGGAACTAAAAACATGAAACAAATGTCACGCTGGAGGAGGAAAAACACAAGCCAATGGTTTTTTGTTTTAGTTTACAACCTGGCAACTGAGAAGTTGTTCTTAGTAATGGATCATAAGTGATTCATAAAACATTACATGGTGTAATTGGTATGAATAAAGCCATTAATTACATCTTAAAAAACCCTTTGTGCATGGTGCCTCACTAGAAAGACACCAACCCTTCTACAGGGGCCACCATTAAAGGTAATATTAGATGCTTCATTTCCAGAAGTGTCACCTCAAAAATGCATCTGTCAGTGTCGGGCGTAAAACACGTATTGTACAGATGATGAGCACTGACGCTCCTCCTCCCCAGAGATGCAGGTAACACTTATCTGCTTTGACTGTCACGCTGTTACGGACTAAAATAGTTTCTCACCAGCTGTTTGCAGTATCTACAGTTTCTAATAATTGTTTATATGGTGAATCCATTCACATGAAATCAGCACACTATCTGGTTCAAATGCTTCTGTCTCTTGCGTTGTGCCAGTGTAGGCTGATAACTGCTGCGGATTCAGTCAGAAATGACAAAAGAAATCAGTGTTTACTGTGGTGAGAGTGATGCTAACTTACCTTGGGTCCTTGTCTTCCTGGATAACCTGGCAATCCTGGAACACCCAGTTTACCCTGAGAGACATTAACAGCACAAGTCATCAGGTTCATCGAGGTTAAAAAAAGCAGCTGGGATAAAAAAACATGGCTGGACATTGTTGTGTCTGCTTTCAAGCATCCTCAGCATTTAAGCCCCAGTACCTTTTCTCCAGCAGGACCAAGGGGACCTGACTCTCCGGTGGGGCCAGCTCGGCCTTTGGGACCCTCAGGACCGTCCTCTCCGCGGGACCCAATCATGCCAATCTCACCCTATAACACAAACACACACGGAGAACATCACAGTCATGTACAGTGATTGACACCATATAAAGAATAAATCAGGCCGGACATGTAGGAAGTTATCTGTATGACAGACGATGTTATGATGCTCCTCACCCGGTCTCCTTTGATTCCCATGTCTCCCTTGAAACCTGGGAAACCATCCTCACCCTAAAAAAAAAAAAAAAAGAAGTTATTTATAAGTTGAAATAGACTATTTTCTCCATCTCACCTGGGAACTTATTAACTCTCCTGATATTTTGTAGTTATTGAACATCTGTTCAATATTCAGCCTGCTCATGTTCACTCTGTGCATCACAGGATCAATACTGCTATCTGCTGGCCGGATGCTGGAACAGCAGATGCAAAGAACTCTATTACGGTGTTGGTGGACGAGCTGGGCTGAATGTACCTACAGTATGCACCAACTGATTATAGACATTTGGAATTTGGGTTTTATTGTTGACTAAATATATTTGTGTGTGTGTGTGTGTGTGTGTGTGTGTGTGTGTGTGTGTGTGTGTGTGTGTATATATATATTTATATTTAAAAGGATTTTTCAATATCTTTTCCAAAATACTCTAAATGAAGACTTTTGTGATCAAATTTTGTGATCTTCGTCAGCGAATCAGTGTTACCCTCAGATAAACACACTGAAATGGCTGCTGAAGGACACTATTCACTTCAGCCAAACCTCTGTCTCTTTTCTTTGACACATTCTCTTTCTAGTCTGTCACCTGTCCATGTTTTCAACTCTATCTGATGCATTATGCAGCACTGATCATGTCTGTTGCCAGAAACCCGCATCAT
The DNA here is from genome assembly GCF_039877785.1 of Chaetodon trifascialis. Classification (NCBI taxonomy): domain Eukaryota; kingdom Metazoa; phylum Chordata; class Actinopteri; order Chaetodontiformes; family Chaetodontidae; genus Chaetodon; species Chaetodon trifascialis. The sequence goes on from NC_092073.1 coordinate 7,318,039, forward strand.
GGAGACCACACACACACACACAGATACACGCACACACACCTGAGGTAAAGCGCATCCTTTATTCATGACAAACCCTTTCTCCACAAGGTTTGCTTTTGAATCTTTTGCCATAAATAATTCAATAAAAATGATATGAATACCTGTCATTGTAGAGAGAACAACAGCCCTCAGTCAGATAATGGATTTTATACAGCAGTGTAACTCTATCGATCTTAAATAAACGCCATGCATATTAATAAGCAACCTAGTTTAAATTCTATATGGCGACACGCACACACAGCTGAGGACTTCAAAAGCGCTTGAGATGGACTGCAGTGTTCTTTGAAAGTAGAAGCCTCGAGCACGACAGCTTTACATTCAACGACTGACTGAGGGTCACTCCGAGCAAGTCTGTCTCCACTGAAGGTTGCTATCGACTGACGTCTGCACGGTACTTTCAGGCTGCAGCGGCCGTCCACTCCGCTTCAAAAGAGCCAAAACAAGGCTGGGAGGGCAGGTAAACTATCTGTGGCATGAATATATTTACGCGCTGTTCCTCAGCTTTATTTTGTCATCTTCACCTTCAACATTCTGTCAATTTCGACGCATTTAAACTTTGTCTTTGACAGAAATAGGCCCAGTGAATTTAGTCTGTTTATTCAACTTGGCAAATCTATCACCTGCATTAGTAGAACATTTGAAATGATTTGTTTCCAGCATTTGGATGGGAACGCATGTTTACTTGTAGTAATCTTTCTCGACAAAACTGCAGAAATCTTTCCGTCACTAGCTATAAACTGGATGGTAAATTAAGAAATGATGCGGAAACAATTTAGCAAGTTAAGAAGTCTATATACCTTCTCTCCCTTTGAGCCCTTGAGACCACGGACACCGTCAGCACCCTGTTGGACAGGAGAGAGAGATTATTATTATTATAAACATAAGAAGACAATACAATTATGCAAAATGGAATAAAAATGGTCATTCAAATGTGCACATGGACTGAAGCCTTACCTTGACACCACGAGGGCCAGGATAACCAATAGGACCCTGTGGACCTGATGGACCCTAGAGAACAGAGAAGTATGCATGGTTACTGTTGTGAATGCTTTGCACTGAGGTTAGAAGAAGATAAGGAAGTCGTAGGTGGAACGCACCGATACACGTCTGCGTGAGCCTCTAAATGCACTCTGGTTATTGTAACTGAGCAGACTAAGATTTTCCAATGCATGGACAAATGTAAACACTTTATTTTAAGCTGGCTGTGCTTTGTTTGCCATGGTAAGTGTTTTACTGGTACATGTAAAGAAAATGCTCACAAAGCTAACTATACTATTAAATATTATCCCTCATGCATGCTAGAAGGTTGAGAACACATTAATTCTTGATCCAAATGCAAAGAAAAATCCTAGATAACTGACTCGAAATTACATTTGACAACTAACCCTCATTATCATTATCACCCCATATCATATTAGGACTAAAAGAAACATGGTGCTTCTGAATATTGGAATTGAACATGTTATTTAAGTAATTTGATTTATCAATTTTTAATTTGATGTATCAATGACAAACAAATCAGGCTATCCTGTTATCATTTTTTGTTCAAAAGCCTAATTATCTTTGGAGTACATTAAAAAATGAGTCACTGCACGTTTTATTTTAACATTTTTAAACACTGCTTTCAGCATTTACATTGTTTTTTTTTTGTTGTTTTTTTTCAAGTTCTCAGCTCTGCCTGAAATACACCTACCTGCGCTCCTTTCTCTCCAGCTGGACCCTCCTTACCAGGATGACCCTGGAACATAAGAATGTCACAATATTACTTTCAGAGTAAACGCTCAGCAGTTAATGTGTGTGAACAAAGTCAGCTAGTTGATACTAGTTATGACACGTTGCACACAAAGGAAAAAAATAACTGAATGTATGAAAAAAATTGCCATAAACACCATTTCACAATGTCTATGAAGTTTCTGCTCATGCATCAAAAATGCATGATTTTATTAAGGGAGTCTGGTGACTTCCTCCAACAGAGATGAGGTTGTGTCAGTAAAGTAACAAAAAATCTTTCTCATTAGCAGTTTGAGGCCGATTAACAGGCAGGTAGACATGCCCATACAAACGAGTCGATATACACCCTCGAACACACACATATGCAGTCCTTCAGCTGAGAACACCTGGCACTTCCAATTTGAGGTGTGAGGCTGAGGCAGAAGGCTGTAAATCAGCAGGCTCTGGGGCCTGAGGGCAATTAAGGGCTGCCTGCTTTTTGAACTTGCACACCTCTGCTAGCGAGGGCAAAGAAGCAGGGATGACATGAGCGACTGCAGGTCTGGAATAACAAAACTCAGAGGCACAATATTACATTTCTGCTGATGAAATATGCCGTGAGAGATTTGTGAGGAGCAGTTCTGCAGTATTTCACACGAAGGCTCGGTCTGTGTCACACACCAAAAGGGTAAACCCACTGACACACAGTGTATCCACAGTCTGGGCCCATTTTATTGCAGAACACAGTCTGCATAACCTTTTTAAGAAAGTCAAGAGAGAGAGTAAACAATGTCATGTACTCAGTGACCTACATCCCATGAACACACACTGTGCTACAGTTTGATTGGGAGTCCCTCAAACTGATTTTATATCATATTCTGTACAGTTGCAACTGTAACTATAGCATCTAAGGCTTGGGCAGATGTAATAGGACTAAAGTGGTGTCATATTTCTGTTGGTGTGTGCTTGTAACGCTGATATACTGTATGTACGTATATAGATGATAAGAGCACGCACAGGAGGCCCATCAGCTCCAGGTAATCCTGGCAACCCCGACCTGCCCTGGGGTCCCTGTAAGAGGAAAAAACACAAACAAGATCGAAGATTAGATTATAACATGGTGAAAAGACTTGACTTAATATACCAAATTATAACATCTACAGTGAGTTTAAACATTAATAATTCTACAGTTCAACTGCTTAGACTTGCAGGGGCCAAATGTGAAACAGTACATCAAGCATTTTTCCATCCTAAACTAGTTATAGTGTAAGTTTGAAACAGAGGTTACTAATAATCTTTGGCAGGAAACACAGAGTTAGGGTTATATTGTGTGTTACTGTTATTGTACTTAAATGCTAAATATATGTTTTCACAGAAGAAGAAGAAAAGAAGACTCCATACTTTTTCACCGGGTGGTCCGATGGGGCCTTGAGGACCGGGAAGACCCTACGAGACAGAGACACATAGGTAGAAATGAGAGTCTGTTTCTATAGCAACACCCACTTGCTCAAACACATGCGCGCGCACACACACACCCACACACACCCACACACACACACACACACACACACACACACACACACACCCACACACACACACACAAGCTGGATAAACTGAAGAGTTTGTTGGAGCTGTAAATAGTGAAGCTAGCAAAGGAATGTTAAGCTTGTGTCTTTGTTTGTGTGTGTGTGTGTGTGTGTGTGTGCGTGTGTGTGCGTGTGTGTCTATGTGTATGTGATGAGGATGAGGGTGGCGAGTAGACATATTAGCATCTACTGTAGCATGCTTGTGGTACTGCAGGAATGGTGGTAGGTGGCTACCTGATGTGTGCCAGTGTGTGTGTGTGTGTGTGTGTGTGTGTGTGTGTGTGTGTGTGTGTGTGTGTGTAATTTGAGGCACTGAAGCTTGCTCCAACAGGTGTGGTAGCTTTGCAGGAATTCCACCAACAAGAATAAGATACTTTGAAATGGATCAACCCCAAAACATTCCCCTTCCCAAGATAAACCCCGAAAAATATTTGAGAGATGTGTGTGTGTGTGTGTGTGTGTGTGTGTGTGTGTGTGTGTGTGTGTGTGTGTGTGTGTGTGTGTGTGTGCATTCTATGTCTCCAGGGAGAGGTGGGAGGAATAACGAAGGCTGGAGAGCGAATTCAAAAAATCAAAATGAAGATGATCATCTCTTCTGACAGTTCAGCGTCTGATTGTGTGCCTCAAATTTAACTGAGTACAACGTTGTCTTTTACACCTGGAAAGATAAACAGCGTCCCGCCTCGCTGTCAGAATGAGGCAGCTCAGCTGTGCGTTTAATTCTCTGAGCTCACACACCGTCAGCAGTAAATCAGCTAAATCCGCTTTGCTCTGCGTGTGGAGTTTGTGATGGAAGACGCAGACAGCAATGAAGACTAAAACATCTACGCAGCACTTTGTCTTGCCTTCTCACGGGTGCCATGGGTGTGTGATTGATTCATTCACCTGCGTTCCAGGGATTCCCTGCTGCCCGGGTGGGCCTGGTTCTCCTTGTGGTCCCTGAAAATGATGGAGGCTGTCAAAATTAGATGCGAAACACTTGTCCCAGAGCAATACTGTGTCCTAAATACTGCTGCTTGAATTACACACATCAGTGTCATTGTCAACAATCAGATGGGTTCAATCCCACCGTCTGCCTATCGACAGCATACATTACTCTGGCACTAAAACTTGCTTCATCTTAGCTGGGTCTGAAGCCAACTGGACTTTAAATTTGAAATTTGGAAGTGGGGCAGATATAGGAGTATTTACTTTACCAGCTACAACCAAACAACAGCAGTGCATACTCTTACTCTATTTAGCATCATCACGCTGTTGGAGGATCAACTCATTCCACGAGTGGTTGAATAAATAGTAAACATTTCGGACTGCTGCGTTGAAAAGTAGAGGTTCTGATAAGAAGCCCTTCCTCTTTGAGTCTGAGGAACACTAAAAAGTCATATTTATCTTTTCTAGTTGCATTTCTTTTTACTTATTACATGTATTTAAGGGCTTTGAGGTACTAATCTTGTAATATCCAGAAAAAAGGCAGCATTACAATACATTATTTGAATGTGTGCTGCCTTTAAAGAGACATAGGAATGACCTTTGACCCCCCCAGCTGTGCGTCCTAAAGGGGTTTTAACAGTGTCACCTAGACAGTGTAACTCCCTGAAACTCTGCAGCTTCAGGAACATTTGAGTCAGTTTACTGTGACAATGTTCGTACCATGTTTCCTTTTGGACCTGGAGGCCCGTCGACTCCAGCAACACCCTGAGAAAAGACAGAAAACTCATGTACACCTCATATGAATTACAGGAAGTGATGTCAGAGGAAAGGAGTAAAGGTGGTGGTACGTACAGGAGATCCAGGGGGTCCTGGAGGACCACGAGGTCCAAGCAAACCTCTCGGACCCTATGAAGAATGAGAAATCACTTTTATTCTATAATCAATGCACTGAGGAATCATTTTCAGCAGGGCACCAGGAGTAGTGGTGGATACTTTGGTCAAAGGGATCAGACGTCAGACACCACTTGGAAAGCAAGATTAAAGAGGATCCTGTTTCAACATGTTGGAATCCCATGTGTCTGGGATAGCCCGATGGAACTAAACCAACAGCAGACAAGCCTTACACTCTCGCCTGCTAATCCTCTGGGCCCGATCTCTCCATCCTCGCCCTGAGGGAAGAGAAAGACAAAAGACAAAAATTTATTGACTCGCTCTTCATTGCAGAGCTTTGGTGTTTCGTGCTCTGCGATATCGACAAATGAAGCCTGAGACAAACGCTGGCATCTCGTCTCGAAGCATTAAATATCAGCTGTCATCACCTACAATCGTAAACTCTCCAAAGCCTGTGTTAGCCAGGGCTTAATCTCAACCTAACCAAACACCGTTGAATGTTGCAACCGCCTCGGGGTGGAGGGGTGGGGGCAGGAATAGGGTAGTTAGTTTCATGGGGAGGAAAGGTTAAACACAAACCCTCCTCCTCCCCACTTCACAGTCTCCGCCCAGCTGCTGCTGCCCTGAAGGCTCAGCTGGTGGGCCACAGCTGATGCAACCGACCGGCTCACCTCAGCTGAGTGCAATTTTCTCAAAAGTTATGAAGGATGTTAGTTAAAGAAGGAAGCACTTACTCTCTGTCCATCCTCTCCAGGGGCACCTGTGGGGCCCATTGGCCCTGGCTCCCCCTGAGGTACAGAGAGACAGATAGCAATGGGTTAATTCATCATTTCATGAACTGGCCAGGCCTTAAAGTTTCAATCTCGGCTCCAAGCATGTTTAACCAATCAGCTATGGGCTTGTTACCGGGTCTATCAGCTTTTCTAAATTATATTTTGATGCTGGACATGTTCTGCATCATTTTGCCTTTGATGAGGTTTTTATTTTAAAAGCTCTTGCAGTATTCCATGCCTAATACATTTCAGTCACAGGTCTACCGATGTGGACATTGTTGTTTACTCTAAACTTCCGTGTTCCCACTAAGAATATGTAGGCCTTCTTCACAGGGCTTCATTACATTAGGGTTAGAAACGTATTTGAAACTCTGAGTACTCTGCTTCCCTGCCCTGTGCTTCTTTCTACAAGTTTGGGAAGCATCCTGCATCAAGCCATGGCTACCTGGCCTCAGTGCAAAACTCTCATCAAACCTTTCCATCGCAGTCTTATTAATGCAGGTACATTAGTGGAACGAAGCAAATTACAACTTCTTATTCAATTATTCCCTTCATGACATTGCAGTTTTTCACTCATCACACTGAAATTTAAGCAAGTTGCTCGACGTGATCTTACACAGATATTGGAATTCCTAAGCTTGACCAGTGACTGCAGCCAAATATGTTTCATTATACCCCAAACGTCTGGCATCTAAAAGATACCCACCCTTCATTTTTTTCATGGTAATCTAAGAAGATAAATCCCTAATAACGAAGGGATTGTGTTTTAATGCCAGTTTTTGTGACTTATATGAAGACAGCATGAGCGTTTTGCTCTTAAGCTTAAAAACATCTCCAGGAGTTGTTTCTCAGGGAAACAATACTCTGCTGTGCATGCAGACTCTTAAAAATCTGCTTTGTTATTGCTCTCGTTGGACAATTCTCACAGGGATTCAACTTCTGAGGAATCAGCGCTAGTAAAAGCTTAAAAAGCTGTTGTTGACATTAAAAAATGACTCATTTTTACACTGATTTTGATGAAGTGACCTTATGACAACTCACCCTGTGTCCCTTTTCACCAGGCAGTCCTGGGAGTCCATCAAAGCCTCTGTCACCCTGTACAGACACACAGCAGAGGATGTCACCACAGCATCGCCACAGATCAAAGCCATCAGCCTGCTCGCAGCAATGACTCATGAAAACAATACACCATTTGTCATTTGAAAAGCTGTGTGATGGCATATGATACCTTGGAGCCAGGCTCTCCGGGCATTCCACGGGCCCCATCAGCTCCGGCACGGCCCTACGAGACAGCAGCAGAGAAAAATTACACATAGAGACAATGACTCACATACTGTAGCAGTCAGTTATTAATATGACTGAAGGCAAAATGTAACTTTGTCTCGAAAACAGCTGGAAGGTTTCTGATTATAAAGTGCCACCCTGATACCAGAGCAGCGGCAACAATTCCTGGGGTCATGGTGGTTATAAGGAAAATGGGTAACTTTACAGTATATCAACCTACACATATTCACTATTCACTAGCTGCTTATTAGCACACATTTCAATAGCCTATTGATTATTTATTAGTCATTATAAAGCACTTATTAATGTCTTATTCTGGGGATTAGGGTCATTAAGGTTGAGAGTGATGTTATTAAGATCATAATTCATGTACAACAACTTCCTGATTTGCTATCAATATGTAGAAATTGAGACTTTAGTGAGGGAAAACTCTTTGTTTGGCATAGTAAGCAATATACAAAAAAAAATCAATTAGGCAATATAGAGGTGAAACTAAGGATGACTGGGAAGGATATTAAGTTGGAATGGAGATGTTCCTAAAAGATAACTCCTGAAAAGACTATCAACCATGCAACAAATGACAAATCTTAAATATGCTTCTTATTCTCGTCTCGTAGTGACGTTTAGACTACAACCCTTTCTTGAAGCTACTACCTCTTTTTTTTTTTAAATTAGTCCAATACGGCAGCTGAGATGAGTAGTTCGGAAATTGGCTCACAATTAAGCCATGAATCAAGCTTGTATTACTAATTTGCCTATGAATGGTTTATGTTTATTAGGAACCAATTAGGTCAAGATGTTTGGCCCTGCAGAGTGACACTAATTGCACCCCACATCCACAGTCAGTTTTCCCATTTTCAGACAGATTAACTGGCCGACCATTGATCCGAGGATTGGAGGCAGCGCAGGCTTTTAAGCACATATCAGGCAATTGTTTGTTAAACTGGAAATAAGCCTCTCAGCGTTTGAGCAGTACAAACAACCACACAGCAGCAAATACGGAGGCATGTGAGCGCGCACACACAGCACAGTGAGGGTGGACCAGGTCATTGAGTTCACTCACCCTCTTGCCAGCTTTGCCAGACTGTCCTGCAGGCCCCTGGATGCCACGGGGACCCTGCACAGACACATGAGAACCACTTAGTGAGTCACAGGACTAATGAACTAGGATGTGGCCTTTGGTCACTGGCGAGGGCGACTTTTGCGTCTTATTCGGATGGTCACTTCTTACTCACCTGAGGACCATGGTCTCCACTTTCACCTTTCTGTCCAGGACCACCAGGTAGACCCTGAAGACAGAGACGACAAACCAAGCATTAATACCTTTCATTTAAACTTCGACACATGTAGTTTCCTACAGGACCGAGGAGCAAAAAATAGAGTAAAGTAAACAGCAGATGGCGATGTTTAGCTGATTATAGACATTCTTCTTGTGTGTTCGTCTGCAGGAGACTGAATCCACACATTCCTTTTATGACAGACGCATGAACTACCTGGGAGCTCAGGTGAGGCCAGTCGAAGCCAGTAAGATCCTTTAACTTCGTACAAATTCTGCTCACTCTACCATGAGTATTTTTCTGTAATGATGGATTACATGTTGCTGGCTCAAACACTGTGGTTCATTTGGATGGTAAAGGTTTGTTTTTAGCATATCAGTTATTAGCAACAGCCTTAAAAAGGGACGCGGACTTAACCTGAAAGCTCAACACATCCGAAACCTATCAATCAGAGACATATGGGCACATTAACACAACTAGGTGTCTTTTGGCATATACTTATGTCTAAAAACGCAATGCCAAATTGTTGGTCTCGGCAGAGATCTGGGGCATATACTGTAATCTGTCTGGAGACGAGCATGAATTCAAAGCTGGTGATTTGGCAATTACAAAATCGCCATTTCAGAATCGTGAATAGCTTGAATGAGTAAAAATGTGGGTTTAAAACATGTGAGCAATCAAGAAGGGAAACATTTTGGAGAGGTGCATCTGCAGCACAAATCCACTGGTTTTAGTTATTGCCATATCATTTCAGATCATTGTGATTGGCCTTTAGCCTGAGAAGAGTCGATTTAATTGAGGGGAAGCCTTTGTGTCTTTTGTAGGGCCTTCTCCTGCAGATAAATAGTGGATCGTGTGTCAACAAGCCCAAGAGAAAAAGGAAGGGGGGGGCACAGAATGAAATTTTCTTGGCAGCTGGTAGCACCTAACAGTCAGGCAGCGTGGCTGCGGAGCCACTGAGCACTGATACAACAAGTAATCTGGTTTCTGTTACGTCTCTTCCAATACATTTGTCCCAAAAATGCTAAAAAAATACAAACTTTCCCTTCGACAATGCAGAACTGACATTACACATTTACTGATTTTAAGCAGTGAACTCAAAAAAACAAACAAACAAAAAAAACAATTCAATTCATCCAGCTTTGACTCATTGTAACTTTAAGTGCCAGAATATTGATGTGAATGGATACCATGTGTGCTATTACAACCTTAATTCTCATATGTACGTATGTTAGGTAGAATAAAAAAAGAAAATGTTGGAAAAAGCTTTGTTGCCAAAAGAGCAAAGAGCCAGATTCTTACAAACAGCCACAAAAAACAAACAAAAAAGGCAGAGACTCACCACTGGCCCGGATCTTCCTGTCAAACCCATTGGCCCTGGGGGTCCCCTCATGGCCAGCTGCAGGGCAGAAACACAGATGAGAGTGAGGTCAAATTCCATTCAGTAAAAAATCCAATCAATAGATGTTGTTTATTATTAGAATTATTATTGTTATCTTTTCAACCAGTACATTCTCCCACACTTGTAACACCACACAATTAAATCAATAAAATGTAGGGCTGGTATTAAATGTTGTCATTGTCTTAATTTGGGAGTGTCCATCACTTCAGTGCAGCTGCAGCTTTTAAGAACTCCATCACAGCAAAGCATAAAAGGCAATTTCATAATTTCACCACATCAGATTCTCATGCCTTTGATGCGTTTGGGTCACTTTCACTGTTCACATTCGGGATTATTTCCACATGTTAACCTCTTTGTTTGCTGGTGTCTTTTAATGTGGGATACTGTGCAAGAATCCAGCGGGAGCGAGTCCAGATTTTCTCTTTTCTTGTAACCGCCCGCTCCCACATACACACGGACATTTTCTACACCTGTTGATTTAGCCCACACGCAGGTCAAGAGCCTCCCAAGTATTTTTAACAGTGTCTCCTGTCTGTCCATCTGTTCAAAGTGGCCTTTTTATGTTGTTGCTCTTCAGCCAGCTCGGCATGTCTCCTTTTAGCCTTGCAAGCCCAACGAAATGCAGTGCCCCCCCCCCCCACCACCACCAAAATGCTGTCTCCTTCATCCGTCCCCTCCTTTCCTTCTACAGCTGTGTGCAGGGAGCAGGGCGGGGGTCGGGAGTTGTCCACAGTCTTTTGGCTTCCCAGTGGCTTTTTAATGTCCTTCTACTTACTCTGGCCTGGGAGAGGATGGCCTGGGCTTGGGCTTCTTGGGCCGACACCACTGGACCCTTCTCACCATCTCCACCAAACCGGAACTGTTGAACACACACAGACACGGGCACTGAAAAGCTGCTCATTCTGTTGCTCTAGAAATTAGCCTGGTTCTGCAATTATGTGTTAAAAAGTGGCCGGTATGTACTCCTGTGTTGTGTTATTCTGAGCACTTACTGGCAGCATCAGCATGGTACCAGGGGGCCCGGCCAAACCATCAGCACCAGGTAGACCAGCACGACCAGGAGGACCCTGGAAAACAGAGGAGACATTAATAAAAGACTCAGCTTTAAGAGTTGAACTTTCACAATGGGATGATAGAGATTTGAATTTCCTCTTTCTGTAAGACATCTTAACAGCTAAATCGATAGCTTCTCTGTTGGTTTTCTAACATGTCCTGCATACGCGCTTTGTGTTGTTTTACATCTGGGTTGAATTTCAATTTCTGATGGTGTAGATCATTGGAAATCACTCTTCATGCTCTAAGAACATACAGCAAAGTGTAGTGTAGTGTATAAATGTATGAATACATACAGGGTGCTGTGATATGGCTTTGAAATATGTACCTGATCCTGAGATCTTTTGGTTTTGACTTTGAAACTGTGCCATTGCATACTACGGTGCTAACAGTGGCAGTAGTATGGGGGGAAACACAAACACAACCACACACTTCCACACACACACACACACACACACACACACACACACACACACACACACACACACACACACACACACACACACACACACACACAAATGGAGCAGTAAATTCTGTAAGGCTGCTGTTTGTCAGTCTGATTAACATGTGCTCCTCCTCCTCCAGCACACATAGACCAGGCCTGTCCATCTGTAAACCACGCTACTGTCCACAGTCCAAAACCAACATCCTTTTCCATGAATTCTGGTGCACATGTTTGCGTGTGTGTGAGTGTGTTGCATGTCTGTGGAACAGAGAGAGCCTGAAGAGCAAAGCGTTAAATATGGATACCTCTCACTGAGGGAAACCCAGGTTAAATATCATTCCTCATCTTCTAATCTTCAGAAGTTGGACCATAATAACAGACCTGTTAAAATTCACTCACATGTGACACCTTTTGGGTCTTGACGTATTTGGTTAATCTGCAAGCAGTGCTAAAAGTATGCACTAATGCATGACTAGATATAGTCGCAAATAGTGAAAATAAAGGACAAGGTGGAGCTCAACTATACCACAAAACAAAACAAATCAAGGTTCAACTGATTCAGTTCTGTTCTATGCTGAGACAACTTTAGCTTTAACAAGCCATCATTAGCTCAATTTCACTGCACCACATGGAGCATAAATACTGTAGCTAAGGTGTTTAATATACTTTACACCCTGATCTATAATGACAGTTGAACTGTTGAGCCATATTTGGCAGCACCTGTCAATCAAAAGCATATTTTATGTGTCCATGGTAAAATAAAAAAGACAAAAACTTTCAAATCACCCATTGTTGCCTATTAGATCACTCTCCCTTGATAGCAATCTACTAGCATGAACAGACAATAAGGAAAGGGAGTTGTGGGTAGAAGACTGGTTAAGTTTGACATGTATGTAACACATATCATATGAAAGGCTTTGCATGGTGTAGATGAGTGAGTGATATTGCAGTTGCACTTTGCTTTGATTATTGTGTCCACACTTATGACTTAACATATAAGCTAGCCAATTTGTCGGTGTATGCCTTTAATTTTCTAAATAGTCTCTTAGTTGTCCGACATGCATAGCCTTTTGCACTTTGACGTAACAGACAAAGTTTATTTGTAGCCATTCTGTGTGCATACATGAGTCATATATGTGGAACTCAGCTGACACCTTTTTTTTTTATAGATACTTTCATCAAGCTTCATCAAATGGTCAAAAGGAGTGTCTGTTTAGGGGTCTGGGGCAACCCTCATCAATTGTACGAACATACATATTGGTTTCATGTCAACTCACCCTTTCACCAGGATCTCCAGCCGGGCCTGGGGCTCCTTGTAGGCCTGAGGGACCTGGAAGACCCTAAAAAGACAAAGCTAAGTCAGCAGACCACCAACGGGCAAGCTTGTTCTATTGAGACAACAATGGTGTTTAAACATGCTCCAGAGTAAAACACTGATGTATTTCTTTTTTTTAAACAATATACTCACAGCTGGGCCGGGGGGTCCCGGTGGTCCTTCAATCAGCATGCCCTTTGAAAAACAAACACATTGTTTCACACCACGAACACTGTCTTGTGCGACAGCAGGATGACTCAGCAAATTTGGGGAAAGTTCTGCTGCAAGTTTTGGGTATTTGACCAGTGCTTTATAAAGGATCTTAAAGAAGTAAAACAGGGAAGCTGTAGTTCAGGAGTTGACTTAATGTTGGTTGCTTTAAGAGAAACTTTTGATGGCTCATTCTGCAAACAGAAAAATTTGACCTGTCATGATCACAGCACTTCAGTACATCAACATTGACTTTTAGGGCCTTACAGGTTCAATGACAGCTGGCTCGCCCTTCTCTCCCTTCTGGCCAAAGGCTCCTCCAACACCAGCAATCTGCAGTTACAAAGCAAGCACAGAGGTGACATTCCTCACACAGCAGCTACACTCCACAGGTGAATGAATAGCAATGATGAGCAATGATGACTGAGGAGGCAGTCCAGCCAGTGAGAAGAACGCGTGTTAGTGCTTGAACAACTTTTAATCACTCAATCAATATCGTACACTCAGTTGCAACTACTGTAGCTATGTCAGAGGCGGAGAGCGAATCAAGAGTAACACAAAGTGAGGTGGCACGATGGAACAAAACAGGCAAAAATGTTAGTGCGAACGAGCAAGAGTGGACCTCTATGTGCTTGAAATGGAGCAATGCTGTCATCGCATTGCCATTGTGCGGCATGGCCGATGGTGACAAAATAAAACGCTGCTTAACGCCAACAGGTTATTGTTGTCATGCAAACCACCAAGTAACACAAATAGATAAATACAGAGGGAGAGACAAGAAGAGATGCTGCCCTAAAGTGAAGTGAAGTGTCCTCTTTTCTAACTTTTCCAATCATCATTGCTAAATCTAAATAAATAGCTGAACACAACTTTGATTCTTTAGTGGCAGTGAATTAGTTCAGCTGTATTGTGTGTTTGTAGGCATACAGTAGAGTAGTACTAAAAAGCTGTGTAAGGCCAGTAAAGTCCTTGCCCTCACTGGGGCCAAAATGACTGAACATAAAGACAAAGAGAGGAGACGGATATGCTAAATATTTATGCTAGAAGACAAACTGTGACACGCTGTGACTCTTGGTTGGCGAAGGCACAGTTCAACAGTCTTAGCATGAAGGGAAGTGAGAGGAATCCACGACATCTTGATTACAACTGTATGTGAGTGTGTGTGAGTGTGTGTGTGCTGACAGGCTGCTTGTTAAAATGGCAGAGGAGGAGAGGGAGGGGTCACACCAGACTGCTGAAAGATGAGTGGGAGGGGAGTGGGCAGTATGTGAGGGTGGGGTGCAGGTTGGGCTGACATACACTATTTGAAGGAAGATGGAAATGGAAGAAAGAGGAAAACAATGAGTGCGTGTGAATAATCTCTGTCATGGTGCAGAATACTTAATACTAAATGAAGTAATCAGTTCCACCCTTTCTAAGAAAACACAGATGCAAGCACCGTCCCAAAGCAGCTGTCAATCATTAAATCACACACTAGTGAGACTCCACGCTCAACATGTCAATGACACATTGCCGTGGAACCAAACAGGGAAGGCGTGCACTGGAAGACAGAGTGAGTCCACAACAAACACAGAGCTCCCGACGCGTGCCGTTCATGCTCACACCCATCAGTCACCAGGTCAGGGTGTGCTACTTACGGTGCTCTCAGAAACGTCGGTTTCAGCAGCGACCCCGGGCCCCACCTCATCATCGTAGGCCGCCGTGGGTTTGGAAGGGGCCGTGCCATACTCATCATATGCCCCGTAATCATACAACCTGTTGTCAACCTCGCCCAAGTCATACTCCTTTAGGTCGTATTCCTTAAAGTCATATGCTTCCGCACCGGTGTCCAAGTTGTCCACTGTCTCTGGGACAATGGAGGGCTCCGGCGCAACGGGAGAGGCCTCGGTGACATACGCACCGACAACATCCTCCTCCACAGCCTTTCAGGTGTTACCCCAGCGAAGAAGGGGGGAAGCAATGGTGAGCAATCAAGGTTAGTTAAGCAAATTGTCTACTTTTTGATGTTATTGAAGCAGAACATGAGATCATCATGATATGCAGAAAACGTTTAAAATAGCAACAGTAACACCTTATTTATCACAAATGACGGTAAAAACCAGAGCTAAAATCTAAATTTTACAGTGTTTAGCTGAATTATGTGACTATATAGTGTACTGATTAAGGCCTACAAAGAAAAAATAGTGTTAACTTGCAGCTACAGCACACCTCACTTCAGTAAATAGAAATGTTATGATACAAAGGAATAAATAAAGTGTTACCATAATGACTGAATTAAATCATTAACCATACATGTCAAGACAGACTTGATGCTATCTCAGCCTTCTCATCATCAAACCTCACATGATGTGCTGATACACACAGTCAAGAAGGGCTGAGATAGATGTCTGAAATGACGCAAGCAGCAATTTACATCAACATCCAATCAATCGGATTGTAGCGGCTGCGCAGACATACAGAGCGAATCCAGATACAAACAAGTCAAATTTAGATTTGTTGGTCAGAATAAAGAATGTGATTCGAGCCACCTGCGAGTTTGCCCTGGTACGCTCTGTATTTGGCATAAGTATTACAACCACAATCGCTTGGCAATTTTTCGGTTCTGTCATTCCAAACCGTGATCACTGTGGATTTAGCTTTGGCGAGCAACAGAAATGGATGCAATTACACAGTTATTGTTGGCGGCACTCCACCTGGCCGAATGAAACATTTAAATTGCCTGTAAAAATCACATCCACTTTGTCAAACGCCGCGGTAGGCAATGCACATTCACAGCTGGCTGTGAGGAGAGTTTAGCCTTGTTGATCATAGTTCTTTGAAAGGTAATTAGCAGAACTAGTGATCAAAATGAGGCTCATGTTGTGATGGACAGGGCATATATTGTTTTTTATATATTGTACTGTATTGTACTGTATGTGGCATTAGCTGAATTAGCCTCTGTTTACTCCTGCATGAGGCTGCAAGTCTTATCAACTTAGGAGCACATGTCACTTACCCTCTGCTTACTCCTCGACAGCCCATAGCGCCTCACACTTTAAAATCACAATTACCTCCAAGTGTGACACATTTTTAAACACCTAGGTTAACTTCTAGTGTCACAATAGGTCTAATATGTTCCTCCTGTCCATCAGTTCTGCCACACAAAAATCTTAGTAAGTCAAAAGACACATCCATTCATTCGAATGGTTGTGTCTTTGTCATTTCATACCAGGTACTTCCTTGGGTGAAAATCTTCCTGGCTCACATTTCCCAAAAAAACTGTTTTTTAAAAGTAAGTGAGAATGAAGGTGAAAATTACCTGATTGGGTCCGCTCGTGGCAAAGGGGGACTGAGTTTGAGTATCATCTATAGTTCCGTAGTCAATGTCTGTATTGTAATCTCCTTCTACATTGTTTGGCTGAGTCATGTTGAAAAAAGGAAAGAGATATAAAGCGAGGGTTAAAACATAGGCTCAAACCAGAGGTTATTTGCTCGGGGTCCTTTCAAGCTGGCTACAGACTCTGCTACTTCTACACAGAAGAGGTTAGGGAGCTCTAAGTCTGCCATCATAGATTTTCCCTTCAAGGCAGGAAGATCTTGATGGGATTCGGTCTTTTCTTTACATGAACGTTTACCCTAAAATTGCCTCTGGGTCGTGCTGGCGCTGTGGCCTGGTAGCCAGGCATCTGTCGCTTCTTCTTAGTGGCAAACTTTTTAGCTGGTGATTTTTTGGAAGCCAAGAAGTTTAAGGGCTTGGCCTTAGTTTTACTGAGGGACTTTCTGGTCCTCTTCTTTTTCATGGAGACACTACGTTTCGTTCTCTGGAAGAGGTGGCGGCGACAAAGAACACCAAGACAAACATGGAACATTTAAAAGTGGAAATGATTTATAGGCACAGTCCGCAACTGTTGCAGAGTCTCTTCCAACCCAACTGTCAGACCTGATGTGCTCCATTTCCAGTAGCGGCCAATTTACAGTAGCTGGTGTGCACGCCGTTCTTTAAAATTGTGACCATGAACACCAACTACAAGGGCTGCTGTTTGAATGCTGACCACGTTAGCACCACCTTTCGATGATGTGACAGTTGGGCGGAAAGGGCGCTGTACAACAATCGAGTACTGGGCCTTTCATGTGACACACAGGAGAATACTGGGACACATAAAAGTATCTATCTGGGACAGACGCAAAATAAATCACAAAGGTTTTGCCTTTCAGCAACTCTTTAGAGCTATTAGTGGTAAAAGAGCCACAGTGATTAGATTGCTTTTATGGCAGTTTCTGAAATGTAAAGTAAAATGTTGCTGACATCCCATAATGTATACAATAGTTTTAAAGACCTGCTGGAATGCAATAAAAAAACACACACAAAGCAGGTGGCATTTTTCCAGTCAGAGAAGGAAGCAGCCTCATAAAACAGACACAAGGAAGACTGACACAGTATGTTTACATGCACACTCTAAATGAAGCCTCCTGCCTTTCTGTAACGTCATAATCAGAGGAGGCAGAACCAGGCCAGGACACCTACATGATTGCTCAGTCTTTCAATTAAGTGTTACAACACGTCAAAACTTCTACTTTTAGAGAAACAGTCCAATTAAAACATCGCTGTAAAGCCGATGACTCCCAGTTCCTGGAGTGCTGTGTGCACGTAAACATCACACTGAGACACACAGACAACACATGAGACGCACTGAGGGATGGATGGATGGCTGACAAAAAGACACATTACAGGACAGGACACACATCTTTTTTCTCTTCTTTTTTCCTTTTTTCATTTACCTGTGGTTCAGAATACTCATCGGTGGGAATGATGTCTGTGGCTCCCTCAGAGTAATCATAGAACTGAGAGTAATCTAAATCATCAGTAGTGTACTAGAGAGAGAGAGGAGAGAGAGAGTGGGATGAAGAGAGGTTTTAGCGTTAGCATTAGCATCGAAGATGCAGAGTGGTCTTCCAGCAAGAAGATGATACATGTGGTACATATCATCGTGAGCATGTTCAAACAAAGCCAAATAATTTTAGAGAATTATTGATGACAAAATGCGTCAGAATACAGAATTGTAGTAACGACAGAATAAAAAAACTTTTTCATTTGTTGTTACGTTCATCAGTGCAACCGCACTGAAAAATGGTTAGAGGCTGAATAATGAGAGCATTATTAATATCAGACATAGCATCGTTGGATGTGCTACAAGACACAGTGTAATGCTATGGAGAAGAATTTATGACACATGAACATCTTATAAGTCTTAACCTTTTGAAAACCCTGTGTTCCTCAATGAGATAATGGTCTTAATATGATGAACAAATGAGTAAATAAATTCTGGGACGAGCCATGTGTGTTTTAGCCTACAAACCACGTAAGCAGATGGGCTGTTTAAAAGCTCATAAAACAAAGGAAAACAACAGAGAAAGCTCAAAGACAAAAAATACCACATGCACTTCAGGGATATCGTAATGGAACTTTCTCACGGCAAGCGTGTAAATTATACGCTTCAGGCCCGCTAACTTCAGCTGGATTAAAGGGGTCTGATCTAAAGAAAGTGCACTCTCTTTTAGTAATGCAGTCCTCTAGCAGTTCCTTAGAAAGGAGGCAAAAACAAAACAATATAATAAAACTCAGAGATAGTGCAGGAGAAAACCCAGACTTCCAGTCATAACAGTTTATCACTTCATGGTTCAGCTTGGAGGTGAAGTCCGAACATGATACCATGCTTAACGGATTAAGGTTATGGTATTTGGCAGCATGTGTATTTCCAATTATCAAATTAATCTAAAATAGATGGATCTGTGGGATCAAGCTGGCACTGACTTTAATCATGCTTCTGGTAATCATCTTAATGATTAATAGGCATATATACAAGCAGGGTTAACCTGTCACTCTGCAGTCTGCTGCAGATTTAAATGTGTGAGTAGTTAAAATGGCCAATGCATCTGTGGAAAAACAAAGAGATTCACATATTTACTGCGTCCTGCTGCTGCTTGGTCTTGTTTTCAACTCTTACTCACAGGAATGAGAATAGTTGGGGTTAATAGGTGCTTGTTTACTGCATCCTTATGCTTGAAAAAGACAACTGAGAAAATGGTCAGAGAGACAGAATTGGCAGTCTAATCAGCTGCTGTCATTGCAGCGCTGCTTGAACGCCTCTGCATTTGCACTACAATCACTAAATTATGTTGACGCTTGAAATGGTAAATATACATTAAGTATGACAGGTCAGACAGCAGCTGCTGCGCCGCTTACCATGGGTTCCAATCAGCGACCTCGCAGCAGGTATTTTACCTTTGACAGCTGATGGAAGACACCTGCTATGACATCACTGAAGCGGATGAGGCACCACGAATTGTTTCAGTGACTGACTTAGAGTGCGTTAGGTTAATGGCATAACCTAACCTATTCCTGGTGGAATATAGAGTACATCTCCCAATTTGTTAAAATAGTGAAATGCTGTCATTTGTGCAGCTCATACTACAAGCCTCACCGAAGTGGACACAGACACACAGGCAGCTATCAAAGCACTTCATCTATCCCTGGAAGGAATTTCCTAAGATCTAATAAATCACTTGTCAAAACAATGTAACACAGCCATATCTCTTTTAATGCTAATTAACAAGAACACTAAACCCCTTTGGAACATAAGGTCAGTGAGAGTGCAGAATGTCTGTTATCAAACCGCACAGACTCTTCATGTGTAAATGGTTTCTGTGCACAGCTAGCATGTCTACCGTGTATATGAGCAATAAGCAATACATAGGTGAAAGTGAAGCACTTCCATTCCTCCTCTTAGAAAGCTGACATGCATCAGGACCTTCCACGGTTCGATCCCTGGTTGACTGACCTCTTCCTCTGGCTCCTGGGCCTGCAGGGAATCCCTGTGGGGAGTGTCACAGTCTGGGCTGTAATGTTCACAGTAGTCATACGCTGCTTTGGGATCAGCCACAATCAGAAGCTGCTGGATGTCACCCTGCAGAAAACAGAAAGAAGAAGTCAGTTCACGATCTGCACACAGGAAGAAATGCTTGGTGCATTTCGCATCATCTTCTATGACAATTTACAAAATATACAGTTGATATTAGAAGTTCCTCTTTTGAATGAAAAGCTTGATGAAACCATATCAATAGCAACAGACAAGACAAGACAAGGCGGCACAGACATACTGATAAGAAGGTCATGTCCAGTCTTGCTCACACATACTGGGTGTAGTGGCACAGATGTGTTCTCTTGGGTCCCATACACTTACAGAGTCTGGCAGAGTAAATCCTCCCCTTGTATGATTAAACAGCTTGACACACACCTCACAGAGCCCACACTCGCAGTGCGCGGGGAGGAAACTGAGTACAGACGCTAGGAAAATTATAATTATCAGCGCCAGGGTTTACCTCAGGAAATCAAATAAACATGTATCATCAAGACGCAAGCAACACCTGGCATGGCCGTGTGCGCGACAGTGAAAGACTTCATTCTGACTGTCAAGAGCAACAGCGATAGGCCCAAGAAAGTACAGTAAATGAATGGCCTGTACTGCATTTTATGTACATTTAATCCTTAGTTTTCTTCACTTTTTCAATGTTTTTATTCATTTCTAGTCATTATTTTATTAGAATTTAATTTTCAGTGAGGTTTACTCTTAAACATCTACTGTACTACATTTTTGTCCTAACTCTTTAACCAACTATTGTTAAAATGTTATGTAAATATAACAAATGCCTCTTCTTTTCATTCATGTTCAATATCATTACCAGCCACAGAATCAGTCAGGCTCTGAATCAAATCCAACTGTCAACAGCTCTTAATTTAAAGACTTAGCCCACAAAGACCACAAGGTTAGCAATGGTGCCTGGTGCTGTGAGTGTCAAAGGGGATTGCGCTAAAATAAATCCATCACTAAAAATATCACTTGGACAAAAAAAACAAACAACAAAAACAAACAATGCACAATGATGGCAGGAAAGAGTGCGAAGGAAAGAGTAAACCGTGAAAATCCCAGCCATGGTTTGGGAATGTCACTCAAACCACAGTGTTCCCTGTGGCTGGGACGGGACACCACAACGCCTGACACCATTCCAGCACTGTCTTGCCTTGTTATCAGTCCTACAGCCAAAGCACACAGCTCGCTGCAAGACAGCGAACACATTGGCGAAGGCATCTGGATTTTTTCTTTGGAGCCTGTAATTGCTTGAACCGAGTTCCTGGAGGCTGGTTTTTGAGCCTTTATACACATTGCAAAGACAGCTGAGGAGGGGTTCTCGGGAGGTGGATGAAGGGGCATGTCTTTGGTTAGGAGAGATGTCTCAGCCCAGAGGTGAAAATCCCGCTGCGCTTGTGTCAGCCAGGACACTGTACGTTGAAGAGCAGAATAGGCGATTGGTGGTGAAACGCGAGAGAAGCGGGCTGGAGCTTGTCGAGAGAATGTACGTGTGTCCTCCCTGTGTTAAAACTAGATCTATGGATCCTAAACATGGACCTTAGTATAAACATCCATGTGCTTAGGCTTGCCCCATGGGAAAACAAGCAGAGCTCCTTGAAACTTTCTCTGTGTAACCATCCATCAACGTCTGGTTGCACAGGTTCAGTGTGACAGTCCACAGATTCCTCCCGGGTGCCTCTGGATGGGTGGAATTCTTCTTTAACTTGATGTCTCTCACTGGTTGAATGCATCTGGCAAAAAAACGTGCTTATCGTCTACGGCTAGAATGATGTGCTTATCTCCTGATACTGTCATGATACTTGGGTGCTGATTCGATATGTATTTTTGAGACTGCATATTATAAGTCATGTTTTCGAAAAGTATTTTGGAGTTTTACTTAAGCAGCACCCTTGCTATGCTGCTTATAAAAGTAGTAGCTGTTCCTGCTCATCATGCTATTAACATAAGAAAATAATAGATAAAATAAGATGCTAGGCCAAAATGAATAGAGTCACTGCAAACTGCACACAGCCATCCCTTTAAATCTTTTGCATGTGAAATTGAACTTGTCCTTTCAAACCCCGGACCTTAATGGTGCAAGGAAGACATACTGCACCTGCACACCAAATGTGAGACAGGATAACCGACACAATATGTATGCCCTTACTTACTTACTTACGAAGTAACTGTTAAGACTAAAAGGAGCTGCAGAAAAGCACTGATTCACTTCCTAGCTGAGAGCAAGAGGAGAAAATCAATACTAAACCAAACAAAATTCACCAACCAGCACCTTAAACGCTCAGTATTTATCACATTATATCTGTCTTAATTAATCTGTACAATGAATGGATTAAGGTTTGGTGACTAAAATAGTAAAAAATAGCATTTCAGGCTGTGACAATATGAGCAGACAGGTGATTTTAATCCTCGGGGTAAGAAGAATCATGCACAATGCCTGAAAAATATAATATCACTTAACTTTTACTATACTGACCATGAAAGGACAAAATTGACCTGCTGAGAGGGCATAGGTCAGTAAACCTAGGTGCCAAGTCTGGAGAGGTCTCAGCTGAGGCTTGTGTGTCTGTGTGTGAGTTGGGGAAGGCTCGACAGGGAGAGAGAGATCAAGCCTCAGCCTGAGTCAAGTTGACATGTATTACCTCATGTGTCGCCCTAACACCAACCAACACTGAATGCTTGAACCCTGCCTAGAGTCAGCTCTAATTAGTCCGTGTCTGAGAGCCACCCGTCTGCGCACAAATAGGCTGTGGAGACATGGTGTTCAAGCCCCAGACCAGATCAGCACAAGTAGGAAACTTCTGACTGTTTTGTGGGAGAACATGAGCTACATGACAGACTTGTTCAGCAACACGTGCACACGGAAACAAGAAGATACGAACGCTTTCATTTCCGAGGGCTGACATTGAGGAATACCAACATGAATCAAATAATCACACTTGTCATAACTTGTACTATTTACAGTAATAATCCTTCTCTGGCAGAAATGGCACACCTGCAGGCAAGGTTATTCCTTTAACAGTGCTTTAACATGTCTTTCTGTAAAAAAAAATTAAGATTGCAGCCGAGTCACCTACCAAACAAGAGTAAACTCACAAATCCATGGCGAGGCAAGTGAGAAACTGATGTCAACTCAGGAAGGGAACACCAAGAGGGATCCAGAGACAGACAGGCAGGGATTTAGAGAGAGCAGCTGGGATGGTAAAAGATGTTTTGTGCTGGGAAACACCTGGGGAGAGTTATGCTGAAGCCCTGGGCCTGTCTTCCATTGTGGACTGCTGAGATAAAAGCCCCTGGCAACTTGGAGCGAAGCCAGAGCTCCAAAATATGCCCCTCCTGGCTACAGCAGAGCACAGCGCAGCACAGGCACAGGCCCACGAGGCTGTGTGTTAATGACTGCCGTGTCAGAGGTCAACGAGAAAAAGAGAGAGGCAGAAGGAGAGAAGCGGGTCAAGATCAACAGCTGAGACTTGTAGAAATCTCTCTACCTGCTCCATCCGATGTTTATGATACCCCGATGTTTGTGCTGTTACGCATTCTGGGTAGCGTTCTTGGTAAGTGGGGCTTATGAAGCGTCTGAATGCATCATTAACATTTGAAAAAAACATGTGCATGATAACTGCAGTGTGACAGAACAAAATCAAAGAAAGCCAGTGTCTAGTGTCCATGATGGCATTATATTAAGTTTTTTTAAGTGTTTCGCTGAAGAGCTGGCTGACCTCATGCAGTGATTCAGAGCAAACAGAAATAAAGCAGGAAAATAAAGGCACTTCTTCACAGCATACTGCTGATGATGCTATACAACATCTTCCTCTAGAAGCACATCTACCTTGACCTCATCCTGACCACAAGGCACCATGGGATATAAGCATACAGAAGGGGTCGAAGGTTGCAGCAGTGCATGATAAATATGCTGCCTGCAGAGGAGCTACATGAGGACAACCTGCATGTTTTGAACTGCTGCTATACAGCAGCTTTTAGTTTGTTTTTTTTTCTGAGATAGATACTGATACAATCTTCTGTCTTTTCTCCAACTGCATGCTGTAATTACAGGGTGAGTTCAGGGCATCGCTGGGTAAATCAAAACACAACTAGTCGTCACCATTGCTTCTTTGACATACCTTTGCCCAGGGCAACATACCTTTTGTCCAACCATAGCTAACTGTAATTAGACAGCCACATACAACAATTAGTCACTCCCTCAAAGTCTATTAAGTACAGTTTGCCTGAGAAGAGGAAACTAAGGCACTAAGAAAAGGCAAAAGGAGCTGGAGGACAGCTTTGTAGTCCATCTGCAATGAGAAAAACGCAGCGAGGAGGCTCTCCTCATTCTGTCATTGACAGAGATCCAGGGAATAGACAGGTATGTATGTTGGGGTGCTCAATTAAGACAGGTAATGTCAGCCAGGCATGAATAGACAGTCTCATGGCTTTGGCACGGTACAGAGGCCTCAAGGTGGGGAGGGTGGAGAGGGAGGAGGTGGTGGTGAGCTGGGAGAATATGCACAGAGGGGAGGAGATGAGGAAATGAGGAAGGCCTGACGGGGCAATGAAAGACTCCCATTCATCCAAACCAGATCCCTTTGCGACGGTGGTCGCCTCCAACCTGGGGCAGGTATGGTATGAATAGACTTTTATGAAAAATGCGGGTCAGCTTGTGAAAACAAATCTCAAGAGCTGAAAGAAGGGAGCAAATGTTTTATTATTATTGAAATTATTATTAAATCTACCCCTGGAAATCAAACATTCACCTACCACAGTGGTTTTAAAGGGGGGTAAAAGTTAATTTTGGAAGAAACTGTGAGGAAATACTCAGGCCAGCCCATGCATTCATGACATTCCTCCAGTTTTCTTATATGCAGGTTATATTGTAATCAAATCAAATATGGCGACGGATTAAAATAAGAAGCGATATAACAGAGAATCTGCTGAGCAGCAACATTTCCTCGGCATACCTTTCAGCTAGACCGATTTCACCAATTAATTTCACTTCTCATCATAACCACCTGCTTGGAGGCTGGGGCATTTCCTTCCCCTATATATCCCAGCATGCATCAAGCCCTGTGGATCGTTGAGGAGAGCATGGACAGAGAACAGACAGGAGACCTGTTCCAAAAACCACACAGAGAAGACCCTGTTAGCTGACTTATGGCTCCTATTTTCAGCCCTTCCACTGGCCAACTTCTGACTGGACACACTGTTTCATACGAATGCTGCCTTCAGAGCCCTCTCATACATCAAAACTTCAAAAACTTTGCACCTAAAAAAACAGTCCCCAGATCTTCTGTGTTGAGAAATATGACACAGTCAGTCTACAGTTATCTCTTTATTTAACTCTTCATCAATGAACAACTGCATGTCATCACCCAAATAACCTCAGTGCAGCACGAGGCCTGACAGAGCAAATGTGAAGACACACAAAATGGCCTCTGATGCGCAGGGCCCTTTGTTCCCGTGGTGATGACGAGGAATGCCAAAAAATATGGCTCTCAAACAAGAGCAGCAGCATCAATCATTGAAACGTGGCATCAGAATAATGACGAGTCATTCCTGCTGCCCATAAACACACCAGCTCGCTCTCACAAGCAAACACAGCCCCCGACGTAACCCTACACTGACCTTTACTTCCCACCAGAGAGGACCACAAGTGTCATGACAATTCAGCCATTGTCCGCCATTATTTACATCCGCCTGACCCCATGCCAGCTTCCACCTCTGGACGCTCTGTGCTTCAAAGCATAAGGTTCAAATCACTGACGAAGGAGGTGGCAGCATACCCCAAAATCCCAGAAAGTGTCACAATCATGTCTTATCTTGTAAAGACTTTGGGTTTTAGCTTCTGTAGACTCTTTATGTCTGTTCAGCGGTTACTGGCGCTCATGGTACCAACTCAGTTTTACTGATTCTCAAACAATCTTGTGTCAAAATGCATCACTCTCTCTGGATCAGACCTATCAACACATTTGAAGTCCAGACGTTGAACTTTCCCAACAGCACATGAACTATGCATAACAGCTGTGGCTGAAGCTCAATAACAGCCAAGTGCTATTTGAGTAATGATATTTTTTGATAAATAGGAAGAAATAGGTGAGAGAACATTGCATTTTTCTTTATCGTTGAGGTATTAAAGGCTGCATATAGATGTCAGTAAAAAGCAAAAGGTTAGCAGCATTGCCAAAAAGTTATTTAAATGAAATGTAATTATTTTAAGCCTTGTTATCAGGGTCACAACAATAATGGCTCTGCTAAAGGAATTCAGATTCCCTTTACGTCGTCAAACAAGGTCTCTCCTACCAGGGTTGCTAACTCTCCTTGAGTCACAGTGAATGGATGTGGGGGAAATTGGATTTTTGTATTTATCTGGACACAGCATTGGCACCTCAAACTATACAAGTGACCTATTGTAAAAGCAGCAGTCTTTCTACTCCAGAACGAAGTAACAGGCACTGACATGACGGGATCATAGCCTTTTTATTCCAATGAATATGTTTGATCTATTTCAGCAAATATTAAGGATAAATACAACATCACTGCTTTTGCTCTTGACATCAGTCTAATCAAGTTAAAAATGCATTAACTGGTGGGTCGCTTCACCCACCCATTTTGAGTCAGAAGTAAAACTCTCACATTAGAAGTCAATTCACCAAAATGGTTCAACAAGTCCGGGTCTTTTCAGGTAAACCTATTAAATGTGAAGCTCCTGTGGTGCTAAGTGTCTTTAATTACAAGAGGCTAATTATGAGAAGCTTTAACAAAGGATCTGACAAGTCTGAGAAGTTTACTAAAAGCCTATGTGCTTTGCAGAAAAACGCAAACAAACAAGCAATAATGACACCAAATCCAAATGGTGGCCAAGTCCAATTGCTTTGATGTGGCTTCGGCCCAAATCTCACAAAATATCACACGATCACCAGGTGAGGCGGACTAGCAGCCATTGTGTTACCATCACTTTGGAGTTAGTGTCTGCAGGGACGGAATGAACCTCAGATGAGGCAAGAGACATTTCTCACCGTCATCCAAAACATCACCTGTGTTCACCAGTAAGAGTTCATTTATAAGAACAATACTTAGCTTAGCAATACCATAAAAGCAATAATACAGTAAGAGAAAACTATTTATCAGCACATTACACCAAGTTACTCATGTCGTCATGCAGCAGGTCAAAAACAAGAAAAGCTGGCATCTTCCAGACTACACTGTCGCACCAGCAGCCGAGATAAAGGGCTTCAGATATCTCAGATATTTGTATGATATCTACGCGAACCTCATAAAAACAAAAGAACTGAAGCTCTCCAAAAGCTTGCCCTGGTTTCTATCATCTCCACATTCCTTTTTTGGCACAATCAAAGGGGTCCAGCGCTGACTCGATGCGCTTCAAGCAACATTTGGAATCTGGACACGCCTTAAATACAACTACTTTCTGGGGCAACTTTGGGTCATAAATGGCTGCAACATCATTTCTGATCAATGTGCCAATACATAGCCTAGCAATGGCCCCAATATGCAGCTCAATCACACATTCCACCGCACTGAAAGCTTTACCTGGAAAACCTCCTCATCCAGGATCCTGGTGCCGAACACGGTGATGCCATTGGTGTTGATGGCAGCGTGGTCACTCCTGAGGAGCTGTTTGGTGATCTTCTTCTTACAGTCGACAATGATGGTGACCGTCTTCTTCTCCACGCTGATGGCCACGCGGTGCCACCTGGTCAAGATCACAGCAAGGAGATGTGAGAAAGTCAATCAGTGTGAATGTCCCTTATTCTGAAAGACTTAAGTCACTGTGGTGCACATCAGGCATCTTAATGTACTTTACCTGCACGTTGTGAGTGCATCATAATGACTGATAGAGCATGATGTTATATAAATATGCAAAAATTAGAACAATGAATACTTCATGGGGCAAGTGCTTAGTCAATAACATGAAATTTGATTAGAGGTAATTTGTGGTGTTTCATTGTATTTTAAGGAAACCTCATCAGCATTTGTAATTGGATTATAATCCACTTTTATAGAACACGAAACGCCTCAAAGAGAAAGAAAGTCCAAATGCTCTGTTGTGTGATGTGACTCATTACAGAAGCAAATGCTCTAAGAAACATGAACTTCAGAGTTATGTGTGATACATTTCGATGGACAACACCCATAGATACAAAGGGTTAAACGGGGTCACACGTGAGTCTGACACCTCCCTCGCCTCTGGACCATTTGCCACTGCACTTAAAGGCTATTGCATACCAGGCAGCAGTGGACCACATTCTTGCCCCCTCACTCTGGCCCTGTTTAACACGGGATTACACTCATTAAACTCCAAACTTAATCCTCCTTCTGGGTTACTCGGCATGACAGACATGGTGAACATTGTGGAAAGTGTGTGTCAGGATCCAGGAAGGCCTGCCTTGCCAGAGCAGGAGACACACAGTCAAAACATTGTTCCGAGGTGGAAGATGAGAACTGGCAGCACTGTGGCTCAAGATGGCAATATAGGAAGCCTTTATCTCAGGCACAGATACATATCTGATATCATATTAATATATATATACAGATTAATATCATAGAAAAATGTCAATTCCTTTGGGAGTGCAGCTAGATCACACAAACACATTCCAGGGCATACAATGGAGATTAGGAGGAAAATAAACGTGCAACACTCTCTGGGCTTAGCAGTACAGCAGGAAGGATTACCTCTCACCTTATATGGCAGAAAAGCAAATGTTGACTTCAACAGGTTTAAACAATGTCCCCAACTTTTGAAGTGCATTATATTAAGAGGACGAACAAGAAGAAAAAAGAAAAAGAGTGGAACAGCTACGAGAATCCTCCCCTTCCCTTTAAAGAAAAGGATAATGCTCTTTTTCGCCTCATCAATATCATCATTGTGCTTCTCTTTTCAAGCTGTGACGTATGCGTCTTTGTAACAATGAATGCATCCACAGGGACTGCAGACTGTACGCAGCCTGAGCTGTAGTCACCGAAGATTTAGACAAGGCCCGGCGCTGGAATGCATCCAGATCAAGAGGAGTTAAAAGTCGTCCAGAGAACACTGCTCCTTAGACAGCAGGTCACCAAAACTACAAACTGGACAAAACAGCGCGGAAGACCAACACAAAGCTGTCTTTGTTGCAACCTGCACATAAAGCAGGGTTATTGCTGACATGACACTCTTGAGGGATTTACCAAGCTTCCGTCTACCACGATAACTGTCTGCACACTAGATCTTATTTTAAGCCAATTTGGGTCACAAAGATATCATGACCGGGTTTTGACTTCCTTTAAAAGCTCAAAAAACAAACTGTCCTCACATAGCATGCTCAGCAAGTGATGGAAACTTTAATAACACAACGAGATACTATGAAATACTCTTTGAAATGATGCATTTTCCCAGCAGCCTATCTGTTTGTTTATTCCCCCTTGCCCCTGCACACGGGCTCATGTCAGCTAAGCTGAAGCTCTGAGTGAGAATTCTGGGATTTCTGAACCTGGGAGCAGATAATCACGTTCATGCGAAACGGGTAGGAGCGCTGTTTCTGGTTGGGTGAGGTAATCCAAGGGGTAAAAAGCAAGTTTAGGACTGCCCCCTTTCTCCTCCTTTCACCCCCCCCCCCCCCCCCACCCTCTCTAAAATAACAGAGGCAGTGAGTTCATGGATGAGGTCAGGTTGCCCATAGCAGTCCCTGCTGTGCCCCAATAATCCAGTGTCTCCCTGTCTCTGACCTGTCTCTGTGCCCACAGACCCCTGATGAGACGGATAATCCGGTCATGAGCACCTGTGGTGCACCAACGAGAAGATCTAGGTTGTTTTCTTGCTTTAAGAATCACTTGTTTGAGTATTTGAAAGTTTTAGTTTATTGGTCATTTAACTAGTTTTAAGATGATCGAAATGTCTCTAAAATCACTCCACTTCTAATAAGAATGCACATTCATAATCATTCATTCATATCCATCAAAATATAGAACAATCTGTCCTGCTGTTCGATTGCCAACCAATGTATTGATCACATGAGGCAGCACAATCTAAATACTGGACAACTTTACGCAAGTCATACAGTGCTATCAACTGGCACAGCCTGGATAGTGTGGACAAGTTTTCAATTCTGTTTGGCATGTTTCTTTGGCACCATCTAGCAGTTCTAACCTCGATCCTCAGTCATCTACAATGGCTTTGCTTCCCTCCCAATTCCTTCTGAATCAGCTTCAACTGTAAGTCTGAGGGTGTGCGTGGGTGTGTTTGAGTGTGTCATATCATGTGAAGGATGTTTAAGGGTTTAACGCACTTTCCGTCAGCAAGGTTGAGAGTACGGAAGAGAGGGTAGTCCTCTGGGGCTGGCTTGCCAGTCTGATCCTCATACAGGAAGACAGGTGAGCGTCCCACTTCCACGCCCAGCTGCTGGACTCCCTGCTCGTTGTAGATGGACAGCAAGAAGGACTGGAGGCCGGACTTGGGGCGCACTGTGGTCAGGATGGAGAAGTCCTCAGGAAAGACACCACCTGCATGGCCAGATGATGGGCGGGTGGGGAGACAGGTGAACGGGTTAGAGTTATTGTGATAGAGGACAATGTAGTTTGACAGTTTTTCTATAACACTGTATATAAAGATGTACAGTATATAACACTATAATGCTGTGACCTGAAGCCGCTTCATACAAGCATCTTTTACATGTCTTCATTTTGACCTTTGCAGATGTCATCTATGACAGCTCAAAGACATACGTTCTTAATTTTGTTTCTGTGCGAGGTACTGCTATAACAGTGTTTGGGGCCTCCAGGAAACGATGGCATAATGCATCATTAGAACTGTGAGTCTAGTTTAGACACACAGAAACCAGCTGCATGCATACATTTCCTGCAAATTTTCTGTTCTTTGCACGTATAGGCTCGATTTGTATCTGAGAAAAACAGCACTAAAAATGAGAACTCGCTGTTAGAAGACACCTTCGAAACACACAGAAAACACCTGTTTACACATGATAGCTGAAAGACGTTAAAGCTTGAATAGCGTGTCTTACCTGGGAATAACTGCGTGGTGGGGGCACTGATCTGGACCTGCTTGGCAACTCTGAAAGCGGAGTCCGGCTTTGATGCTCTTCGGTTTGTGCAAAATCCTGATGTTTTCGTCACTCCTTCGGGGTAATTTTGAAATTCTAATACTTTTAGCACATCCACTGGTTCTTCTGATCAGGGGAGCAGACAAGACATCAGTTAGGTCATAGTATTGGCGATTGTAGGCAACATTTGGTTGAAGGTGTGCTTAGTATCTACACCATGATCAGAACATGAACGATGGAATAAATGCATACTGTGTAAGTATTTTATTTTCACTTGGTTATACGGTGTGTTTTCCAGATTTTAAATAGATTTATGTGTCCTGCTCCAGTTCTGGTAAATATGCACAGGGCAGTGATTGAGTCCCTGCATAATTCAGGTCAACCAAGACAGGGAAGATAACTTCAGCACTTCACATCATGACCATCCCAAACCAGGACCAATAACTGTTTCCATAAGTCACCAAAATGGCACTTTGACACGGTGTACCCTATTTGTGATTAATTTAAGCATTAACTAAAATTAAATTACATTTACTCAATGATAAACCCCCCACTGAAAAACAGTGAAACATTGACATCCTGTGGAAATGTCTCTGTCAAGGCCAACCAGGGAGCATAATGAACAATGTGTCAACAGAGATCTCGTTCTGTAACACCTGGATAGGTTTACCTTGATAAGGGTCACCAGACGCTCTCTGGGTTTTCCATTCTCTTCAATCTGATGTACTTTACATAAAGGAGCCTGTGTGGCCCGATGGTGCCCACAGAGGCCCATGGGAAAGCATCGTAATTATTCCTCTTCATCAAAACACCCTCTCAGTATAAAGCATTAGCTTTGCGAGCATGATGGGGTGCTGCAGACTGACCCTCTGCTAAGCAAGGGCCAATAAAAGGTCCATTTATGCAAAAGCAGACGTGCTACGCGCTTTGCTTTCTAACAATACAATCCAAACTTAACAACATGTTATTCAACTGCAATAGACCATATTTTGCTTTAAGAGTTCAACAGGCATATAGTAGGCGCAGCAGAGGTAAAAGTCGATATATATCAAAACAAAAATGGCCGCTCGCTTCGCTCCACAGAGGATCTAAAACAGGCAATACAATGGCCGACTGTTAAATGTAATAACACTAATCTGTTTTCGTGGGGTAAATAAGCATGCCAAGGTGTCTGAAAGCATCAGCAAGCCTTTTCTGGCGGCTCTAAAGCCACTGTTTTGGTTGGCATGTAGAGGTCAAATCCCTCTGAAAGTTTTTTTAACTTCTTGATACAATGGCATCTTAAAAAAATGTGTGATGTCGCTCTCAACACTGTCTGGTCGGCATTCCAGCTGTGGCGAGGAAAAGCAAATTAAGAGCCCGGTTCATTCTGTTCAGGAAAGCGTGTGGTTTGGGGAGAAGTCCCTGTTTCACCATGAATCTATTCTGACGGAATATGACGGTGCTGCCACCGCTGCTCGAACAAGACCACCAGAAAGTCAGTCACCCTGATATTTGATTCAGAAATAGCCGACAAAAACTGACAAAGACTGCGGTGATTTCTCTTTTTTATCGAGAGCAAGCAGCAGATCATATTGAATGCATATTTTGACATTTCTGTGTCTCTTTATCATGCTCAAGCTATTTTCAAGGGCCTGGCTTACATCAGGTCTCCTTCTCTTCGAGCGCATTATACAACACCTGTGATGGATCAGATGCACATCGTGATGACGGAAAAGAGAGGTGGTCTGCTTCAATCAGTAGAACAAAACTCTGAACAGCATGCAGGAACAATATACAAAAAAAAAAAAAAAAAAAAAAAACATCAGCAGAACTCTATCAGTGAGTCACTTTCAGTCTCCCAAAAGCAGCCTGGACCTGATGTTAGAAGCTATATGTCTCTCAAAGAATGACTGAGCTCAGTGAGAATAAATGAGCAGCGACAGTGCCAAATCAATGCACAATCCAACCATTTGAACACTGGGGGAACAAAGAAAACATCTGAAAGCAGCTGAGAGAAAAATCAGCAAACTCTTGCTCCATAGGAATGCCATCACTAAGGACAACTTAGCCCTTTTTTCAAGCTTGTGAGGATGAACCAGCTACTTACTTTGGAGAGTGAACTGAGGACCTCATTGTGAGTTCCTGCAGAGCTGCTCTCAGTTCAAACTCCAGGACTCATGTGTTCCAGATGTGGCCATTTGGCCAGGCTGCGACCCTCACACAGAGGTGCTGAGAAAACGTCAATACCGGCCAATCCATTAAGGTGGTCAAATGAGTGTGCGCAAGTTTTAAAAGAGTGCATCTGATGAGCTGGTGTGAGTTTGCCCTCAGGGCTGAGCAAACAGGCCATACAGCGACCAGCAGACCTCAGGTGGCATGGAGGGATGGACCTCTCTTAATCTGGAGCAGACAGACAATTCTAGCCAACCGTAAGATCCGCTGAGATGAGGCTATATTACTCAGCTATTGCACGATCCAAACATCAGTATGCAAATTGCAGAAGCACGCCAGGAAGGGAGGAGCAGCACAGCAGATTATCTTTAAACACACACCGTCTAATTTGATATAATCTCCACCGTGTTCACAGGTGTACATCGATGTAAACACCGTGTTCCAAGAGATAACATGACACCTTTCTAAGGACAGAGGCCAAAAAAAGTCTGTCTCAGCTCATCCTTTATCGCACAACATGTAAGACTTGAGCGTGCGGGTGTTATAAATCCACCTCCCGCTGTGTCATTTTCAGCCCTTACATCTTTACAGAAAGGTGAAATTGGGTGGTAAACGGAGGAGGACCTTTTCACCTGCAGCTCCCTGAGACTCTAATAATATCTTCAGCCAGAATGTCTCTCTCTATATATGCCCCCCTCTCTCCCACTCTCCCTCTCTCCTTCCTTTAACTTCCACCACGCTGCCGGCTAAAACAAGACAGCTTTATGCTGGTGTCATACCAGAGAGACGTACCCAGCTTTTCAAAGCATTTTTCCCTCTACTCTGCCCCCTCCCTGCTTTTCCTCTCATTAACCCATTTTACTGTGTGCCTCCATATGAATATCAGAGAATTTGATCTCCTAGTGTTTAAACCTTTTTCTAAATCCAAACAGGTCATGTAATAGAAAAAGGGATGATGCCCAAGTGAGAATTAAAGTAAGTTTGTTGTAACACAATTTCAAGCTTGTGGCATTGTGTGGAAGAAGACAAGCCGACTATATGTGACAGCTACACAGCACAAAGGTCCAGCAAGGAGTTGGTGATGATTAGCTGATGTTCCTGCTTGAGCACATTAGGCAGAGGACTCTGAAAATGCTAGCTTTGTCTGCTGGAATGCACATCTGAGCCTGCGCCCCGGGGGCTGAGAAAACGTGTCTGTACACTGCTAGATGGAGAGGGCACCCTGCAGAAACAGCTTTGACTGACTGAGACCCCAGAACACAAAGCCTGCAGCAGAATCCTTTAGATTTCAAAAGACAGACAGGAGCTGGGGAGATTGGAAAAGTGAGATTTTCCAATTGGAAGCACGATTGCGCTCCAGTATCTTCCAAACTATCAAGCTCTAACCCTAGCAGGAAACAACAGACTGTAAAAAGAAGACATTTAAAGTGGGTAAATGAATAAAAAGCAACATAAATTGATTTGTGCAGTATAAAATAAATTGCAATGATACTGCAATTACCCATTTTGGTGATTTCTTGCTTTAACTTCACTAATCATTTAATATCTCACCACTTTAGTGTTCAAGACCCGTAGCAGAAACTAACTTATATATATCTTATTTTGAAAACAAGGCTGAATTCTCACTGAGGAAAATTGTCATAATGGAGATAGAAGATGTATCCTAAATCTCTACCTGTATCTGTCTCTGCATGCAAAAGTAAACCCTTAGAGAGCTGTCTATAGGCCAAGGTGTGAGGCCTATGTAATCCTGAACCCTGTGACTTGTGGCCATTATGGCTGCAGGCTAGGCCCATATGCAGGCCTGCTCTTTGAAGGCTCTGAAATCATAGGGAAGTGCAACAAGGACCATCATCAAATGCTCAGTACTTAGAGGGGAAGCATTCCCACCGCTCACACAACACAGCCTTGTCCTGCAGCCGACCAAACATCTAAGTGCAAAGTTGAGGGGAAGAGCCGGGCACCGGGGGGGTTGCACAAACCAGCTTTTGGGCTTCAGTGTGGACCAGGCC
This sequence comes from Chaetodon trifascialis, assembly GCF_039877785.1. NCBI lineage: Eukaryota > Metazoa > Chordata > Actinopteri > Chaetodontiformes > Chaetodontidae > Chaetodon > Chaetodon trifascialis. Next base: position 7,353,067 of record NC_092073.1, read on the forward strand.
AGTGTGGAGATAGGGTGAACGCGCCTGACCACTTAGCCCCCTGCAGACCAAGTGGTGCTTTGCACTCTGCACTGACAGGTCTGATATCCATGGAGGTCATTGGAAAAATGCACCTCGCTACTACATATTAATTAATCCACTAATGCTGACAGAACACCCTTTTATCTGCAGAATGTTGTGTGACTCATAATTAACCATGAACCATCCACTCTGGAGAGCCTGTCCCCCTCTGCACATGGTAGATTTACATCCACTGAATTCATCCCTCAACAGCTGGATCTTTATGAATGTATACTGACATCAGGTACACACACACACACACACACACACACACACACACACACACACACACACACACACACACACACAATATCACACATTACAACATCCCACCAGCATGACAAGAAATGTGGGATCACATATCAGTGATGTTTCAGTACAATGAAACATTTGTCAAGTGACATGTTATGAAAGTCCAGGCTCTGGCTAATGTCTGGTGTCGTCTGGCTGAGGACATCCACCCTGCTAACCGTGTCCACATCCACCTAGCGGACCACAGTTCAAACAAAGAGCTTTCTTTCAGCCTAGGTCAATCTAAAAAAGCACTGAGGGTTGCTATCTTTTCCTTCTCCTTTCTATAAGCACATACCAGCGGCTTAGGATGAATTTAATTAGGCGAGGTGTTTCATCTTCGGGGCGGACGCTTTCCATTCATGCGTAAAAGTAGCCCGCGGTAAATGGTGTGATAATGAATATAGTGTTTTGGCCAACAAACTATGTGCACCTCATGCAATTATCCCCCGAAATCATGTGCTTTCCAGAGCAGGGTTTTAACCGTCCACTTCACTTCAGGCGTGAGCAGGTTTACTGTACCTAAGCTTTTGATTAGTGGCTTCCACACAGCGCTCAATCACACAGGTATATTGTATAGGTAACCACGCGTTCATGTAACTACTGCGGCTGTGGAACGGAAGGACACACATGCAGACTTGAGTATGAAGTTAAAATGATGCCACTGTGTCCAGGTACATCTGTTAATGCCCCAGTCTCCATCATCAGCTACCGAGTTTTCCAGCCGCTCGCCGCTCCGTCCCCGTTCAGCTACATAAAGTTCATCAGAGACGTTTGGTCCCTAATCATCTTACCTGCTCTGACACTGGTAGCCTGTAGAACCAGGAATAAAGTGATGAATGCGGTTACAGTGGAATCCATAAGCCACCTTTTCGTTTTCCACCTTGTGGACCACCTTTGCATCTCCATGGTTGGGCGCCCACAAGTGAATAAAACTTTTGGGCGACTTCAGGTGATTTTTTAATGACGTCCCTTCCACAATCCCAAGTGATGATGGAAACTGTCCTACAAAAAAGCCATAAGTGAAGAGTTTTAGCCTCTTCTTTCAGCCACACCGAGGCCCCCGATCCTCCTTCCCAGTGCCCAGCCTTCACAGTGAAGGTAGTCGGGCTTTAACCAAGGCGCACAGAGTGCAGTCGGTAGGCTACACTTCGTGCGTCCACGGACAGGAGGGCTGGGCAAACTCCACAAACCGGAGCCACGATTACAGGGAAGTGACAAGGGAACCAGCCCCCGATTAGCAAATCACGGGGCTGGAAATTCCCTTCGGGTCCACCCATTAGCTTTGTAATGCGCCCCCAAGTCTCTCCCGAGCGCGTCTGAGGAAAGAGGAGGAAAAAGAAGTAAGAGAGTGACAAAGCTGGTAAAGACCTTGGAATGATGAAACGGCAGAAGTGTGCATGTGGGGTCTTTTTATAAGACTCATAATGTCACCAGTGCACGAGTCTTACACCGGACTGGCGCAGATATGTTTTTGGCAGTATCTAGTGAATAAAATATGTATTTTTTGGAACTGTTTTAGCAGAACAAACTCTTCCAGGAGTCCCCCTTGACGATGGAACATGGACTTTAATCAATCCATAAAAGCATTTTGACCATAATAAATTCTAAATCATTGCAGCCAACGGTCAATCAAAACCACACATAAATACACATAAGAAAATACAAATATGAAGAGGAATATGAAGAGGATGTCAGTCAGTGCCGTTCAGTGGAGCATGACTGTGCAGGCACTGGATCAGCTAGGTGGCTGTGAATTAGTATTAACTGTGTAATTGTCACTCTTTCAAACATTAATGTAAATGTTAGGTAGAAATTACACCAGTTGAGGGAATATCTTTTGAAAAATGTTTTTTATCCCTCTACTTGACTTTCAGAGACGTGTGGTGGTCCAAAAACCTTACTAAGACATATGTGCATGTATTTTATTTTCCTTTAGTTTGTCACTGATCTATGTACTCTAACAGCAAGAGATATCAATAGCCTATAAATACCCATATATTTTGGAGCTCTACAAGCCATCCATGAAATAATATTGAGTCTCCATCCTGAAAAATATTTAAAAAATCCTAAACAGACATTTTATTTTAATATTCCTTTATTGACTTGTGCCATGTTCTCATTTAAATGCCAAATACATATATTAGTCTCCTTATCATTAAATGGGTCCACAGAGTCATTATCCCTTTAAAAGCTACCTGCACTGAGAACAGCTGTAATCTTCTGCCAACAGTGTGAGATAACTCTGCTTGTTCCCAGCAGTTTCCCCTGTTTCAAGACGTTTCTGCAAATCACTGTGTGAATATCCCGAAACTAGACGCAATAAGGCAAGTTGACCGAAACGCACTTTTGGATAACCTTAAAGAGTGACTGCAGGGAAATGAAGGATTCCTCAGCTAATGGCCTTTTAGAGGCAGGGGTCAGTGCAGAGGACAGTCAGCTCCTTGTATCTCTTAGCTCACTCCATTGAAGGCATGGATCCTGACCAGGCTCTGTCTGTCAGCCAGCTCGTCCTTCCTAGCCAGCCAGACTCAGCCCATTTCAAGCCAGACCGTATCAGATGCTCCTCCTGGATGCCCAGTGGCAGAAAGCAGAGCCATTTCTCTGGGATGAATCGGTGTCTGGGCAGAGTAAGTTTCATGCTACATCTGGTCCTCTCGTGGTTCAGAGACCAGGGCCACTCACTCCCAAAGCAGGCTCCAGTCATCTCCATAGGTTCTTGTGGAGGTCCAAGTGCAGGTAAAATTAGAATAAGCTGTATTTACACTTTGGCTTATGAGAAATGATTCCAGTTAAAGAATGAAGAGCTTGGCATTGTGTTGCCTTTTCCAGTTACAAGACTCCACTCTCTCTACTATTATCTCCCACATGCCAGTTCATGAAATAATTAATAGCCTTTGCTTTAGACAGTCAGGTGTGCACTTTAAAAAAAGATATCAGGGCAAGTCAGCAATGGGTGATGCAATTGAAAGTTGCTGCGGTGACTGCAGCAGATGGCAGCCTCAGGGACAGCGAGGCGTGCGTCTAATTTGAAGTTTGCTGCTTTGATTTCCTGTCAGATGGGGACAATCTGGACAGTGAGCAAGTCATATTCCCCCTTCATTCAAGAAATGCTGCCAGCACACTTGCCACCAAATAAACCACAGTTCCTCTGTTAGAGGTTTACTATGACCAGCAGTAGAGGTTTAGTTTTAGGAAGCTTTCAGGTATGTAATCTGTTTTGTGTAAAACTAAATCTGCTAAATTAGCAAGTAAAGTAACTGCAGTGCTTTTAGTAGAAGCAGCAGCAGCAGCAGCAGCAGCAGCAGCAGGAGGAGTAATTGCTTTATTACTTGTAGCTGTTACAACAGTTGCTGCCTCAACAAAATGGGAGGGTTATATGTATAAATGGTACAGAAAAGAGACTGCTGTATGGATTACAATTTAAAGTGTCCCAGTAATGGAATACACATTTGACATTTTGACTCATTAACTTGAATTCTTATCATTTTACAAGTTAGTTTTTAACAGTTTCACAATGTAATTTTTGTGAAAATCAATCAGATTTGAACAGGTTATTAATAACAATTTGTAATCATTAAACGCTTCTAATTATCAAAAAAATGTCAAATGTGTCTCTAAAACATATAGTCTGTCTGTGCATGTAATTGTTATCAGCTGTAACTGTAAGGACAATCAGCCTTTGTCCAAAACTGTTACTGTCTCCACTAATGAGATGGCCCAAAAACCATCAGATACCCAAGCCAACTAACCGCTAACAGAAAAGAGATGAACAATCTCTCTGGCTATGTAGTCTACTCACTTACCACTGATGCAGTAGTAATTCTGTACAGTAATTTATATTGTTTAAATCTTAGAGTTTCTATGGAGCAGATGTTGAACTGCACCAGAGTTTTTGGTATTGAACCGCTGACATTTTTGGGCAATGGTGCGTATGCTCCTCAAAAAGCCCAAATTGTCAGTTTCAAAGCTTGAAATGGGCGATGGCGTGACCCAATTTTTAAACTAGTTTATGTTCTTCCAAATAGTTGGAAGAGCACTTGCACTGTCTGTTGCTCAAGGAAGCACTATGCACAGGCCACTGCTAGCTCACCTTAACTAGCTCCAGCTAATAGTTCAACCTAGCATTGTCTACTAGCCACTGTAAACTGGAGCTAGTTGAGAGCAGCTGATCAACGGCAACCTCCCTCTGAAGGTATTCTGGGCATGACTGATGCGAAGACAAGCTTCAGACATGCACAGTGCACTTGAGGACCATCCAGGATCAGATGTGGCAAAGAAAAAGGACAGTTCTGTTTGCTCTTTTGCCACCAATGACACAAACCAGGCAAGAGCCTCAAAAAATGGATGGGTGGAACATGACATAATGGTTGGCACACCTAACTCTTGCTGTACATCCACATGAGAAAACAAGAGTAGCCAAACACAAACTATGTAAGATTCAATAAAGACACGCCTTTCTTACAAGTGCTCCAAATTAAACAGACAGATAACGGTTTGGATTAAAACAAGTGCTTTGTTGAAGTTAAAAAAGCATTGTGGCGACCTTCATCCTCATGGTTCCAGTAATAAACATTTGGTTATAGTCAGGGGACGACTTTGCTAACCTCGCTCTGAGGACTTCGTGGCTTTCCTTTGCTCCAGATGGACAAGAGTCAGAATTACTGTACCCCTTAGCATTTGTTACAGCATTAATTTCTTTGACACAACAGAGAATACACAAATCACAAAGAATCAATGGCCTCAGACTGCAAGTGGCTTTCTTTATGAATGAAAACTGGAACTGGGAAAGCAGGAATGCAAAACCTCAGATTAAGAGGAGCTTAATACCTCAGTGTTTTGACAGTTACACTGTTCCTTGTTTAGCTGTCTGCACACATATGGCCAGGCCAGGAAAGAAACCAGATTAATAAAAAAAAAACAAGTGAATTGAAGCAGCCGCACAATATCTGTTCAGATGCATCAGACTGAACACTGTATTTAGAGAAAAATCAACCAAGATGGTAATACATGAAAGTAGAAGCAAAAATGCGAATCATGGGTCGGGACCCTACAGTAGTTGAAAATAGTTGCCAAAGTTGGAAAAGCCTCAGTATAAAACATGAAGCAGGGAAAACACAGTACCTTTATGCTCCAAAAAAAGGCCTGCATTCCTAATCTTGATATTCATTTGAAAAATATGCAGCATAAATATTCAAACGAGGATCGTTATTTTACTTGTTACGTGTTTTACCTGACACAGTATCGAAACACAAGCACTTTTCACAGGCACACTCAAGCCAACCACCCGCCACTGTCTGTCACTGTTTACACACTGTGCACAGGAGAGTATAATGAGCTCTTTCTCCACACTCACTCTAGTCCTCCGTCTAACCGAGGCAAGAAAAAGTCTCCTCACTCCACTAACATTATTTTTGGCTACCATGGCATTTCATAAGAATAATTATGCTTTATAATCTTGTATCAATTGCTAAGTTAAGTCATTGTGGGACTGAAATGCTTTTATTTGAGGCTATGTGTGGAAAGCCAGGGCCTCATTTATTTTAAAGTTTCATTGCCAATGGTTTTTTTTTTTTTTTTTTTAAAGTTGTTGGGATATATTTTTGCCATTGAAATGACTCTTCGCTGTCATACGCAGCACAGTGTGGCAACCATGTATTTTCAGTGTGGTCTACCATGTGGCACACCAGAATTAAATTCTAAATGCTGCCTCCATTTTGAGATGTCACATGCAGGCTCAAGATATACAATTATAAGGGCACATTGTTAGTGCAGCGCTTGCTGCTTATGTGATTTAGATAAACACACAGAAATATGACATGAACAGACCTGTGCATCAGCTGCAGACCTGATACGGAGCAGAAGATCTTACTCGCTTGAGATAACGCAGTCACACTTAATTTACAGCCACAGTTATGCATCATTTACAACCACATTGTACTGCAATCTGTGTGCATAAGCGTGAGATGGTTTTGTTTCATCTCTCAAATGTAAATTAGTGTATGATTTATGTTATATCATTGGAATTGCTACGCTCCAAAATTTTGATTTAAAGCATTCAGATATGAGGTGAATGTGCTTTGCACACTGAAAAGCTACTCCCAGCATGTTTCTGTTGTTCTCACCCATTCAAACCCACACCTCTGTGTCAGCCAGAGAAAATCTGTACTGTAAACTGGAGTCAGCCTCGCCTGGGCTACAGGTGTCCGTAATGGGAAGCAGCCTGATTCGACAACACATGAAAGAAAGGAAGCAGGAATCTTACAGCCAGACATGCAACAAGCCCTTAATGTGTCTCAGAAAGTCAGGAATGTCCTTCTGTCTGAGCACATTGCAGCTGAGAGGCATCTAAAGTTGATGGCTTCAGCTGATGAAAGTATCATTTCAGGGGTGCTGGGATGCTCGTATGTGAGATGGCTTCATACTTACTGTTCCTTTCATGCTGCATGAGGCACAATATGCCACACTAACGAATGAGAAGAGATGGCATTCAGATCTCAGGTAAACTCATCTTTAAAGGGAAAGGACAACAATCACTCTACATTTCTGGTTGTGCCATTTGATTTAACACTTTCTGACCCCTCGACTCTCCACTTTGTTCTCATTAACATCAGTCAGCCACAGTAAATGATTTCTTACATGGCAATTTTCAGCCATAACATACAAATTTAGTTTATGTGAAGTTGATTGGGCTTTTGAAAGTTGCAGAACTGCTGCAGAGCACAGCACGATAACTCTTTCTAATAGCTTCATGGACACTTTGAGTGCTACAACAATTTCCCTCCCTTAATAGAACAATTTATCACCCGCCGCACAGCAATGCTTTCAGCCAATCATAAAAAGCCGAAGGTAGAGCTGCGTGTTTGCACCACCTGGTCGGGGCGGATCTCCAGTGAGCCCTCAGGGCGAAAATGCAGAGGTGGGAAAGTTGCATGACCTTGGTATGTGAGGCTGCGGCTGTTAAAAAAACAGGCAGCGGACATATTCTGCAGCACAAATACTGCACACCCTCAGTTGCACCAACCGTGTTACAGGTGGCAAGGTGAAAGTTGCTGTGACTCTGATTTAGGACAGTTGGACACACATGTTTTATCAAAGGTCATGGCAAAAGGAGCTTAGGTGGCCTAAGTGGTGGTGGGCTGCTGACAGCAACAGGGGTGAAGAAAGCAGGGAATCACTGTGGCTGAATGGGAAGATAGGGGGCCACTGTGAAGTGAGTGTGGGTGGCCTCAAGTATCTCTTGATCTGTGTGCGTGTGTGGGTGGGGGAGGGGGTTGTCTATTGGTGTTCTAAGACATTTGTAAAGCAACAATCCCCTTGATAGTTCAGTGGAGCCATCTATCATGACTCCTGCACAGCAGATTTATGATTCAGCCAGAATCTGGGTTCAAGCCTTCACACCAGCAGCAGAGCAGAGGAGCTGTGCAACTCAATACAGACATTTTAAGAAAAACAGCAGTAAACTCTGCAGTCACAAACTGCAGGTTTGATTCAAGAATGGCTGCAACACGAACATCAAAACTTCAACTCAAGCCCCAGGCACACACTGAAATCATTAAGCATTAAACTGATCTGGCAATAAATTATTAATAGTTTTGGAATGTTTGTAGATTGAAATCATAGACAGAATAATGTGTCCGTTAGCAGTATTAGTATTAGACAAATTCACCTGAAGACAAAATTTACAGTACGGTACACTCAGTTGCCAGTTTATTAGATACACCTGGCTAAAACCAATCATAAAGCGCCATAGCAGCACACATGGTACCAATATAGAACAGAGGTTTGCTCTTCTTAGCCTGCACTGACTAAAATCTTCTTTCCCCCATTTCCTGGTTTGCTCTGTGGGCAGTGGAAGTCAAGCTTCATTCACAGAGCCCCTTTTCATATGTCTCTGTGTCTCCCTCCCACCCTGTAACTGAGTTGTTGAGAGCTGCCCTGTAACAGTACGCAGTGTGCACCCACAGGGCCAGCGCTGAAATGCTGTGGCCTCTAAATGGAAGCCTATGAGGCAGGGTTCACAGACTGGCTGAGTGATGGGTTTTAGGAGGCATAATGTATGTCACTATTCATATTACAAAATGACAGGGTGCGTACGCAACTGTAGGCATTTGATGTGGTGGCGTTTGGATGCATGACTGATGTAAATCTGTCTGTGACTGCCATCTAGCTTTAAATTGTAAGGGAGCATATGGGTACTTTCATGATATTTTCATGATCTCATTAAGGTCCTTGTTCCTGTATCCCGACATGACCCCTTTCATCATGTTTGCTGCTTTAGCTTATATACTGTATCCTACATGCTGATCCATGGAACTGAGTCATTTTCATCACACAGCTCCTTATACATCTAAATTTGTCCCAAAGACTCTTTTTAAAGATTGTGCACAAACTAGAAAGGCCACAAAATAACTAGTTTATACAACTGGATTTACACAACTCTGATGACCCTATTATTTGTTTAGCACAAAGACGTGCCTCAACATGTGCTCAAAGATAGAAGCTAAAGTAAAAAAGACTCACTTTGAATTGTTCTACTTGTTTTCAGAGGAAAAAAAGAATACCTTAAATGTAGAAGGATTATGTCAATTTGGCAAACTCTTCAATTAGAAAGGTTGTTCTGTAGCAGCTGACTCTAGAGTCTGGAATGTTGTAATTCCCAGAAGCAACTGAACTCACCAAGCATTTCCATACAGTGGTGACATTGATGATATTCACTGTGATGGATTACCTACTGTATGTCAGGCAGGTTACACGTTTCTGCAAGTTGGTGCTCATACCACACAGTCATGACTTGTAACCAGTGGCTGCCTGGAAGGAAGGAAAAATCCCTCAGTTCAACAAATTGTTTTCCGAGATCATCACTCTAAAAACCTGCAGCATATTTGAGCGAAACAGTGGTAAAGTAAAACATTCAGAATCACTGGCTGCAGAAAGGCTTTGACTCATTAACAGTAAAGGGTGCTGCTCAAATGCAAATGGAAAATGCATTGTCAGGTTTTTCTGCCTGTCTTTTTTGTTCTGTAAAATATCATATGTCATATCTATGGCAGTCTCCGCATGACCTGATATGACCCTAGTGATGTCGTTCGGCTGAGGCTGAATGTCATTAGTTTTGGGGGTATTTGATCAAAAACCACAGTAAATGTTGATGTGTTGGTGGCACAAGATGAAAAATCAAGTGACTCATGAGGCGGATATGAATGCCTCTACCTAATTTAATGGCAATCAGTCCAAGAGTTTTCAAGATATTTTCATCTGGGCCAAAGTGGTGGACCAAGCGGCTGACCCACATTGCCATTCCTGGCTCCATACTATTTGCATGGCTGAAAATATAAGAAGAACTGGCAAAATTTACATTTGCGAATGAGACTTTAATCATTCTCCATAGAACTTAATGATATCTTTGTCTATTCAACTGTGCTTAATTACATAAAAACTCACAGGCTAACTTGATTCCTTCGTTCTGGGTTGTGTAATCAGTTGTGGCTTTGGCCAGCAGCTTCATTAACTCGCTGTCAGGAGACTGATTGAAAAAGCATAGAGTATCATGCTGCTGTTGTGCGCAGCTGCTCTGTTTGGCCTTTGACCTCTGAGGGAGTTTGGTGAAGAGGTCACAACATAGCTCAAGATGAGTCATGTGGCACTCACCTCCAGCCGGAGCTGTCTGTGCTGCTTGTGCGTTCTTTTACCCTGTCAGGCTCTAGCAAGTTATCCAACACAGCCCCCCAAGGCGAGCTTCCAGTACAGACCCTTGGTGTTCAGGTATGCTGCGGAAAAGCAAGTCGGAAGGAGGGGGGGGGGGGGGGGGGGGGCTTTGGATGATTAGACAATGTTTCCGCTGTGTTTTTTACTTCACCTATTATGAGCAGATGTTCTAATGATGCTAATTATCAGAATATTAATATTTTACCACCACATAACTAATCTTTATCCTCATAACATTAGTACTTTAAAAACTCCGTTAGGCAAAGACTTTATAGTACATCCAAATCAAAGCAGACTATTATAAAGAACTATTAAAAAAACAGAAAATTTTCATTAACTAGATGTAAAAAAAAGTTTTAATAACTGTAATAATGGGTGCATTCCATTTAGGCTCTGATTTCATTGCTAAAAAAGTACAGGTGTAACAAATAATCTTAATGATGGCTAGGTTCCATTTAGAAGTGCCAGTAACTCATAGCTGAGTCAGCATGCACAATATAAAGGTCCCAGCCCTGGACCACATACATGGAATACGGCCATTGTTCATGTTATTAGTTACACCTGCATTTAACAAGTCAAAATGCCTCCCATAGAAACCTGTGCATGCTAACATGTAGACCTTACTAACTCACCTAAATGTAATGGAGCCATTGTTAATTTATTAGTCACACCTCTGCTTTGCTTTTCCTGCTGTGATAAGTCAAAGTGTCAGTTTAGAAGCCCCTGAAACTTGTTTTAAAGCTGCATCAAGATATTTTTATAGTAGCTACTACCACTGAAGGAAATTCATCCCTGAAACATGATGCTATGCTTGCAAACCAGGAGCAGAAATCACCACCAACAAGGATCATTATTACTTAAACTGATGTGATAAATTTATTAACAATATATAAACTAGCTCTCTGTAACAGTGCACAGTTAATCAATGGCTATGGCAATTAACGTTAGCTTAACTACAGTAGCTGTTAGCAGTTAGAAGATGGTATGCTAGCAAGTTTAGCCAAACACTGAAAATTACATATTATTACATTGCCAGGAAAAGATAAAGTACAAATAGAGTTAATGTACAGAGGAACTTCGTCAGTATTAAACTTTTCTCGTGTGCCTATGCTTTCTTTTGGTTTATCTTTGAAGTACAGCCCATATGAAGGCCTCTGTCACACACACAGCTGCACTTGATTATGTCTTGAGTCTTGCACGTCACTGTCCAGCTGGTCTGACTGTCAGAGCTGCCGGGTGAAAGATGAAATGACAGAAACTCACCAGTAACTTAGGCTTTCTCAACTGTTGGTTCAGAGAGAAATGCCAGTGGGAAAAAGCCAGTTTTCATAATTTTCACAAACAATAGTTGGCCCAGAATACAACAGATTTGGTCCAACTTTGTCTCATAAGCTGCGACACCCAAATGATAACTGTTATCAATAGAGCAACACATCTTGCTCTTGTGTAATATTGTATTCGATCATAAACATGTCATTTGCCATGGCCATATGGCGCTGAAATAAACTGGGAGTGGCTGCTCTGTTACAAGGATGCTGACTGACACCTCCGCCCCACTCAAAGCAGCCATTGTCAGTTTTTTACAGAATCCCTGAAAACTGAACTCTAACAGTCATGCCACTTTCTTAGAAAGAGAGAGAGATTTCACTTAGGTAAAACTAATGTAAACTAATACAATTGGTAAGTGTAATCTAAGACAGTCCTAAAACAGAATGCCTATAACACAATGCTTTAACACTGTGTGGATTGGCCACAGGAGGCTGCAGAGCTAAGGTATAAGACTACTTGAGCATTTAATGATCACATACGGAGAAAAGATGATGTCTGAAGCACCACTCCTAGCGAATCTATGCATGATGCATATTAGCAGTGGTTTTGAGCAGGGCTCTGACTGGAATCACTTAGAGATGTGAATTGTCTCCATATGTGCAGCCTTTTGTTACCAATGCCATTGCACTCTTGGCTGGCACATTATGTGGCCTGCTTAGATGATGCCAAAGCAACGTGGACTTGTTCTTTAACTCTCTTCGTTCTTTCTTGCGTGACACATAATTAACATGAAATCAGTCAAGTTCCCCTTGGGATCCAGTTGGAGAAATTAGTTGAAGGGATGGGAATGTAAAAATGTGGCTGGTTTTAGGTGTTGACAACTCTGAAGCATGTTTAGGGGAGGCCTTTTGCGGTAATTTCAGAATGCACTGGCAATAAAACAACATTATACTTCATTTCTGTCTTACATGCAATGTTCTCACCCAGAGCCCAACAGTTGAGGACTCATCACCAAAAAAAACAAAGCTATTGCATGCACACAGCCATCTGTTGGTAACACTAAATTCAAAGGATATCAAATGTCCCCAGAAAACATAATTTGTCCTGAAGAAAAAAGTGGAAGAAGCCTGCTGTAGTCCAGCTGTGTGCCTCCATTCACCATGTGGTCCAGTCAGGCTCAGGGAGGTGCCCGTGCATTAGAGAGATAATTAACAGTTTGGCGAGGGCAGTCTGGCTGAACTGGTGGATTGGGGTGACGTGGAGAGACGAAACATCAAACAGGATGGCAAAGAAGAAGACAGGGTACATGGCTCTTCACTAAAATTGTGATGTGCGGAAATAGAACAGCTGTGTCCCAGCATACATTTTGGTTTCTATGAAGAAAGTAGAGATCTCACTTGGCAGCTTTTTAAGTTGAAAGCTGCTGCAGTTTCAACGATGGATGTAAGTTTAGTCCTCGGCAAATATACACTGGATATCAGCTGGCTGTATCTACAAAGCATGCATTTATGTTGTATACCCACTTCTTTCCACAGTGAGAGAGTGGTTATAAATGTTTAGGATGACTCTTTGGTGATCATCTGTCTTATTACTGTATCTAGCACCAGCAGCCACATGGTGCTAGTGTTCAATGGGTTTTACGGGTTATTCGCTGACAACAGGTTTCTGCTGCAACTGAAAATAATGTTATAAGAGCGGTGAGAGCAAACCAAGACAGGAAAGATGTGGGCTGGACAGCTAAACAATGAGCTGAAACTCTTTACAAACCTCAGTAGAGACAAAGGGAGCTGCAGATTCAGGTGTTAATTCTCTTCAGGTTCATCAGTTGGAGCAACACTTCTTGCATTGTCACATTGGGCTCTATTTTCGTCCTTGCCGCTAGCGGGGCGCAGGCTGCCGTGTCAACTGGGAGAGCAGCAGAGCGCACGGGAGAGGAGGGAGCGCCTCGCCGGCCAGATTTGTCATAAAATGAGTATTTGTGGTTACATCAGTTCAAAAAACATCTGACGATCAATAACTTTCCACACTAAACAGACAGACAGTATTGAAATAAATGTTGCATGGCCGTAGATACGGCCACTGCGAGGCTTGACCTCCCGGACCAGAACGTCAGTCTCCACCTGGGAGAAGTTTGGGTGTCAGACAGTTTCCTGCGCGGGCTCAGCCATCCTTGAACCTTGCCATGCGCCTCGCCAGCGGTGTTTTTAAAGGTGAGGCGAGGAGCTGGTGTGATTGGTGAAGAATGGACTCGGCTGTGTCAAACCCACCCCACGCCTTCTCCCCTCCCTCCTTCCGAGTTGCGCCGCTGGGTGGGACTGAGATGAGAAGGGGGAGGAGTTGCGCCGGCAGCGGAGTGCACGAAAATACCAAAGTCTGCGCCGCCACGCCCCATCGGCAAAGCGGACCTGACTGAGCGGAATTGAAAATAGAGCCCCTTGTTTTCACTGTGACATTTGATAGATAATCTAAGTTTATAACCAAATACATGCAAAACAATCCCGTTAGCCTCAGCTGATACTTTATGTTGGGTGGTAATTAGTAAATGTTAGCATGCTAAACCAAGATAGTTGATACAGTTATTACATTAACATTATATCTTTAATATTATATCTCGGGGATCAATAAAGGAATTCTGATTCTGATATCTGTTCAACATCACCATCAAGGATGAAGATGACAGAAAAGTTCTGCCTCACTTGATTTCTCTTCAAATTTTCTTGGAGATATATTCTAAATAAAAGTGAGTGAAAAAAGTGAGTGAATCAAAATCGCAGTGATTAGTTAGCTTTAAACCACAGGCCATAAGCTCCATGCTGGAGCCCACTGTGGTCTCTTGAAACCTCAGAGTAGACTGAGAACATGTAATGGTGTCAAAGCAAGCTGTAGAGTAGGAAGGGACATTACCGCACATGTGATTTCAGTTAGGAATGTACATTTATCGTTTGGGATAATTTGCTGAGTAGTAGTCTTTGTTGTCTTGGATAATGAAAACCATCCTTCACGTTCAGTGGCTTGATTTCCATTTGCAGGATTGCAAACAGATACACTGGAGAGCCTCTTCATTGCAAAGCTCTACGAGTGGCGCTCCTTCAAACAACTTCATGCATTTGGTGTGAATTTACTTTTGGACCAAGACTCTCACTAATATCACTTTGACCCTGAGCCATTATTCTGCAAACCCTTAGATGGTATCTCTCTGTGGTCACTGGGTTTCAACGTCCAGGTCTGCAGGCAACATTCCTCTTGTTCTGCCTTAACCCGGCATCCTTGACCTCCCTTGACCCTTGGCGGTCTCCTTTCAGAGAAGGTGACACCGTGTTTGATTGCTGCACACTTCTTACCTTTCTCCACCAACTTGGCCAGCAAGAGAGCTGAGAAGTAGACATGTGAATTGATTTAAGCCTGTTCAATGAGAGTGCAGGTTCATTACCACAGGGCCCTCATTATCATTAATCACACAGAGGTGAAGGTTAAGATAAGAGCACAAGTGTACGCACTGACTAATAAGAAGTCTGTTTATAAGGGTCCTAAAACTGAGGAAATTGCGGTTCAGTTTCACTTGTAGAATCACAGAAGATTCTTATATTCAGTTTCAGGCAGCGATTGAAAACAGGTTACGAGCCTGATTTGAGTGCTGCGGCTTTGCTTTCAACCTGAGACTGACCACGGTAGGACTTCAAGCACCAAAGTGAAGCTTGAGGCGATGTCTGCTGTGACTGTAGCTGCTGCTTGCACCGTTTTGGGACGTCTGGTGTCAGTTCCAGACAATTTCCAAAGCTGTTTTAATCAAACTTTTCTACATCATATTTTGTGCATGTTTGAGTTGATGCAGAACCCACATATCATGTCAACCTAACAGGCTGAACTTAGCCATCCCCTCAACATCACCACCCATCAAATGCTTGCTCAGGAGTGCTGATTAAACAGAGCCTGTGCACAATTCATATTATTTCTGTCTTTGCATGAACTTGGGCAAAGACAGAAATAACGACTGATCAGCTGAAGGGACTATTGAGAATTAGAGGTTCAGTACCTGAGATCCACTATGTGCCATCATTATCAACCTTTGTGCTCTTCAGAATGTGCAGCTTTAAGTATCCACACCACACCTTTCTTCTGTAAGCACTGTTTAGGTTTAAGGGCAAAACAGACATTAGTTTTTATTCCTTCCAAGAAGTTATTTCATTTCACAAAGCGTGACTATGCAAATGTGAAAGAGGACAACTTTTCTTTTCCTCAGAAAGAGAAGCAGACGGTAACAACTATTGCATAAATCATAAGGACAATGAAATTACGATCTTAATACCCACAACATGACACATCTGTAAGCCACATGAGGTTTCAATACTCAGATGGCTTCATGTGGTACATCTGTCAGCAGGATGGCTTTGTTATCCAGTCTGACATGAATTAAGCACAATACATTTATGTAAGCCTTTAATGGTCTTATGTAAACAACATGTTGTATCTGCTGTGCCTGAGCTGAAATATAACTCATATGTAGTGTTAGCTGGGGATAATGAGAATTGTGGTTCAGTATACGTGTTTGATATTTTTACCTTGACTTTAAAGACAAACTGGTGTTCTTATAATCAGACTTTAGCACTTTCAGCAGAAGCAGGTGTTATCAGTAGCTCATTGTTATAACCCTTATTCCAAAATGTTGGGACGCTGTCCTCACTGACAGCTGTTTTACAAAGTGTCCCTGAGTCCATTTAGTAATATCCTTCATACAATCATGTGTTCACTAAGTGGTAAACCTTGCTCCATCCCTGCTTGTGAACGGCCGAGCCTTTCCAGGATGCCCCTTTCATACCCAATCACGATGCTATCACCTGTTACCAATCAACCTGTTTACCTGTGGCATGATCCACAGGTGTTTTTGGAGCATTTCACAGAATAAGCGTATATTTACAAAAATCACTGAAGATAATGAGGGCAAACACTAGATATATTCTGTTTGTACTGTTTTCATTGCAGTATACGTCAAAAAGGATCACCAAGTTACCATTTTCTGTTTTATTTATGTTTTAAACAGCATTACCCCCAACTTTTTTGTGATTAGTGTTGTGCATATTGGTTGATTTTTAATGTCACCATTAGCATTGGGCATCATTCTGCTACTTGGCTTGCTAATTCTTTGTCCAGGTTAACTCCCCTGACCTTTCATTAGCGCAAAATTTCTATTTGCTCAATACTTTAGCTTTAGCCAAATTCCTGCAACATCCTCAGCTGTAATTTTGGTTGAGTGCTAATTGACAAATGTTAGCATATCAGTGTGATAAACAAAGTGGTGAACATGGAAAATATTACCTGTTAAACATCAAAATATTAGCATTGCCACTGGGAGCTTGTTAGCATTTAGCTCAAAGCACCACTGTGCCTCACAGAGCTGCTAGCATGGCACTACAATCTTCTTTATTCATATGTACAGCTAGTTCTCCAATAGGCCTCCATCTGGGTGCCAGACAAGAGAGTTAATGGAGGACCTTGGTTGGAACTGTTAAGCTTTCTTTGGATGTGACCAGTAACTGTAGGTATGGTTCTGTCTACATTCTAGACCATGGTCTTTCAGTTTTAGTCTGCAAGGAGTGACAAGTTATGACAGATTGTGACTGTTAAACACAGTAATAAGAGAAAGTAATAGTAGTCGTAGGTACCATGAATAGCAAGATCCAATAAAAATCAGTCCGGCTGATGGCTCAGTTTTCAAGAAGGCCTCTGAATTGGTAGCGGTCACTGTTAACAATAGCTTACTTTGCGCAAACATATACATATCCTATTCAAACAATTAGCTTGGCTTGTGTGCTTCTCTAATCAAGAATGCCTGGACTGAAGAATCGCTGGCTCTGAGGAAGTGCAGACTTGAAATCAGTCAGTATGTTCTGGCATTCCACACCAGCTCGAGAGATGGGCTTTGTCAAACACACACACATGCACTGTTAAACAGACAGCCAGGAAGACCGAGGGATACCGCCGCCTCCTCCTGATGCTACTGATCACATTAAAAGTAATGTTAAACGAAAAGTTTTTTTTTTTCTTTGCCAAGAGTTAGATGAGAAGACTGGTACCCTTGTTGCATTTGTTCAATATGAAGCTGGAACAAGTTAGCTAGCTTAGCATAAAGACTGGAAACGGGTGGAAGCAGATAGCCTGGCTTTTTCCAAAGCACCTACCAGTACGTGTTAAACAGTGCAAAAACTGAGTTTTAAAAATAACGTGTGGGTTTCTGTGTGGGGCCTCTTGGTTGCCAGTTATTGAGAAAATACGGAATACTTGAGATGAAGATGCTAAAACTAAAAGCCCCAGTTAAGCCAGACCTGTTTTCCACTGAAATAAACCTAGTCTTGTCTGTCACATGTTTGTAGAGGCACAATGGAGGCATGATATGCTCCAGACCAAAGTTCTTCAATGCACGTTCCATACAGGCTGATGGAAATACACACTATCCCACCACAGAGGCCCCCGCAGCTCCCAACCATGAAAGAGTCCATTAAAAGCTTCATAGGTTGGACATGACCTGGGTTTACTGTCTAGGGTGTATTAGCCTTCCCTCTGAGCCCAGGCAGGGAATACAGGCCATGAGGACTGTAGGACCCTGTTGAAGGATCAGGGTCTGAGGAGATTTTTTAAGCCCCTGAAAGACTATATATTTTCTTTCCTAAAGGTCCAGTATTATTCAGTGGATCTGATTTTGTTTCCATATAAGCCTCTGGCTGAGAACAACAATGAGCCTCATGAAGTGTGTGTGTATGAATATGTAATTATGTGTATATATATACATATGTACATATATAATTGTATTTTTATCTGTGGCTTGAACCTCACTGGGAAGTATTTCTGTGGACAACCTCAGAGAAGAGATGAAATACTGGAGAAACTTGAGTAGAATTTTGAGTGCTGACCTTATTTCTACTGCAGCCGTTCTAAACAACCAGGTGGGAAACTGCATCTGGAAGCTTCCCATCAATGCGGTCACATTCATGACATGTGTACACACACTTGGCCAATAAAGCTGATACTGAAATATAAGTAGCATTGTTTCAAGGACGACCAAAACAAGATGAATTTCAGAGCGTTTTACTTTATTTATCTGCGACAGGAATGGCCAGTTCCCCTCACAGTGTCATCCTGGGAGCTTGTAACTCCCTCTATTGGTCTGCAAAATGAAAGAATGGTGAAAAGAAGTTGTTTCACCAGGAAGGTGTAACACAAGCAGGGTTATGACTCCCAGATCCCACCTCCTGCCCAGGTTAACCAGCTGGAAGGAGAAGTGTGATCCTCACCTGTGAGTTTTCACATTTTTTCAGCGGTAGCACAAAGGCTCTGAAATCAGTTTAAGGCTACATGTCCAGCATCAAACAGTACACAGCCAAAGTCAGCAGCTAGCTGATGATCATAATGGAGCATTTAGCTGCTGAAGAGCCAGATATTTACATGAGGAGTTGGAGGAGACCAAAATAAAGGTACAAGTTGCAAGGTGGAGTCCAGGTGAAAGCAGATGTTGTCTGCTGTTTGTGTAAATAGGCAACTGTATCAAACATGAGGTGATGATATGTCAGTGCTGTGGTTAGAGCATGCTGCACTGCCCCCAAGTGGCCAAAAAAATGAATGAAATCAGTTTTCAACATTAACGCGTTGGAAAAGATCGCACACATTACAAGTACTACATATACATGCTTTAATGTAACTAATGCATTTCAATGAATTTGTCTCAGTGAGAGTCACATGAAAAGATCATGTTTTTATATTTTTATATTATAATATATGTTTTTAGATCCATCTTAATCCCTGCTAATCTGCTTTAATGCTGCAGTACCACTGATTGCCAGTGGATGCTGCTCCAAAACCCTTCTGGCATCACTGAAAAAAGATTCTCTCTGAAAATACAAAATGAGTCATTTTTATTATGTATTCATTTTTTGAAGTTGAGCTGTAGATTCAGAGCCTGATGGCTTGATTAACAGGACTTTCATATTCAGCAGTCAGCCATGTTTGTTGCTGCTTCCTTGTTGCTCCTCAGTCCCGGCAAACCCCGCCTGGATAAGATAATGAGCAAAAATGATAAATCCACACATGACAGCTCCACAGACGATATGTCCACAGTGATTGCTGAACAGAAATACAGAAAATACATCTGTGCACAGTTTGAAAACGAGCCCTTTCCAGGAAGTGCTGCACGCCAAAGATGGAGACAGAATGAGAAGAAATAGATCTCACATCCTCACAGAGAGGAGCATGTTGTCAGACATGGCATGTTAACCTTTCTCCGATGAATTTAAGTCAATTTGTTTTTCTAATTAAATATCCAGAGGCTGCTGAGCTTTAGTAAAAGCCGGCTGACTGGAATGAGACGCCGACTCTGTAGCCACTCAGTCTTTCTCTGGATGAGAGCGCCAGCTAAATGACTACAAACACAAACATCAATATTCATCCCGGTGACTGCTTTGTCTTGCTGACAGGATCAGAGGCCTTTTTCTGACTCTGCCGTTACCTTAGCTTGCCTGCAGAGGCAGTAACAGCCCTTCGTTTGTCTTTTTGACCACCTTTACCAGTTTTCACCATCCTCCTGTCCTCCATAGTCTAACCCCTTTTCCCTCAACTCTTCAACTGGACTGATGTAGGCTGGAACTGGCATTTTATTGAGAAAGAGATGCAGTCATTGTCAGCCAACTCTGGCATGGCAGACACCATGTTTGTCATGAAAGCTGTCAAATTTGAAGATTTTATCTGCAGCTTTATCCCTCAAAATATTACTATCAGCCCCACACATTGACACTGAGTCACTCCTCCATCAGACTCAGCTCATTTTCCCTCTCTTAACCAGCCACCACATTCCCAATCAGCATCTCTCTCTCTCGTCCTCTCCTTCAGTCTGATGAGTTGCGTCGGAGGGAAGAAGGAGGATCGAGTGTCCACCGTTCCTCCCATCACCTGTGAAATTTCCGAGCCAGGCCACGGTGAAAGGGGGTATTGTGTCCCCCTGATGAGGAATGCCCCTGCGTTGCTCCTCAAAGAAAAGGCTTCATTTGGCCAGGAATTTGGAGGCATCTCGAGAAGTGTAGGGGGGATTTTCTCGGGGGTGGGTGTGGGAAGCTGAAGGCCTTCATAAGGCTGGACAGAAGAAGGACAGGCCTTCCCAAACTGATACTAAACCTCTGATAGATCAAGTCAGGGTGTAAACTGGTCATTTTGTGACCTCTTAATTTATGATTGATGAACAATAAAACCTTTTCATAAGAAAGCTAAATTAAAGAGATATTTTTATAGTCTTGAAACATAATACTTAATTTTGGTTATGACTTATGACTGTTTAAGAATATGTTTTGTAGTTGAAGAGGGAAACTGATTTTGAGCCTACATAAGGTAGTTAATGTCACATCCCCTAGTGTTGCAGGAGTTGTTATTTCACATGGTGAGGCTGACACCTGCTGGTGAACAGCAACAACTTAATGTGTATAACTGTTTATTGGAATATTACATGGTATGGAGCTTGATATAACAGAGTGTGCATTATAAATGCTCTTAAAATTAGTAAAATGAATATTACTACCTTTATTGACAAGTGTAAATAACATGAATAATTAGTATGAATACCTCCATTATTCCCATTCAAGTATGGAGTGATGCCTGTGACCACTAAAGAACAATTAAATAATCATTTAAGTTCCTTTCTGATTGCCTCAGTTTGGACTCTTATTTTGAAAGTATTCACAGAAATTGTTATTATGCATTGAGGCTCCTGTGATGAATTTAATATTTTACAGTTCCTCAATGTGACCACTAGAGGGCATTGAAGAAAGCCCCAATTTCAAACATGCAAATCTTAGCAGTCATCACCGTCGTTAAGGCAGACAGAACACTGGATTTTTCAGTAGCCTTGCTCATTAAGGAAAGGTTTATTACACAGATAGAAGTTAAACTGTGCGACGAGCATCTTGCTAGCACCTCAGCTAGCTTGACCTTAGCCTGTTTGAAACATGACCCTTGTCTGTCGTCAGTCCCTGGAAAGTTTCCTAACCAACGGCATTGCTGTTTATTGTAATTAATTGCATGGTGTTCAGATATTGTTTGATAAAGCATACATCAATAATACATCTTTAATATGACTATTTCATAGTTTCTGTTGGTTTGAGAGCTTCACATTGATCCCTGTATTTTAAAAGTGAAAACTATTAGTCCTGTTCTGCTATTTTTACTGGCCACTGGAGTGCACTCATGATCATACACTCAGGAATATACAAAACATTGTTTAGTACTACTTTTATATTACTATGACACAGAGCTAGGCAATTTTAGTGTACATTTCCACTGATGAGATTACCAAAATGTTTTTTTCCCTGAGTTTTTATGAACACTGAAATACAAAGAAGTTGAACAGGTTAAGAAAATGGGCCTGAGATATGAACATAACACAGTTTGTGTTTTGTTTTTTTTTATTATTCATCTTACTTTGAGACTTTGCAAAGACAACCAAAACAAAAGTTATATGACACTTGCTTTTTATATAATAATCACAAGCTTCTGTGCTCTAGTGGTCACAGTGAGTAACAACAACTGCACTCCACCAGTATCAAGCAAGATACAATAGCATAGAAATATTATTTCTGTATTTTATTTGCCTCAACATAAAATTTTAATCACTTGAAAATATCCAACAGCAAAGCTGTGTACTCTGCATAAACATGTTTAAAAATATAAATAATATGCACCTAATTTTATCAAACCTGACGGCATGAAGATTATTTGGCTTATCTGTCATCTTTAATTCTTCGACAGAATTGCAATATGAGTAAATGAACAGAAGTCACCACTGTCGGTCTAACTAATCACCATCATGAGCAGAATGACCTCGGTATGTGTATACTCCGGTCCAGCAGGTGGTGGTAATGAGCATTTCTATTTATCATCCACCTGGAATCACAGGAGAAGAAGCAGCTGGCGGCAGTGTTGTCCAATTGCCATTAAGTACCAGAAGAAGAAGAAGAAACCGGATGTTTACCGGCAGCTACAGGCAGGTATGCTACGAAAACATAACTTCAATTGAAATGAGTTATTTAATTCAGCTTTTTACTTCTTCGTATCAGTGACTGCATTTCCCCCCGGAGTCAGAAGTTAATTTAGACTTGGTAACAGAAAAGTTAAAAAAATAAAGATAATTTGGTAATTCGCTGCAGGTTAGCTTCGTTCAGCTAACTGCTAGTTATAGCACTGAGCTAAGGTTAGAGCGAGACCAGTGTAGTTGTCGTACGGTTCTTCATCGAAAGAAATTGCAGTTTAAATCTGACTGCTGTGTGTAAAACGTACACAGATGATAGATAATGACTTCGGATATTTCCGAAATCTTTAGAATTGATTCTTTTCTTCGGCAATATACGTTTTTTTTTCTGAAGGCGCACGTTTTACATTAAAGTAACGTTAATAACTTGGTGTTTGGCATAGTTTTCTTGTTGACGTTAAACTTTCTCTGAAATTTGTTTCTAATATTCCACCTAATTCACATGAAAGTTCACATGAAACAGTGTCCCTGTACTGCCTGCACTAAATAAACCTGGTGACAATGACGAGGATCCAGCTGAATGTTGTTTCGTGGTTGTGTGTCGTCTGTTGTCTGTGGTTCAACTGTGGCATCGCTCTGCCTGCTGTCCCACAGGAATATGGACAAGAATGAGGACCAGGTCCAAACTAACAGCAGTAAAACGCTGCTTATCCGCCACTTACCAGCTGAGCTCAGCCAGGATGAGAAGGAGGACCTCTTAAAGTATTTTGGTGCCGAGACAGTCAGGGTCTTCTCGAACAGGGGTCGTTTGGTATGTTGTGCCTCACTTTACCAAATGAGTCTTCACCTCTTGAATTTCATGCGCTGTCCATTCTGAACCAGCTTTTCCATCTCCACAGAAACATGCAGCATTCGCAACCTTCAAAAGTGAAAAGTCAGCAGAAAGAGTGAGTTATTCTCATAGCCTTTGTAATTCTGAGTTTTTTGAAAGCCTTGTTTGCACGAATGTAGCTAAAACAAATGTACAGTTAATTGAATTTCTTTCCTCATCTGTCCTGCATGACATTCAACTCCCATCACATCTATTTTAGGCTCTGAGCAGGCTCCATCAGTTAGAGATTCTTGATCACAAACTTGTTGTGGTGTTTGCGAAAGGTCAAGATCAGGTGACGCAATTAAAAGATCCTCCACTGTCTCGCAGGTAAGAAGCTTGAATCATGTAAATTTAGAAAACACTGTTGATGTACATGTACCAGTTAAACTGAATTACTAGCATGAAAATAACCAATACGGCAGCAGTTGAATTATTGTACTGTTACTTTTTCCCACAGCGGTAAACACGTTGCGGAAGGGCAGAAGAAACAGGAGATCAAAGAGCCAAATATTCCCCTCATAGAGACCGGCATCGCACCCAGCCTTGGGTGAGTGTTTGTCCTTAAGCAGCTGTTGAAGCATTGATGTGATATGAGCAAATCTTGACGTACTTTATGTTGATTTCTGCATTGTTGAATGGGTTGAGGCTGTTTTTATGATTTGTTTTTTGCCTGGTAGACCTTAAAAGTCCGAAACTGACTGGAGACTTTAGGACATTTATATACATCATACTTGACGTGATGGACTCTAATGTTTGTTCATGGCTGGCCTTGTGAGGTGAAAAAGTATTATGACATTACATTCAGCAATCTGGTAACAGGCTTAATCTCTCATTACATGGAGTGTGCAAGTCCCCAGCTAAATAATACCCTGTACACTTAAATATATATGTATGACTGAAGTGTTGTCAGTTTAGGTGTGTAGAGGCTGCATGAAGGCAAGCTGACAGCAAACCTGGACGGGAATCTGAGAGCAGTAGTCAGGAGCTGTCAGCAGCCTTGTGTCCAATTAGATGGTCGGCCTGCCATTGAGCGCCTGACAGGCCGTCTGTTCTGCCAGTTGGTGGGACCAGGTGGTTTTTGATACCTCTTGCTCTAATGCTGACAGTCTAGCCTGCCTTGTGCTAAAATCTGGATCAGTCTTTTGTGTTCACCACCTCCTGATATGACGCAATTTGCTTTATTGTGTATTTGTAGCACAAATCAATACTACACTGATTATTTATTGGAGGCCTTAATGTGAATAAATTCTGTGGAGGTGTTCTGATTGGATTCCAAGTACAAGTTGAATATATTCTGGGGTGGAACAATGAGGCAAAGCTGTCAGAAAGTAACATGGTTGTGAATGAGCTCCAAAAAAATCCATGTTTTTGAGTGATTTAATGAGTGAAGTGATTCCTTCATTGCATTAATATATCAGCTATGAATGATGCAGACTTCACTTCATTGTCCTGCTAAAAGACATCAAGTCAAACGACTTAATATGTTCAGTGGGTGTTTGTATTCCCAGGGGTCACCGTGCTGGTGGCTGACATCAGCAAGACTGCAGGTTTTAGAAAAGTCTAGTCCAGTTATGAATCAAAGTAAATCATCAAATTCATGCAAAAATCATATGAAATCATGGAAAATCTTGTGTTTGTTTGATGAATTCTTTTATTTGTTCCGTCTCCTTTTTAAGATTCTATTGTTTGTTATAACCTGTTGCTTTTCACTTCAAAATTTTGCTTTTATTCTTATCACACAGCTATCAAATGAACATACAGTTCAGACTGACAGTTGAAGCAGTTTGCTTTAAATCATAGTTTTGACTGCTCTCCTCAGTCCCAGCAGGACCGTGTGCAAACAGATTCCTTCGTCATGGAGCCAAATGGCAGCTTAAATAATTTACACTGTGGCCCGTCTCGAGTCTTTGTTCATCAGGTCTAAGTAGATTTACATTTGTTCTCTGCTGCCATGCCGAGTCTTGGCTTATAAAAGTTATTATTACATGAGGAAAAGCCTCGATGCTGACATGGCATGCTGGTCCCCGTGGCCCTTAATGGCCGGATTTCACATTTTGCTGGCTGAGTGCTTGTCGTTTAAAGAATAAGGTACATGGCTGAAGCTCATCGGCTGGGCCACATATTCATGTTTCTCCATTATTTTGACATATGTTGTGAGTAGTTAAGTGTGTGTGGGGGGGGGCACTGCGTGTAAGGCAGAGTTGCAGCTGCAGAGTTTAATCTAAGTAATTCTGTCTTTTGCTCTCTTTCCTACAGGTTGAAATTTCAATTTAATCCCACTCTGAAATATTTATACCCTCCACCTTCTAATGCCATTCTGACAAATATAACACATGCCCTCATCAGCGTGCCAAAGTTTTACGTTCAAGTGAGTAAACACTGCTTCTTTTCCATCCTTTTCTTTTCCACTCATCCCCTGCATGCCTTTGATAAGCAGATGTGGGTCTTCTGTGTGTATGTATTTTTGTGTCTTTTTATTCTGTCCCTATATTTACACTTTCTTTTTTTGGAAAATGTGAATTTGTACCAAAAAAATGCAAATGTGACAGCATTTCTAGCCTTCAGATTTATATTGTTAAATGGAAATACGATTCTGGAATAAGTGTCCCAGAGGTTTTTGAACTGCATCCAACCTCTTAAAGATCAAACAGCAAACATTTGCCTTTTAAATTTCAATTTGGGGAGCTAGTATTAATAATAAACCATAAGTGGGAGGCATGAGTTATGGGTTTAACATTTCCCTGGGAGCCGCGCTGCCTCGATTGCCACTGCTGCTACTTCCGGCGTCGGCGTCTTGGTGGTGCTAGTGTGTCACGGAGGAGCTGCCTTCATGCTCAGCTTCACCGCCGGTATCTCACTCCAGCCTCAATCTCACCTTGATCCTTGTATTTTAAATGAAAATGCAAAAGCCTTGCAATCTGTTTTACATATGGAGCCCGAGTTACAGGCTGCCTGTTTGAGAGCAGCAGTATATTTATATTACCAGCTCCCAGCCAGCTCGTGGTTTGAATCTTTAGATGCAACTGGCCCCGTTCTAATACTCCATCTCCAATTATACAGGTACTACATCTGATGAACAAGATGAATCTACCATGTCCCTTTGGTCCAGTCACTGCCAGACCCCCCATGGTAAGCTCATGGACGTTATTGTTAGATAGAGAAGAGCAGGTGTATGGTCCGGAGAGTTTGTAGTTATTTGATGTTAAACAAGAAAAACTGTGTTGTTGTAAGGAGGCCAGTGTCAGAGAAGGTATGTTGTGTACAAGGAAGGAGCTCGACTGTCGAGCTTCACTTGCTCCCAGCTTTAGAGGACCCTCAACAATCAGCTGCTTATTGATTAAGTCACACTCCGGGTTTTTGGTCACTCTAACAGCAATTCATTACCCCAAAAACCATCGCTACCACCTTTTCCAGACACGTAGCTAACGATCAAATGCAAATTCCTCCCTGCATGTGCAGAAGCGCATGCTAGCATTAGGACTGTGTGAAAGTAAATGGAAAGCCCTGAGTATTGAAGGCCAGCGGTGGGCGAGCTTGTTTTCTTGCATAATGTATGAATCTGAAATTGTGAGGAGATAGGTATCGCTGTCTTTGAATGGAGGTTGATTGTGCCACTTAACGTAAAAATATCTTCTGACCTACAGTACAGTACAGTATTGTTAGGATGATTCTTTAATTCCAGTGTTATTATCAGTACTTTTGATAATTAACTGTTTAAGTTGTTTTTCATACAAAATGCCCCATATTAGCTTGTTTCAGCTCTTTAAAGATGAGTGTTTTCTATGTACAGCAGCCCTACTGTGATAGTAAACAAGCTCAGCGTCAACATCTGCTATTTGCCAACCAGTAAATCCCAGTTTAGCAGCACTGCTTACAAGGCACCTGAGCAAAGATGGCGCTTGTGAAGTCTGTCAGTCGAACCCGGAGGCATTTGTATGCCATGTTGTTTTGTTCCCTGCAGTTTGAGATGCTGCCTCCTGCTCCACCCATCCCCATGCCTCCTCCCTTCCCTCCTGACTACCCCCCTCCGCCAGAGGAGGAGATGGAGCTGTCCAGCGAAGAAGAGTCAGAGTATGAGAGCGGGGACGACGAAGACAAGGAGAGGTGAGGAGGAATAAACATGTCCCCGAGACAAAGGAACCTCAATTTGTTCTGCAGCGCCCACGTGGCCGGTCGTGCCAGTGTGTTAATGTGTCAGTCAGAAGCGATCATGTTTCCAGAAGCATAAGTGGCTTGAAGGGAAATGCCTTTAAATTCCAATGGGTGGGCAGCAGACATTTTCCCCCCCCCTTATTCCCTCCACTTGCTTTATTTCAGGATTGTTCGTCTGATGGGCCTGGTCAACCAAGCATGCAAAAGACCCCTGAGACCGAAAACGGCTTCAAAGAGAAAGAAGCCCAAAATCAAGGATCTACTCTACACTCCAAAACCAGACTCTCAGAGGTACACCAGAGGCACTCATGCATGTCACAGTCCTTACGCAGAGCTCATCTCGAGACAGCATCCACAGGCAGCCGAGAAGGAGGACAAAAACCTCCAGACAATAAGTCCTCTTCAAAAAGACAGCCTTGTGTGGCTCAGAGACTTATTGTTTCAGCACCACACACTCACACGCCCTTAATGACAGACCACAAAGTCCGTTTCTAAACTATAAATACGCACGCACACCTCAGCGTCTCCTGGCTGCATGTTTGCGGACTGGGAAATATCTGTGGTTGACCAGAACAAAATATCCCACCCCGTAAGCCGCTCAGGAGCCGGCTTTATTGTGAGACTGCTGTTCAGGGCAGCGCTGATTGTCTCTGCCGTCCTCAGCGCTCCAGTGCTGCAGCCCTCCGACGTGTTTGAGCAGCCCCTCCCCGCCGGCCAGAAGAAAATTGAATTCCACATTTCGGTTCCAGAGGTGGCAGCCACAGTGGAGGGAAGTGGGCCAGGTCAGCCCGATGATGAAGGCAGAGGTAAGTCCTCTGCTTGATGTTCACTTCCTGCAACTTTGGGATTATTTGTATGTTAAACCCAGAAATATTCAGCTAACGATGACACAAGACGCGGAAAAGCAGGGACCTCTCATGTTTGAATGAGTGAAATTTTGGCTTTTGTGTTTGAATTCAAAGCGTTTGATTTTGCCAGTCACTGACTTTTTGACTGACTGATCATTTTAACACATCAGTGCAGTTGTTGAGGTTGTATGACATCACTTGCTAGAGGTAAACCATAGGTAATAACCAGGGCTGCCCCATAAATGAGATCTGGGGTCTCTGTAGTCTCACTTCAAATTCTTCTCATAGTAGGATTCATCTGACTGTGAGATTACTAAATGAATCAATTAATCTTCTGCTCTATTAAGTGTCAGAAAGTAGGTCCAAGTTTGTGCCTGTAAATTCAATTTGTCCAACCAGCACTCTGTAACCCTAAAATACTTCATTTACAATGATACACTAAACACTAAAAAGCAACAAATCCACACATTTTAGAGGCTAGAATAAGCAAATATTTTGATTGCTTGAAAAACGACTTAAGTGTTTATTTGATTGTCAAAAGAGCTGCTTAATTTTCGGCCAATCAGCCACTCCTTGCAGCTTTAATTTAAATTAATATCCACTGCTTCCCCACATTTATTTGTTACTGATTATTTGCATCCTGGGATGGAGCTTGGTGTCAGGTTTGGGCGAATTGAGCTAAATTGTAATAAGTGACACAAAAATGCTTCTTTTACAGCACGCTTATGAAAATAGATCAGGCTAATACTATGGGCTGCACATGCATCAGAGGAGTCGGTATGAAAAGTGCACCGCCTCGTCTGTTTTGAGTAAGAACAGCACTGTAAGGATTTGATTATTACTATACATCATGTTTATTATCAGACTGAAGCAGGAGGAGGTTTGATACTCCTATTGACATAAGCTAAAGCCCTTACCATCGGTGAAGTCAGAGCCAAGTGTTACACAGCAGTATATCACAGCAGAAACCCGCACCGAAAAGGTTTTACCATTATCTGTATGAGGAAATGTCATTGGGGGCACAGTCTGTGTTACTTGTCAGCTGTGCAGTTCCCTGTTTGCCTTATCTCCTTCTCTCTAGCTACAACTTCACTCCCTGGCAAGCTTCTGAGAAGTAAAATAGATCTCAAAGTCAGACACAAAAGATTTCCTAAAGGCAGGGGAAAGATAAACTATGACAGGTGGCTTTTTGGATTAGTCTTGTTTTGGGGAAGGGTGGGGGGGGCGTTGGATCCGATAAACAAGCTATTTAAATGAAAAGGGAGGTGGGGGGACAGATAAGGAGGAGGATAATTTTGAAAGCAGTGATCTAGTTCTCTATCAGAAAAGCTCCCCAACACTTCCTGCTCTGGTGCACACACGCATACACCTATATGTGGATGACAAGCCCCCCCCCCCCCCCCCCCGGATTTGTACAGGCTCACTGCTCTTAGTAATTCCATCTACGACGTGTGTGCGTGCATGCCTGCGCTCCTCAAAAGTCTGCCACAGTTATCTTTCCCACCGCCTTTCAAACTCATGTTTGCAAAACAGGAACGGATTTTGATTCGACGACAGTTCCACAGTTGACTTATGGCTCACTCTTCTTTCAATTATCACAGCAGCCGCTTTGCACTTAAACGTTATTTATGCCAAAGCGTAGCATTTATTGCATTAGGCCCTGAAAAAGAAATCACTGCTTTCAACTCAACCAATTCATAATGAAGCCATGGGTAGAAGTTCTAAACATCAATATGTTAAACTAATTGTGACCAAGAGTATTCGCCTCCGCTCTCCCATCCTGAGCTTGTTTGGTTTACTGAAATGGATAAACACTGTGGAAGTGATTATTTCACCATCTGCTATTGTCAGACACTTCGAAAACTTCCATCTGTATTGGTGCTGGAGGGGGGAGTGTCCTCCTCCTGTTGTGCATCATAACGCAATCCAGCGGATCCAGCTTGAAACGCATTTTTAACATGCCGCACATTGTTCTCCTAACGCGCTCTGTGTGCCTCCAGGAGAGGAGGAGAGGGAGCTCACCTCCAGCAGCAGTCAGGAGGCCGCAGAGGCCGAGGGTTTTGGGAAGATTTACCCCAGCGCCAAGCCCTCCCAGCAGCAGGAGGAGCTCAGCGACGACGAGCAGGATCTCACCTCAAACGTCATCTCCAGGAAGGAGCTGGAGAAAGGACGGCTGTCAAGAGACGGTAAACAGCAGCACGCCGCCTCAGGAGCAGGGAAGGGTTAGAGTGTTGGTATCAGGAAAGCGGTGG
Organism: Chaetodon trifascialis; assembly: GCF_039877785.1. Classification (NCBI taxonomy): domain Eukaryota; kingdom Metazoa; phylum Chordata; class Actinopteri; order Chaetodontiformes; family Chaetodontidae; genus Chaetodon; species Chaetodon trifascialis. The sequence goes on from NC_092073.1 coordinate 7,383,520, forward strand.
GAGACATAAAACTTTCAAAGCTGAGAAACACACATGGAGGAATCACAGTTTCAGGTTAGCGAAGCGCATACTAATCCAAACATTGCTCCATGTAAGCAGATGTTTTGTGTTGATGCTGAACAACAGTGACCACATCAAGCTGAAAAAGCTTTTTCCAGCAGTCTCCTTCCCCTCTCACAAATCCCGCTCTGCGTTGCGGGAAGAATGGGAGCGGCGAGAGTGGTTTGCTTGAAATGCACATTTGAAACATTTGGCAGTTAGCGTGAGCAGCGAGAGCCATCATGGCGGCACAAAAAAAGAAACGCTCCAACTGCAGAAAATTGAACTTGACAAAAGAAGCCGATGGAGCCCCCGGAGGATGAGGAGATCGTGCCAGAAAGTTTACCAGCAGCGTTACCTGGCTGAGATTAAAATCACTCCAAGATGATCAGGATTGAGGAGAGCTGTAGAGTAGCTGTTGGAAGAGTAGGACAGTGTCCTGTGTTGAGTGCCAAACTTCAAAGCTAGGACCACTCGTCACCAGTGGTGTCACCAAACCCTCCAAAACCAGCAGTGGAATATTACTTCAAGCCATTTAGATTCTTCTCTTTTGCTCCCTAAAGCTCGTTGAGAGAATAGCACTTGAATACAGTTTCAGCCTGAGTTGGATAAAACCGTGCTGCGCTTTCAGTCACGAGTTTAAGCCGCTCTAATCCGTGTTTCTGTGTTAACAATGGATCAAATGGCTGCGTGGAATACGTAAGGGGTCAATCGTAGTGACAGCCCCATCCCACCCGCCACCACATGCAAAGTTAGCAGAGAGCTGGAGAAAGTAGGTTAGCATTAGCAGCTGAATAGCAAGATACAGCCATTTGGAGGGAATGAAGACCAAAATATGGCTAAAAAGGAGAGTACATATTGGTAAAGTGGACAGAACATGCATCTGTTGGATGTTGAAATGCAACAGGCACCAAAGGCAATAATAATACCACGTGTTTTCCAGATCCAGAACCAACCACGACACCTCAGTTTTCCTCCCTAACGGCTGCAATCATCTGTGCAACCGCAGATTTCTTTCTGTAACCTGAGGATTCTTGTATTCTTAACTTACTACTTTAATGCAAATCTAACAGTGCAATAAAAGAGAAGCACTGAGCTGGAAGTGTGTGTTTAGTTCAGACATGGTTTCCATTCAACAGCGCACCCCAGCTGAGGTGTGATAAGTCAGATCTCAAATGAACTGGCTGCGAGGTGTTGGGATCAAACATCCAATCGTTGCTTTAATGTCTCAGCACATCTCTTAGTCTGGCCCTTCAGTCCACGCTGGCTTAAATAAAACATGGAGTGGAGAGTATTAAGTTGCAATGACTTTGAATTTACCTTTATGTGAGTGTAGGCAGCTCTGTGATGCTTTGTACCTGTTTTTCAAATGCACCTTGTAAGTTATTTTTCTTCTTCTTCTCCGCCTCTTTCTTTTAAAACAGAGATAAAAAGGATGTCTGTGTTTAAGAATTATGAACCGGGTGAGCCGACCTGCAGACTGTACGTGAAGAATATCGCAAAGCAAGTGGAAGAAAAAGTAGGTGCATTTATAGCACTTGACCCACTTCTGCGTGTTTGTTTGGTTCACTGGATGTGACGCTCATTCTGGAGTTGTCATGTATTGCTTAAGACCATTATATGTCATCAGGATTTTGTGTTATTGTGTTAAATCCCCAAATCCCACATTAGTTCTGCATAAACAATAGAATCAACGATGCATTCATGTTCATATATTGATTGTTTTCCCCTCGTTTGTCCTCCAGGACCTGAAATACATCTACGGGCGATACGTCAACCCTTCATCAGAAGCAGAGAGAAACATGTACGTTAACCGCAATCCAGATCTTGACGTTATTCCTTATTGACGCGGCTTGCGTGCCGACGCAGCCCATCCCATCTCCGCGAGCTATTTCTGACTTCGGCAATTTGTCACTTTCCCTGGAGGGTTTTTAGTAATTCATGCTGACTGTGTGTTGTGTTATTAATAACTATCTAACCTGACGCAGAGATCACGAGGGACACTTTATGTTCGTGCATCAGCAGTACTTCAAATGAATATTCCACCTGAGTCATCAAACCGGGCTTATGTGGAGTAGAGGGCCAGACTCCGAACACAGATGTAGGTGATAAACAGGAAGATGCAGCTCTGCCAGAGAAACTGTTTGTCCTCTGATAACCCCTCTCCAAATGTTGGCTTTTTTTCCTGTTGGAGGGTCACCGCAGTTTGCGTTTGTTAGCTATGCTTAAACATGCTACGAAAACACACCACCGTCCTCCAGATCTCGACCCTGCAGGTTTTCACGGCGGCTGTGTTCACAATAAGCTGCTTACATTTAAACAGGCGACTTTTGTTCTCTGTCCCAGGCCTCCAGATCCAAAACAGGGTTTCGCTCAGTCACAAAAGAACTTTTTCCAAAATGGTCTCCAGAGCGCGTCAATCTGAAAATGCCATCTCGATTTTAAGTTTGCACGGAGACGACTGAGCTTTTGCAAAACGCTGGCTGCCCAGTGAGGGTTGGCGGCTGCGTGGCTGAAAAGTCAGAAAATACTTTGTGTCACTTCTAACCTTTATTGTGACATCTCATTTTAAATGTCAGCACAGTTTGTGTTGATTTCGGCGGCCAACGTCACAGTCGTAGAATACAGTTTGAAGGATAGCTCAGCGCCGCAGCTTGAGAGTGATGCCGGTTAACGGAGGGTTTACGAGCCTGGATTGCCTCACCGTTTCCGGCTTGTTCGGTTGTCAAACAGAAACGGAAAACTGTGGAAATGAGAACATCTTGATGGTGAATTTGGTTGTATTTAGAGCACAGGAGGAGATGGAAAGCAGTCACAGGTGGGGAATACAGCTTCCTGTCGTCTCTGACTTTCTGTGACCACTCGATAGAGCTCATCGTACACCACAGATGCATTTGTGTTTATGCTGTTGTTTCTCTGTGGCTTAAGCTGCAAATCAGTGAAATCAAGTGGTTGGGTCTGGGTGGTTAGGCAGCCACTGTTTCATGTGGTTGCAGAAGGAGGTAATGTTTGTCTGGTATCACTCAGAAGCTTCAGTGTGACGTTGACTCAGCTCGGCCACAAGCCTTGAGTGATAACAATGTGTCCCTGCTTTGATTTCCCCCCTCAGGTTCGACATTGTGTTAATGAAGGAGGGCCGGATGAAAGGGCAGGCCTTCGTAGGACTCCCCAGTGAGCAGAGTGCAGAGAAAGCCCTGCGGGAGACAAACGGCTACGTCGTCTACGACAAACCCCTCGTCGTCGTATCCTTTTATCCCCGTTCGCAAGATGAAACAAAGACAAGGATTTAACAAGGAGTGGAAATCCAGGCTGTCCGTTTCTTTGGTTGGGGGTGATTATTTGGTCTGAAGAATTGGGCTCATAGATGTTTAAAGATGTCAGTTCTGTTTAGTGGCACAACATGTAACACTGTAAAAATGCACAGGATCAAATGTCACTGAACATACATGGAGGGGCAGTTAAGAGGTGGGAGGAGCACCTCCCATCACAGATGTGTTGTTGGCTTTGGTCCTCTGCGCCTTCAGGAGGATGAGGACTGATTTCTGGCAGCCCCAAACTGCCACCTGCTCTTCCTCAGCTCCGCACTGATAATTGCACATCAACTTTTGAACCTGTCCAATGGAACAAGGCTATTGATTTTGATGGCGTTTTAATGTGCACTCCGTAACCAATTAGCTCGGCGACAGCGTATTAGCCTTTGGGTTCAAAGCATGAACAGTGAAGTCGGCGATGTAATTTACTTGAAGACGCTGTCCTGCATGTCGCTGCGAGATGACAGAGCTAGACTGCAGTTCAACCACCAGCAGCTCCTGCGATGGCTTATATCACAGCACAGCCGTGAGCATCCATATGCTTACTGACATATGGTAGAGAGTTGCGAATAGAACTCAACGTGCTGTAAGGGCTCTGATTGTTTTCCGGGTTTTATTCTACTTGAAGCATCAAAAAGCTGAGGAAGGTTTGCTCTGTTGCAGATGTCTTTTTAAGCAGTCATAGGCAGAGGACAGCCGGTCCCAGGTTAGCTTCCCTATAATGACTTTTTCAGTGCTAGCCTGAGACTGCAGCGTGTCATTTGCCAGAGAATCCTCAAACAGCCTGCTACTAAAACTAGCGACCTGGAAGACAAACCTGCATGAAATGTGAGTAGTTAAACGTACGCTTTATTAACAGACATCGTGCTCCTCCCCATTCATTTACGCTGTCGCATCCACAAACAGTCTATCAATCCGCTGTCACTGAGTAAGTGGACCCACCTCGGGAAAGCGAGACACACCGGCTCTTATAAAGTCCACTTCTGGCCAGTAGTCTTCTGGCATTTATGAGCAAACAGCTGCGACCTTTTCTTAAATTAAATTCGTATGAGGCAGCAAGTGTCACGAGGAAGACGAGCCCCTGTGGCTTAAAGCTGCTGCACACGACTCCGGGAGTTAAACACGACAGTATAAGAGCGAGATATGAATTATCAGTCTGTGATGCTCTGTGTTGGACCTGTAAACAAAGCTGAAATTTGCTTTTCTGCGAGGTTGTTTTGGTCTGTGTTGTCTGTAGATACATTTGTTGAAGTCAAAAATACATTAATAGTAGTTGAAATGTGGTAATGGGAGCAGATGAAGGAGCAGATGTGTTGACTGTGTAGGATTAGACGAGAAGTTCTTGAAACGCTTCATCATGTAAAGCTCTACCTTTGAAATGCAACTGTTCTGCTTGCAGACCTTAACTATAAACTCACAGCAATTTGCCAGATCTGCAAAACCGAAGCAAGAAAGCACAGATGCCAAGAGAGGAGCAAAACAACGATGAGCTGGACAGGTGAGCCATGCATGCTGATTTCTCATTATGTCAGTGTATCTGTGCTCTGTGTACAGAGCAAGCCTGATTATCTCTGTGATAGAGTTTTGTTTTTACATTTGTGTTTACACTTTATTTATTCAAGATGCCAAGGCTTGATATTGTGGCCCAGCAGAACCGCTTGTATCCTTATTCTGACATATCCTTTGGGGAAAAACCTAAATGGGGGCAGTTTATTTGTAGTTATTGTGGCGCAATTGGAACTTAAATCCACTCATTTTTCTGTAGATTACCCTATCGTACATTCTGACATACCTTCAGTGTAGACTGTAAGCCTGTGCTGCCTTAGAGTCTCCGGCACGTCTCTTTACAATGTTCTCTGCCTTGTTTGACTGAATTTCAGGTGATGATCGGCCGATGTCATCTTCTTCTTTTATAACTAAATAAAAAAACACTTTATTAAAATAACTTCTGTCATGTTTTCTTCCAATCGCAGCCTCAAACATATGTCACCATTTGTGGGTACACTTCAGTCAAACCATCATAACTGATTATCTTTAGTCCCAAACTTAAAGTCCTGACAGGCGAGTAAATACAGACTGGGGAAGGTGCTATATGAGATCTAGACCGGCTCTGCAGCAGATGGTAGGCTGTCAACACAGCGGAAAACCCACAGTCCTGAAGAGACAGCAAACAAAGCAGACTGCAGTCTGTGGGAAATTGCAGGGACTGTGGGTTAGCTTACCTTTACAATCCCTGGCTGGCCCCATCTGTGTGATTATAGAGAGTCAACCTCGGAGGTTGAACTTCTCCCCTCAGCAGCCATCATAACTGAAGATTTGGAAATCAAATTTGTTTTTGTCCTCTTCTGGTGGAAGCAATACTGGGAGGGGACCGGGTGCGTGTCAATCACAGCTAAATGAAAATTTATGATGTCTGAAGTTTAAGACGTTGACATTGCTGTGGTGAGCCGTCTGCTTTGATTCGGTTTAAACCACATGTTAAAGCAACCCACCATTTTTGTGATTATAGGCTATGTAACGCCTTACAGTGGCGACATTGTACCTTCCCATGTCTTGATAGAGCTGGAAAGCGTCCTGTTCTCCTCAGGTCTCAGTGTGCCCGCAAACAGGAACTGGAACGTGAGCCTCAGACAGACTGATTTTCTGAAATGGGAGCAATGGAGCTTACTCGCACACCTGCAGTAGTAACTTACAGACTAGTTTCATTTTCTCGGACGGAACACAAGCATGACAGTCACACACACACCGCACTGCTCAGACATTGAAATAAGGCTAAAGATATATAATGTAAGTGTTTCCTAAAAGTACAGCATTGATATGTAGTGTTCACCTGTTAGAAAAGATGAAGGACAATCCAGCTTTCAGAGCTTAGTGCCCAGTTAGTAAATGTATGATGGACTATTGCATTTAAAGTGCAGGTACGAAGGCTTCCCAGAAAGCAAAAATCCATTGAATCAACATTGAGATATGGTCATGGCTTAAAATTGAATCAACATTGATGTCAGACATTGAAAGTAACATTGAAAGCGCTCGTTATGATCAACATTGAAATAATGTTGAATTTTCAGTCTAAACATTGATTCAATATTTATTCAACTACATCATTTTCAACATTGAAACAATGTAGAATTGTCAATTAATCTGAACATAGAATCAATATTGATTAATTTATAAATGCATTGAAATTACATTGATTCTACATTGTAACAATGTTATTAATTATGGGACCATTACAGCACTTTTCAGCCTTCATCTGTAGGTTTTAAATATGCTTCATGCAAGGCAAATTGCATGAAGCATACGCGATTTGAAGCGTCATTTTGCCAGGCGACGCGAAGGACACGATGCGCGGCGCGATGGACGCGTTGGCCGCGAAAATCGCTCTCATCGCGTCTGTAGCCTCTGCACACGGACACACTAGCGTTAGCTAGCGTTATCTAGAATGCTAGCGCTAGCTAATGCTAATGACGCTAATAAGCTACAACCTCACGGTAATAATTCACAAAGTTGACATGCTGGTGAAAATACACTGTGTTCTCATTAGGACTTACCAGTTTGTCTTCTTTTGTCACTCGAAGATAATAAAAACCGCTAAAAGCTGCCAACCGCTGCCAACTGTTGACTGGTTTGAACTGGTTTGGTCTCAGGAGAGAGCAAGTCTCGTGGGCGGGGGCACAGGTGCACAGCCACAGCATGCCATACATTGAAACCATGTCTATTTAATGTTGACATTTCAACATTGAAAACCCAGCATCTATACAATGCTGATTCAACAACATTTTTTCAAATGTTGAAATGGTAGCTCTAATTCAATATTGAATAAACATAGATTTTTCAACTTCAACCAAAAATAACCAATTTCACCAAAATTCAATGTTGAATCACTGTATTTTGCTATCTGGGTTAGAGGCTGTACGATTTTCAGATTGCAAAGACAATTTAAAGATCCAGATTTCATGAATGTGACGGCTCCTGGTTTGTCTGTCTTGATCATCTCCTTATGCATCGAACACTTCTTTCTCAAAATCCTCTTTCAAAGCGGAACCACTCCATTCTGGATGCCACTGGTGAATGCTATTACTGCCCTGAAGTCATCGAGAAAGCAGCCCGGGTACCACAGGCTGTTTAATGAACTGACAAGTCAGAAGGCACACGGTGTTCTGTGGCTAGGCGAGAACATCCTCACAGCTCCTGTCATGTAGCCTCGGCCGTTACACGTGTTCCTGTTTGGGATTGAAGGAAGGGGAAAAGAGGTGGTTTCATTTTGAAGATGGCACACCGCACAGTAAAAACCTCCATTTAATTGATTTAATCTAACCACAGCTATTTTCTTATTTTACCTGTCCCGAATGTTCACTTTCTGTAATGCGGATCTTTCAATGCAAAACTTGTCCACACTGCTTTCCACTGCCAATCATGGACCAACCATATAATCTGTGCCTCAGCAGCAGAGGCTCTTAAACGTACTACACAACGGACGGCGTCTGATTTTTATTCCAGGGCAGAGGTCCAGAGCGATTGGCAAATACAAAATAACATTTAATCGTAATTTAAGTCACATCTGTAGTGAATGGGCCAGTACGAAGACGAGGCGGGCGAGAATCAGACAGCTAGTCCATATTTATTTCTCACTCAGACATTTTCTTACGTTCACACTACTTGTGGAAATTGTGTTCCAGAGAAAACGAGACACCTTCTGTGTCTGTGATTAAGGAGCTGATAGCAAATTCTCCGGCGTAACATTAATGTGTGAGCAACAACGCACAACGCTCTCTCTAGCAGGTAACATCACCATGACAACAATGCCAACCACAGGGAAATAAGACATAAAAACCACCTTCATCTGTGGACAGAATCACTGGATGATCTCCATCGACGCTGTGTATTCAACATCAGTAACAAGTCATGCATCAGGAGAAAATGTTGCACTTCATTACATAATGTGGCCTTTTCATCAGTCCAGGTGTCAGAGGTCCTCAGCTGCATTTGTCCAAGGGCCAGAATGCTTCTAAGCAGACACTGTGGGGGCCAGACTTTAAAAATAAACTCATAAAAGACGCCTCTTGTGCCTTATACACAAGTTTAGTGATTCGACAACTTTGCAGCTACCTCCTGTAGTCCGGCCAGCGCTGCTGACGGCTCCAGGGAATGATTTGTTGCCATGGGTGAGCAAAATAATCTGTGATCACTCGGGACAGATCGGACTTCCTCCTCCGGTGAGTAACATCAGACATGCAAATTTTCTGAAATCATTAATATTCTGTGGCCAGATGTGACCTGCGGGTAGCCAGTTAACGATCCCAGAGTTATGGGCTGGGTCCGCATTGACTTGCCCTCTGGTCTGAATGCAGGCGGCGTAGTGATGGTGTGTCGCTGTCGGTTGATTTAAAGGTACACTGTGCAGCTGTGGAAGCCATGGAAACGCAGGAACGTTACATCTGTTACATCAACAAGCAGGTACCTGTCCTACAGAAAACAGGCCAACTCTGTTCTCCATCCTCTCCTTCAGTGTTCACAAGCGGGTGAAAGCCAACCCAGAGACTGACTCTAGCTTTGTATCAGGGCTACGCACCCACTGCCCAAAGGTCGCAGCCCATAAATGTCCCGCCCACACCAAAGTCAGAAGAAAATCAGAAACTACAGGCAGAGGGCAGGGTCTCTGCAGATAAAATACACCGCCACACACCTCTGGTGGGTCATATGTGATGATTGCTTTTGAGTGAGTCCTGCACAGTCTCCTTTAACAGGGCTGTAATCTGCAGATGCAACAATGGCAGGTTAATGTGAGTATAATTGTGATGTTCTCCAGTGGGGAGAATCACCATAACTAAGCAATTATCTGTGCCTCTTTTGACTGATATGCGAGAGCCAAAAGCATATCAGGTGTCTCATATAATAGAACAGAAACGTTTTTTTTTTTAAAGGCCTTTAAGATGCAGCTTTAATCCATTGATTTCCTGTAATGGTTTCCAGAAACAGACAGTCTAGTTAAGGTTTGGGAAAGGATTTCAGATCAGGATGTACGTATTCATCCCTCCTGACTTTTCTGCAGCTTTCCTGCCAGATCTTTTGTGGTTCATTATGTCCCAGCCCTGCTCATGAGTTCAGCCTCTCTCTGGTTAAGATCCAGGCGCACAAGGTTATCAATCACATGTGCTCATCTGGTTCGACCCGCAGCTCATACGTCAACGCCAGTGTGAGGGAGGAGTTCCCATCTGTGCCCTACTCTGCCCGCCATCTCAACGATGACAAATGTGCCACCCGCTGTGGAAATATTGAGAGTTACCAGGACATTTATCAGGTAACATTTGAGCAATATGAAAGATAACCTTTTGTAAGTGGACGCAGATAGAGATGTATGTTCTGCCTTTCCCCGGCACAGGCTCCGTCTCTGGTTAATACTGCAGCTACCCAGAACTATTATCATGATAATATGTTTCTTATTTTGGGTTCAACCAGCTGTGCGGTGTATTTGCTGCATGGAGCCCTCAGACTGCTGGGTACAGACGCTGAACTGTTGTAGGCTGTTGGTCAGATGCTCATGCACATGTGGCTTATTTCTCTCATCACTCTGGATACTGCATATTACTTGCAGAAACTGAGTCACGGTGTTTACTCCTAACCTTTTTTAAACTGTAAAAGGAAATACCAGGAAGACTCAAGGCAACAGCAACATGCCTCAGGCTATAATGTATCTCCAGACGCCTCCAATGACGACACCGATGTCTGAATGTACCCGAGGGCTTCTGTACGGAATTGTCAAGGTTTTGTTGGGCCTGGTGCAATACAAGCTTTTGTTTTTTACTGAAACTGAATTTTAATGCACCCACAAGTTAATATAAATCGCTGTCACTCAGCCCATTCCCCATGCCACCGCAGACACAGTTACCATGAGCCTGTGGTTGCTGCCTTTGTACTAAGCTGTGTTTGCAAAGCATTGGTTTGTCAGGTCAGGGTTCACTCAGAGACGCTTCACATCAGGGAGCTGATCATTTATTGCAGCTGGTTAGCAACAAGGATTCTGAACAAACACACGGATCTCTCATCAGTATAAAAGATTAACAGCTGCATTAGAGAGTATCTGGCCCTCAAGCTTATATGTACGAAAAGGCAGACATCCAATCACCAAGCAGAAACTAGTCGAACTGAATCAGTTCACGACTGGATTCTGGGTCAATTTTGGGGTGAAATCAACAAACATGGCTTTAATTTCAACTGCAACAACTACATGTTTTGACTTTGTTAGCACTTTGGCTTCAGCAGCCGAGGTTCATGGGTATTGTAGGATTTGAGCCAACCCTGCCAAAGTGACGGACACAACCCGATTTCTCATCAACAAAGTGGAAATAATTACAATTTTCCATCACAACACAAACCTGTAGGATTTTTTCATTTTAAGTGAGATTGAGGACATAAAACGGGAATGAAAAATGGAGAAAAACACCAGCGTCTCCTCCCACTGCGCAGCGCAGCAGTGAAGTATTAATGACTGAGATGCACACCAGCTTGAATATGACTGAAGGTTACTCGTCAGCTGATCACAGCTGGGAATGAGCCAGTGATCTTGAGGCATGAATGAAACTGGCGCTGGTGCCAATCAGCTAATGCAAATGCGACTTCAGAGCTCTGCTTGAACACTAAACTTCATTTTAATGCCCGGAGAGTCTCAATTTAGCATCAGATAAGATAAGACTTTATTGATCCCACGCCGGGGAAATTTGTTACAGCAAAGACAGCAAGAATAAATAGGAGAGGCAGAAAAAAAGATGCTAAATAAAATTAACTATAGAGGCTTTGCACATTATACACAAAAATATTGCCTAGTGAAAAATAGTTCAATTTCACATTGGACTTTGAATTGCTGATGAGCAAAATATGAATAATAAAATACAGTGTTTTGGGGCTTCTGCACAGTAAAAATACATATATTGCACAAGATAAGCTGCACAGATGTAATGGATATTAGTGTATGATGACATAAATAATGGAGTAGTGCATAAAGTAGGTCCAGTCCGGTTTGTGCTTGAGCTGGACACACAGGTATTTGCACTCGCCCACGATCTCAATGTCCAAACCCTGGATATTAACCAGGGAAGTCTGTAGTCTGTTAAACTGGGCGGAGGTTAAACTGAGTCTTTCTCAGTATGGTGAAGGAATTAATGGCTAGAACTCTGTTTATGAGTGGTATATCACCAAAAGACCTGCCATTAATCACCATTTTATTTGAACCCCCCCCCCCCCCAAGCATTATGAATATTCCTTTCAAGCTCATTTGTTCCTTGCCATGATGTCACAATTCTGCCAGCTGAAATGAAATTACTGTGAAAGATTTATGAAGATGAAACAATTGTCCATTTGTGAGCCCAGTATTTTTCAAGACTTGCTGAGGTGTAATTTAGACATATTCATTTTGTTTACCAAATACAGTTTCTGGGGAAAAAAGAAGTCATTTTACTCATAAATTTTGGCTCAGCCAGACGATTTCAAGCAATGGAGTCATTCCTGTTACTTGATGTTTGTGCCAACAACAGATACAAAGAATTAACGGATGTGATTTCTTTAATCCCTGTTTTAACATGCGTCTTAATGCGCTTCATTTGTCAGATCTGAATCAGTTTGATTTTGGAAAAGTCCATTAAAAACAGCATCACAGGTTTGCATCCTCGATCATTTTATCACCCCTGAAACATCAAGCGCAGCAGAGGATGATTATTTCTGGGTATGATGCTCAGTATCACTGTATATTTTGTTCAAACTAGTCAGGTGCAACCGCCAGCGGGATTGAAGCATTACGGTGTGAATGAACCCAGCCTGCTGTGTGAAGGAGGCAGATCCCTCCTGTGGCCCAAAATAACAAACACACCAAAAGAAACATTCAGTCAATCTTAAAAAAAAAAACGGGGGCAAAGTGAAAACCAAAGGCTTCTTACTTTTGATCCTGAATTAAAGATGGAAAACTAAAACTCAGGGCTGCATAATGTGTGCTGACACTTTAATGGAAACATCTTCCAACGCATTTGGTACAAAGAGAATTCACATATTCCTTCTGAACGTCAGCATATTGTAACTGGAAACCGGGCTGTTGGATGACATTAGAAGTGACACTGAACCTAGCTAACCAGGGGTTGCCTGCCCTGAGTGAATTAATGTCACTGATTAATGCAGCGAGCTGAGTTCCCTCGCAGCGAGCGATAGGCTGGAGCTGTTGGGGAGCACGGGCCTCTTTCAAGCCACGGCCTGATTGGCATACATATCTAAGTGACCACTGGAGGCTTTGCTCAGTTTTGTTTTATAGCAAACAATTGTTTTCTTTTTCCAGGCAACATGCGAACAGTGCAGGCTAATGGAGATATCGTGTTCAAACTCGGCACCGTTTTCCTCGGCACCCATCACCCCACACAGTGTTTTCTCTCTTTGGCAACACTTCGCTCTCTTCCACACATCTGCTTCCAAATCCAAACTCATCTGAGCCTGGATCTTATTCAGCTCGTGCTTTTTCTTTTCAGCCGCTTGCCATATTTTCATTGAAAAAAGACAGAGTACAGAGAATGTCCACTTTACACTATATTTAGATAGTGACCATTGTGTCTCCAGGCTACCTTGTTATTATATCTACAAGAATAAAAAACATCAGGTAAGAACAGCAGGGACCCTCATGATGAGCAGTTGTTGAAAGCATTTCTTGGAGCTGATGGCAAAGCACAGATGAAACTAACACCTACAGCATGTAGTTACAAATTCAAGTTTCCCATAGCTTTAAGCTTTCCATCTTGCCTCCTTGTGCGGTGGTGCATATGTTGCCTTTCTTTGAATCTTCCTTTTTTTAGCACAGGATGTAATAACCTTCAATTTGCCATCTGCTTCTCCCCCCACAGCCATCGCTGCTCTCTTCATGTGGAGTGTACAGTAAATAAATGACTGCCAACCTGCAGTGAGCATTCACAATTTGGTGTTTAAATATTCCAGGTCATTATAATTTAGATGTTTGCGCATTCTTTTAGCCATTTATCTTCCCCATTCGGACAGTGACACTGAACAAGTGACCCTCCACAACACAGTTTGGCATTTTTATTTGATTTTTAAATATATCAGCCCAACTGAAACCTGAATAATATATTAGAAATTATTACTTTCATAATGTACCGTCAAATTTGCATGGTATGCAGCATGATATGCAAGTCCCAGTACAGATTAATTGAGCTCATTGTTAATGTATAGCCTACTGGATGGGGAAATCTGTAGTCATCGCATTTATGAATTTATGAATAGAATATTAAAGAAATCTGACATTTTCCAAAGTACATGTTTTCTTGGACATGCCAGCAGGGCTTTCAATGTTTTTTAGCACAAAGACTGGAAAGGTAACAAAATCCTCGCCATCAGCGCCTACTCACTAATCTCACTCAGACAAATTCACTAATTAACACATTAAATCTACAGAAATGTTTTAATCCAAGTTTTTTGTTCTAAAATAAGCCAACCGGCTGCTGCCCGCAGATTCTTATTTACTGTACAGACACGAGAGTTGAATCGATCTTCTCATCTAACGAGACAGCAAACAAACGCATATCCCAAAATAGAAAATCATTCCTTTAAAATGTCTTTTGTTATTTTCCTTCCAAGTTCAAAACTAACTCATGGATGACTTGAGCTGAAACTGTTACTTAGAGTCCGGCTTGATCACCGAGTTCTTAATGTTTAATGACTGGACTGCAGTCAGCACAGTCAGCTGACGTGGAAATAAAAATACAGCCTCAGGTAGATAGATTTGTTCTGTACACTGTAGGCTGAGAAGTAATTAAAGTGCATTTTCTTGAAATGCTTTAACCCCCCCGTGACCCTGTGGGCCCTGCAGCCCTACGCAGACATCAATAAATAAAAAGCCATTGTGAATGTTCACCTTTAAATGATAAATATTTACTGAAATCGGTGGTTTCCTGCAGATTGATGATGGTCACTGAGAGGTATGATTTTATTCTCTGCATGCCATTAGCGTGTGGGTCACCAGAATTGTACTAAAATGCACATTCAAGACAGATCAGAGGCTCGCTGATACACTTCATCTGAGGTGAGTGACGCGGAATCAGCGATGGATGGACAGTTTCCAAGAACTGCATTTGTATTCCTCAATTGTAATAACGGAGCATAAATCAACCATGGCGCCTTGTGTTTGGCTGTGTGGTCTGCACAGACATGTATTGGTGTTTACTTATGCAATTCATCATGTCTTCATCTCAGAGAAGCTAAATCTCGGCAGACAGAACATGCTGTCTGTCGAGGCAAATTAAAGCATGGCATATACATGAGCTCTTTCTGAAGCAGTCACTTTGTCCCTCCAGGTGACCTCTGTTTGAACTGCAACCAGTAAAAACAACTGATGTCCCTCATTGAATTTTCTTCCTGTGTGGACAAACTTAACTGTGAGCTTTTGCTGACTTTGAAGCAGCAAATAGTGGGAAGACACACAGTGCTTAGTCAACTCTGTAGTGTGCCTATGGTCGCCAGTCTAACAAGTCTTTCCGAGAGCAAATGTGTCAATTCTAAGGTATGCTTATTCATTATGAAGCGAGTGATGGCTTGCCCATGCATCTTTTATGCTTTTAAACCTTGCAAGTTTCATGAAGTTGTCCGAATGAGTAGCATTTAAAACTGAAGTGAAGTAATGCGCTTGAATAATTAATCCATAATGCCTTTGATAAGAATTATGACCAAGGTCATCAGTTTTATTTTAGCCATGAGATTTATTTATTCATCTTAATTGCATATTTAGCTTATTTATGTTTGGAACCTTGTGGATGGAAGGTATTTGGTCCATACAGAGTGACAGAAAAATATTCTGGTTGCCCCACTTCAGCTCTTAATGGCTCAGCTTTTTCAGAGGATGGCACAACTCTCTCCACAAGTTATGCAGCGGATATGGTGAGAGCACAAGATCTTTGTCAGTTATTGCATAGGCTTGTAAAGCCTGCATCGGTATGTAAAAGTACATCCTGCTTTGCTATAAAGTGCTCATCCCCAAAGCGAGCTGCTTCCTCCCTTTTCTGACATTACACCTCCTTTCTCATTGCTCTGCTCCATGCTGTCCGAGTTGCCAACTAAATCTCAGCCTCATCTTGTCCGCCGTAACCTTGTTTATTCCCAACAGTGGCATTAGCAAAGCTGTAAAAGTATTTATGGGGGTACAAATGCGGGACAGCCAATCTAAGGTAAATCTATAAATCCTGGCTGTTGATTTCTCAGGGCCAGGAGGTGCAGCCCGGTGATCAGTAGAGGTAGAAAGTATTCCCCGGGTGACTCTATGTGACTAACGCACAGAGGCCGAGCAGCATGCCAAACAGTGCTATGGCGACACTGTTGTGCTTGTAATATGGCCAAGCTGGCCTTCGCCTCTGAAGTGAGACACCGACTGGCTATCCATCTACTATGAGCTGGCATCATTAGCTAACAACCAACAGGGACCTGACTCAGCAATTGGTGTGTGTGTGTGTGTGTGTGTGTGTGTGTGTGTGTGTGTGTGTGTGTGTGTGTGTGTGTGTGTGTGTGTGTGTGTGTGTGGTGTATGTGTGTTCTCACATTTTGTACCCTGTCCTTGGCTTGTTTTGGGGATTGTAGTTACAGCACAAACTGGGGTTTACAATTGTGGGAAAAGTGGAGAGAGCACAAACATATGCTACATGTAGAAGAAGTGCAGTTTTTTCCCCACTATGAGAGGGACTTATTCTTACAGCTGCATTAATCAACTTTTGCCCACTGGGAGAGCAGAAAAAACATCAAAACAAGCTGCCGTACAAAGCCACGACATATCAGTGTTTTTATATCTGATTTGATAGCATGCAGTTGCCTGCTTCCATATCAACCAGACATACTTTTAGCTAGATTTTCTGCTTTTCGCCAGCTCCTGAGAAAGGTATCTGGGTGTTTAACGGCAGACTGCTCCAGTATATTCATCAGGTAGTCTGTGTTTGTTGTTTTGATATTGGGCAAAAATCATACTGTAGTTATGTCAGGTGTTTTGCTGAAAACAGTTACCTTTCTGTTTAGTTGAGTAGCTCAGACCTTTCAGCCAAAACAATTAGCTCAAAGAAGCTAAAATATTATGTAGCGTGGCAGAGTTGGTTGATAATTTTCAATGTGTTCATCAGTCTGAGTGACCTCTGTGGTTCACAACATTACACGCACAAAATGCTCCTTCATTATTAAATATTGTTGCGGTTTGTTTCGTTAGCTACCAACAAGCTCGTGGAGTTACATAGCATTATAGCTAGCAGAGTTATGTAGTTTTGTAGCTAGTAGAGTTACAGTTTACACACTAGCAGAGTTACATACCTTATTAGCTAGCAGAGTTAGGTAGCTTACTAGCTAGCTACGAAGCTTATAGCATGGCAAGTAACCCATAAAATTTACTGTATGGAAATGAAGATAAATAGTCTTTTGACTGATAGAAATTAAGCTGAAGTGCATAAGTACTCATGCAATATGTAACCAGTATTGTCTGGCTTTTTGTGTAATTTCAGTATTATATCAGTATATTAATAACACTTTCTGATTATGGGATTGTAGTAGACTTCAAGAGATGTATTTGGAAAATGTGTGATGAAATGTGAACAGAACTAATTAGCATTTTTTTTTTTTTGCTAAAATGACATTGTCATGATCCCCTTGATTGCTGCAGTCAGATAGTTGAGATAGTTCTCTGTTTGATCACCTTGAAAAGGTTGTCAAATGTATTTACTGTCTGTGTGTACAGGCTTTACTCCCTTTAATGGCAGAAGTAAGTTGAAGACCACATCTTTTCAACCTCAGTCGAACTTGTCTCTTCTTTTAACCTTGTGCTCTTCTCGGTATCGTGCAGGGAAGAAGCCTTCATCAGCCTCCATCTCTAATAAGATTTACAGAGAGTATAGCAGAGAGAGCAGGGTCGTATGTCTTGGGAGCTCTACCCTCAATATTGGCAAGGAAATCAATGTGGTGAGTAAACCTACCAGCACAGTTTGCAATCAGCTGCTAGGCCAAAAGTAATCACTGAATTGAAATAATCCTGAAAGGTTTCCCCACTGTTGCAAAGTTAATAACAAAAGAGTCATCCCGGCCTACGCCTTGAATTTGATATTAATCCTTGTATCAAGAATAATTACCAGGAAGGTTCAGAAACAGTGACCTTGCAGAGTGAGCCTCTCTGGTTTTCCGCCTGGACTCATTTCAGCATTCAGCAGGCGCCTCGATGCCTGAAAGTGTACTCTGCGACACAATTTTCAATGGGACAATGTAGTTTCTCTCTGCTTAATTCTTTGCACTACACTGTCAGGGAATAGTCCCTCGGCAGCCAGGAACCTCATCATCAACATTTTCTCACTTGTTTACATTAATCCTGTCTAGATATCCACTCATTCCCATGGCAGCTCTTTGTAATTCTGCTCTATTGTCACGGTTTTGATAGACAGTTGGCCAACACTCACTAATTAGCTTTGAATATTAGCTGTGTGCGGTGCTGGAAATTCTCTAATGCTCCTTAATGGGAGTCAGGTCATTTGTTAATACTGCTAGGGCAGGTTGAAAGGCCTTACGTGTATGCACTCCCATTGAGCTTTCCCACAAATCCTGGTTCTTTGCTGCTTTATTAATTAGGAGCTATAGCCAGCAAAGGGAGACTATCTGTGGGGAGGACCAGTTGCACATTACTTCTGGGATGCAATGAGCCGTCTGCTGTTGTTCTTGAGCCTGTCTCGGTTTGGATGGATAAGGCACACTCTCCAGCAAAGTCTGCCTGCCAGTTAACTGTCAGACAGGCAGGTCAGGTCTTTGTCAAAGCTCCAATCATTTTAGTTTATGAGAGGCCAAGTGGAAGTCGACTGAACTGCAAACCCCCCCACCCCTTGTCTGCTTCTCCAAGTGTAATTACTGTTTATTTTGCAATGCTGAACAGTGAACACAGCCATTTCTCAGAGGCACCATTTCATGAAAATTTTGATTTCCTGTGTTTCTATGTCTGATATCATTGAAAATGTTCTATTCATTAAATGGGTCACAGACTAAAAACTTGGCAAGATATATGATCTCATGGACCTGTCAGCTCTACTGTTAATATCTCTTAATTAAGGCATATTATGTTGAATGTTGTCAAGAGGCGACAGCTTATCGCTAACAGTTGATAGCCGACGCTATGTGGGCTTGTTAAAGAAGCAGAAAAAAATATCTTATGTCCATAGGCCATAAAGTATGATGGTCTGCAGTCAGTAGTGCACCACAGAAGTTAACAGCATGTCTCCTAGCAAAAGCTGGTTGCAAATGTCAGTTAACGCCCAACCCGGAGAGCTGTAGCTTCGATGATATTTCCACAAATATGTCAAAAAATGGTATACTGTTTTGAAAAAGGCTCCAGCTTCAAATTTCAGTTCATCTTCAAACTTCCAATTTAAAGGCTAGACTTGAATTTCTGCAATTTCACCTGAGTTTCACATGGAGTGAGTTCATATTCCAGCTTCAAAGCTGCGAGAAGGTGAGATATTCACTATCTCGCTACGCGGCACTGACCGACAGGACAATCACTCAAACACAGGGTTTTCCTATTGTCAAGGAAAAAATAGTTAGCAAGACACAATCGTTTATATTTCACTGCCCGACAGTACGTCTGTGTGTGAAAGACAGAGATGTCATCCTCGGGCCCCACCTCCTTCCCTCTTTGATATCGACACAGGGTGCCTTTTAGTTAAATGCAGGCTTCGGGTCTATCCATCAAGCATTCTGCTCATTGCTCGCAGCTTGAACATGCGAGTGCGAGTCCTCTCCTTGGCCCAGGGTTTGTAAAGCAGCAGTAGTGATCATGGAGAGCCAGGGCAGGAGATCTATCAGGTCCACCACTGAACTGCCGGCACATCAGACGAGCTGGCTTTTTTTTTTTTTTGGCCATGTTTGATAGTGTGTGCGTGCATAGACACTGCTGTGCGGGGCTGTGGCTGCATGGTGGGGCTCGCTACGTGGCGCTCTCTGCAGTAGGTCCCAGTGTGGTGTACAATAATGACCTGTCAGAAATGCAGGCCTCTGAAAACAGGGATAATCCACAGAGGCTAGCTGACTAAATGAATTCTAACAGGAGCCAAGGCAACCCCCAGAGACCCCTGAAAAGCATAATCTATTCCACTGGTCTCTTATCAAAACTGACAAGAATAAAAGAAGCGCACGGAAATAGCACATGCTTGGCTCAAGAAGAATGATTTTGGTACTGTTGTTTGATTCAAGATAATTATTCTTTTATATATATATTCTAATGATATCTTGTTTACTTGTTGTGCTTGGATACTTTTATACTCTGTGCACTTGGTTCAGTGTTTTCAGCCTTTTTTGAGATTTTGAAAGACTAATTTCTCTGTTGGGACTCAGTCTGGGTTTCTAAAGATGAGCAAGCCTCACCAGCCTGATGAAACTGCGTGTATGCACATGCTATCTTCCCACGCTCATTTCACAAAGATCACACAGAAGGACATGCAATGTCACTGCGCTGTTAGGTCTCACTCTTTGTAGTTAGTGTGTTGGTGATAAATTGAATTTGAGGATACCGTGACAAGTCAATTTTATGGTTCAGAAGTGGAAGCGTACCTGTGGCACGAGGCGTGTTTGAGAGTAGGTTTAAACATTTTATATAGACCCGTCAAATCTAGCACTCTACTTGCTGTTACAGGAGCAGCTTTAAATAGGGTAATCACAAATAACTGATTCAAATTAAAGCTGCAAAAGGCAAAAATTGCAAGTGGAAACACATCACCAAAGGGCGAGAAGGAACATCACACCCGAACTAAGTGAGACACAGATGCTTCTTAGTTAACCCAAATTCATTTCAGGTGTTGGTATAATGCTGGAGGTCTTATTTACTTACATGCTGTTACTGATTGTTAATTGTTTTCTAAATTTAATCACTTGCTTCACTGCGGAGCTGCTCTCACCTCCTGTATGCTGCAAAAGCTGCAATACACACAATCAAGGGCCGGTATCTTCAACACGCACTTTCACCACAATAACGTCAAACTCTGATGGATCCTCAATCCACATTTAGAATTTTCACTACCTTATTCTGTGTTAAACTGACTGCCTGAAACTCTGATGCTGGATTCAGTCACATTGTTATGTTGTTCTGTAAGCATAAAGCTGCCGAATGGGAAAACCTGTTGACATCCGCCCTCCAGTCATAATTACAAGTTGAATATCTGGGATTCTGCAGGTGGAAGATATTGTATAGCAAAAGTGTGCAAACCCAAGCAGTAAACAAAGCTGTGCCTCCAAAGACATTAGCAAACAAAGTCAGCTCTGAAGTCAGAATTATTAGCTATATCTACGCAGACACATAGGGATAAAAAAATTGATCTTGGATGTGCGTGTTTTAATAAAAATTGTGCTTTGATTGCTTGTGAACTTGTGAAGTTTGCTTTTACCCTTGAGTGCATGTTAGACAGTATTGGCAGACAACCGGTGATAGTGAGATTGGCAAAGATTTGAAAAGATCTTTAAAGATTAGCATCCAAAATTATTCTTTTTTTCTACTGTGCAACAGTACAAATACTCTACACTAATACACTAATACACTAATAGTGTTTTTTTATGCAACAGTATTTTAAGGATAGATTTTCCTAAAAATGATGAGATTATTCTTATAATCTTGTACATAATGTTCATAGACATAGTTGATTTTTATCAATCTGTGCCCTTTTTATCTTGATCTTTCTATGCCACTGCTTTTGCCTGTTTTTTATTTTTTTTTTTAAATACTTTGCAGGCTGAAACAGCTTCATTTCCCCGGTGTGCAATTAATAAAGGTCTATCTTATCTTAGTCACGAGGCTGCTGAATGTACGCGTCAAATCCACCTCAAAAGTGAACAGTTTCCTATCATGTTGAATGATTCCTTTGCGATTAAGTCCTTAAAATGATCAAAAAACAGAAATGGTCATCAGTCAGCGCCACTTTGGTTCTGCCAGAAAATGTGACGCTGCCTCGTGCAGCCTTAAAAAGTCCAAGAGAAATGGAGAAGCAGCCCACGCTGAAGCTCCTGCGAGGTGGATGTTGCCTTTAAGACAGAGCTGTCAGCTGTGTCAAAGGTGCTTTCCTGTCAGATATAAGTGACGTCGAATCTCAACCCTCAGTCTGCCAGAATTACTTTTTGATGGAATCTTCACCCCATAATAATCCTTTTCAGTCAAATAATCAGTCTCCATATAGCTCAGAGCGTGAGTGAACCTAAACTGTCAGCATTCAATTAGGCAAAGATTTTGGTCTCCCCTTGGCGCGGCTTGTCAGGCTGAATAATATAGCCGTCACCCCTGAAGGTGAAAACCGTCCGCTGCCTGGATGGAGACCTATTGTCTGGAGGATTGACAGCGGTTGATGCAACAGGCTAAAGCGAGTTAAGGCCTTCACACGCACGCAGTCACACACACATACGTCGACACGCTCCCGCTCTCCTCGCTGCTCGTCCTCCCTGCGTCTCCAGGGAGGGTATTTTTCATGCTTTCGAACCACCCGGCAGTGACAAGCCTCTGACAACCTCTGCTTACTGTGACACCTTTGTGGGTCCAGAGGAGGTTTCCACCACAATGCCTCCTTTGACGGGCATTCTTGAGAGAAAACACACATTATTCCACCATAAAGGCCCGTTTGATTGATTGGCACAGTCAAACTTTTTGGAGTGAGAGATGGCACAGAAGACTCTGACACAGATTTATTTATTTTTCAGGGAGTCCCAGTGACAATACGAGGATGCTGGATTGGTAATTCTTAATGCTGAGAGTAAAACTGCTCCCTCACAAAACTTTTATTTGCCATTATGTACTACATTCATAGCACTAATTTACACCAGCAAATATATTTTGAGAGAAACCTAATGGCGCCTGATTTATGTTTTTATCAAATGATGAATAATGATGAAGCGTTTTTAATTAACACATCTATTCATGCTGAAAAATATCTGTAAAATGCTCCCTGCAGCACGTTTCATTTGATTTCATTGCATGTTTTCTACTCGCAGCTAACATTTTTCTGGTTATGCTTACACACTCACAGCACTTGGTTAAGGTGAGAGAAAGGCCTTGGTCTTGGTTGTCATACTGAGCCAAATATAAGATGACCCTGACCATAAGATGACCCCCCCCTCAACCCCCTGCAGTGCTCATTATTAGGAGGAGACTTTTTGAGGATGAGATACACTTTCACCTGTAGTCCTGTTGGAGAAGTTTCACCAAGACAAAGAAGATAGTTAACAGCTTGTCACACACTCTCCAGTTGTTCTCTTTTAAGCGGTCGGAATTACTTTGTCAGAAGATGATGACACATTGTTTCTGTCACCGATCCATTTCTGCAGTAAGGACGGTGGGAGATGTTGGAAAGCCCCGCTGTGCTAACTGCTAACTTTTGCCATGGGCTAACTTCTAAAGACTATAAAAAGACTTGAAGACACAGACTGTCCTAGCAACATTGAGGCTGCAAACAACACTCTGTATGAGCCAGTGTTTTCTCCATTGTAACTGAGCATAGTCTGGGCAGTGGTTAACTTATTTGAGAAGACAATTTGAGAGGATACAAGCCTGATTTAGAGGCGACAGCGTGGAAATAAATCACATGTGACGGGATAATTTGTCTTGAAAATCCAACAGAATAACAGAGTCATATGCAAAGATCTTCAAGCTAAATAATTTAATGATCAAATTAATTAATTAGCTGATTTTGAGCAACATTTTCATTTTGAAAGGTTGTGACATTTCGGCGTGTTTTACACTAATTTATTCAAAGTTGCTGCTGAAGGAGGCTCCTTCAGTGCGGCTCATTTGGAAACTAATGAGAGAGATGAAACTCACCAGCGCTCAATGATTTCTCTTTTGGTTTTTATCACATCCTCTGCGGTGCGCTGCTGTTCTTTGGAAACTTTCCCATTATTTACTTGATTCTGGCTTTTGTTAATTGTTTTTCCATGTTTCCTGGGCCCTTCATCTTTGAGCCTTTGAACTAATATCCTGTCCGCAGAGATACCTGTAGCTGTGCACTGGAGTGTTGTTTGTGTCAGAGGGCAGCGCCTCGCCTTCACAAAGAGGCCACGTCGGTTTCAGCTGACTGCAGCTGTGGCACTCGCCATGTGTGGCTTTGAGACTGGATACCTGCTACACAGCATCTCGCTTTCTGAATCCATCCCTCCCTCTCCCTAAACCCTGCACGGGGACAGCCTCCCAAGGTCAGTCAACCCTCCACACTCACACAAACACACACCTATTCTCCCTCACTTCTCACCACTGACAACCTCTCCCGTGAAATCAGGTATCCGTATGGCCGTGAAGTCGCCATTCACATGAGGTAAGACGAGGGTGAAACGCCAGCATGACATCCCAATTTGTTGTCATGGCAACCAGGAGACTTGATGACAAACCTGGAAGCAAAAAGGAAAAAAAAAACAAAAAACACAAGCGCAAAAAGCAGGAAAAACAAAAGCATTATAATATCTATATAAATCTGTTTTTCCCAAATGTGACATGAAGGGAGCGAGTGGTGGAGAATCTGAGAAGTGAAAGAACAACAAAATAAAAGAGCAGCTGCTGACAGTTGGTGCCTTTGGGGGGAATCGAGTGGAAGGGAGCATGTTTCTGGACCACAAGATGTGAGGCAAGTACTTTGACATTTTCCCCAAACCAACATTTGATGACTTTTACCCCAAGCAGAGGACACTGCAGACATTTTGGGTGAGTCCTCCTCCCCTTCCTCCTCCTTCCCCCTCACCCACTGCCGAACCTCCCCCCACCCTGCCTCAACATATTGCACCTGTTCAATTATTTAGCTGCTACTCTGTGGCTCGGTCCTGAGCTGCAGTGAAAGCTGTACCTGCCGATTAGAGCGGAGCTTGTCACCGGAGCTGGCCAGATATCTCCGTCTTGCCGTTGTCTGAGAGAGAGAGATGCCTTTGGCCACATTACGCAGGAGGAAATGTCATTACCTCATAGCAGGCTTGTCATTTCCAGCCTTTGGTCTCCCAGGGGCAGCGAGGATTTGTATGCGTGTGAAGGTGTGTGTGCAACACAGTCTCACCCAACGCAAATGCAAAGGCCTGCTCAGTGGTGGGGAGATTCACTCTTTTAATTTTATATGTTTCAATCCCAAAAGTCATTTCCCTAAAAATCCAACTGCTGAGCTTTTGTTGAGGTGGAGAATCCTCCTGGTTTTTGAAAACAAAAGCTGTCTGTTGAAACCATCACTATTATAATATCTGCAGTAGTTTTTCTTGGATGAAATTCAGAGTTATATTAAAATTGGTTGTCATTTGAAGGTAGAAAATAACATCTTGATCTGTTCTGCATGTGGTGATCAAATCATCAGATTTTTTTTAAAATAGGCCGCATATATCTTAGTTTGTGTCTGTAGCAATTGTAAAAAAATGTATACAGCTGCTACTGTGGTCCTCATTCACTTTGATATTATCTGCAGAGTGCAGCGATCTGATGATAAATCAAGCAGAAATCATGAGGAGCCCATCATTTCTCCCACTGGGGGGCACTGTTGAAGCAAACACAAGCCTCGAACACCAAATCTGTCTTCACTGTCCAGGGAATGGTCTAACCAGGGCTTTGCCTTGGTCATTTTTTGGGGGGTTTGTATCTTCTTAAACTACTGTTTGTACCAGGAACAGCTTGAGTAGTAAGGTCTCCATTTTCCCAGCCCTTCTGTGTTTCACTGAGGCCAAGGGCTTAAGAAAAGGATTGGAGATGGAGAGTTAGAAAGTACCCTGTGTAAGCGTTGTCTGTGTGTGTGTGTGTGTGTGTGTGTGTGTGTGTGTGTGTGTGTGTGTGTGTGTGTGGGTGTGAGAGAGAGATTGAACCGAAGAATATTCCATGTTCATCCTTCTCCCTGGAGATCACCCGTCCCACCAAAAGCACATGCGACAGTTTGTTTCTTGCTGGACTGTATTTACTGTGTGAATGTCTGTCCTCAATTTCAGGCATAGATATGCAAATCACACTGGAGTTATTAATCGGAGTGTCACAGGGATTATGCAAATGACTAAGAAAGAGTGGCGAGACACAGAGAGGAAACAGAAGAGTCTGTATGTCAGCAAACTTGCGTTGGCATTCACCAGAGGGAGATAGGTTTGTCTGAAAGGGTTGCATCGCGGATGTGATCATCGTCCCCTTGTTCTGACCTGATTCAGACAGTCCTGGTGAAAAGGTCGTCTTTATGTCAGGAGACGCTGAGCGGGGAAGGCGTCGAGGCTTGTCAGAGTAATGATGAGCCCGTTGTTTCACGGGGGAAAGCCAGACTACACGTTGATATTGATTTCCCTTTTGAATAGCTCAGGCAACAGTTCTGATGCGCAGCAGATGTTGAGACGGCGGCTTGCGCCAACATTAGAAGCTTGTGTAAACATAAATGCACAAATAGAAAAACAAATAGACGGAGTGAAGTCTTGATAAGAAGAGCTAACTTCTTACAGGGCCATGTCATTTGAGAAAATGTTTGCACTTGTCTCAGTTTGAACACCTCGTGTGTGTTACCTTGCTGGGAGAAGATTTGTCTGATGGAACAGTGTTTTACAAATTTCATGTTGATGATCAGAGATGACATTTTTTGAAAGCGTCCCATAGTTTTGCAGCATGAAATTGGATAGATGGTGACATACAGGTAATCAGTCCAAGGAAACTTTTGATAGTATGACATTGTGGCATGGTAGAAAGTATTAAACAGCTCTGGAAACCTGTGAATTACTCAGTAACGTATACTTTTACAGCACTGGTGCAGGCTGTCTGATTAGCACCTGTTTGAATGTCCAAATGTTTGCCAGGATGGAGCACATGAACGAATGCGCTGGTGGTAATGTGCTGTAATGTCTCCACACGTTACATTCAAGTGGCTATAATCAATATTTTTATCTTAGCAATGACCCACAGGACTATGTTTTTTTGAAAGAGTTTGTTTGTTTCAATGAAGCCACAGAACATTATCAGCTGACTGAGCAGTTTAGCATCTTTCAGCTCATTGTTTTGGTTTGCAGGCAGCTTTATTGTTTTGGGTTCACTCTCACGGCTCTCATCTCAGTGAAAGCTCTAAAAACCCACTGTATGCTATCTGCAAAGCACCAACCAGCAACAACAAAGAAATGACCTGCACCAAGTACTTCACAGGAATATAGACAGAATGCATGGAAAAGCAGGAACAGAAGGGCGTAATTAATGGAAAATAATGGATGGAAAAATGGAATGGGAAATAAAGCCCACCCACAAGGGAATGGTAATGTCGCTGCACATCTGCTAAATGTGGAAATAGGCAACTGTTTGCTTACAAGTTTGCCATAGAAGCCTAGAAAGTGATAATAGTGTCACAGTTGTTTTCACAGCTGTTGCGTTGTTGATTTTTGGATCGGAAAGCTCTTCAAGGCTGCGCAAGGTTTAAGATGTATGAAAATGCACATCAGTCCTGCTGCTGTTTCTCATTCTCTGCATTTTAAAACATTTTCCTTCATATTAGGATCTAAGAAATGGTTGTTACTAGTTTCCTCAAATGTAAAAGATACAATCGCCTTGTGATGAATATGGCTTTGGGCTCCTGAGTGGTATGTGTGTTTTCCACAAGTGCCGCACGATCCCTGCTGCTGAAGACCGCCGCTACTCCTTAAACCCCGCTTCCACTTGTCCCTAATCTACCTGTGGGACTTTCCAGATTGGAAATAGATCACATGAGGAAAGCTCGGTACCTGCAGCGATTCTTTCCCGCCCTGGTGAACGATTATTGGCAGGTTTTGGGGCCCTGCTGCAAAGGGTGAACGAATGCATTTCTGCAGATGACTGTGAGGCAAGGAAAGATTGAATTCTCACTCCCTTCCATCTGTGTGTGTGGTGGGGGAAACGGGTGAGTCTCCTAGAAATAGGCAGTGATAGATGAGGTACATGGAAGAAGACAGCTACCCCTGCTCTCCAGCCTGGCTGAATCAGGAAACTGTCTGCCAACTAAATGCCTCTCCCTCCCTCTCTCAAGCTCTCATTATAATTTTCTCCCTTTTCCTCTTGGCCACCTCTCTTCCTCTGCTTACGAATCAATCGTTTTGTTAGTGCTTACCAGACAACAGATCTCCAGTCATTATGAGATTGCGCTTTATATCACTGCTTAATGAGCACTACACCCACTGCAAGCATTCCAGGCAGCAGCTAATGGTCAAAAAAGCTGCACTTTCTTTCGCTTGCTGCTTTTTTTTTCCTTTTCTGTGTGTGCACGAGTATACATCTGAGTTAATTGAAATATTTACATGCTGTAAATGATGCAACTTGATGCAACTGTCTTCTGTCTAAACAATTCGACCAGGTTCAAACAGTGGTAGAAAGAAGCGCTCGGTTGGCTTGCATTCAGAAGTGGCTGTTTTCAGTCTGCCTCTCCAGAGTTTCCCTTATACGATTGAATAGGTGTCACACCACCTTAAGGAGCTGCTGACCCTCAAAGAATTTAATTAGTGTGGATTTCAGTGGAGCTTTAGTGTACCGTAATGATCTGAATGCTCTCGCAAAGGTTTTTTTTTTTTTGGTGGAAATATTCCTGCTTGCATATCAAGAGGGGGTTTTATTTTTATTTCATTGAAAAATCTCTGTAAGCCACCAGTTGTGGTCTCTTGGGTGGACAGCCAATAGTCCCAGGTCCATTGAGCCAGGGCAGAAGTCAGCTAATGACAGGTGGCGGCCATCTTTGACCTATTACCTTTAAAAAGGTTCCTCGTTGAAACCCACTTCTCCAAAGCAAATGTTGTTTTTCGTCCTTTCAGCCGTGGCTGTGCTCAGGCCTCTTATTCCAGCCTTTGGGTGCTTCTTTATTCATTGCTTGGATAAATGTACATGACCCCTTAAAATAACAGGAGTTGCCCCAGAGGGCACACGTGAGCGATGTGACATTCCAGCTAACCTGAGATGACTTTTAAGGAATAGATAAGTGAAGGACAGTAGGGGGGAGGGAGGGGGAGATGGAGGATGAGGGGGGTGGCGGGGGGGCCAAAATCAAATCAATGTAAGCAGATAGGTTAAGCAGAAAAGGTTAGAGACAAAATATGAGACACAACATAAAACAAACAAACAAAAAAAACCCTTTCTGTTTTGGCACTGTGAGATGGAAGCGATGTCTTTGTTTAGAAGAAGCGCCGGCTATTACATGTATGCACACACTCATTAGCCCTCCGAAATAGGAAGATCTTTACAGAGCAATTGAGACATACACACTTGACTGCTCATCATTCTATAAAACACCTAATTGCAATGTTGGAATTTACATGCAGCTAAGCCAGGGTCCTCCGTCAAACACACAGGCGAGCACTCATCAAGGATCCCGTATTTAATCAGTGGAAGTTAATGCTTTACAAACAGTCCTTGTAAAATGTTAAGCAGAGTTCCTAATTAGCCTATCGTGCAGTCATAATCACTTCAGAAATAAATTAAGCTGAAGGTATTTCAGTGGGCTAATGACCTGCATTGGTCCTCACAGCCACCCTCTTCTACCAAGCTGTCACGTTCAAAGAGGAGTAACGGCACTTGCTTTGTTCCTAACCTCTTGCTCTGTGGCTTTGTGGCTGAATATCATATACTTTATGTGTATGTGCACAAGGTCAACATACAGTGTTCATGCGTGCTGTTTTGCTTTGGAAAACTGCCAAATTCATCAGCAGGAATGCTGCTTTGGTTACTTATAACAATACTGCTGGTGTTATTTTTGCTTCACAGACATTTTGACATGTCAAAAGAAAAGTCCAGGTGTGATTAGAAATATTAATCACCACATTACAAAATAAAATAACAAAAATTAAACAGTCTAATTTGGTAAAAGTACAGTACTAGCTGTGCTTAAAGCCCTTTTAATATAAATTACACTGGTGAATTATTGTTGATGCATTAACGTGTAAACAGCGTTTAAATGCTGCAGCAGGTCACAAAACACCTACTTTATTTACTGGTTGTTTCATCTACAACACTGCATTATGGTGTCTGTTTTTAACTGATCACATTTATTGTTTGTAATATCTGAATCTGCAAGTAATTAGTAAACCTAACTATAGCAGTGAAATAAATGCAGTGGAATAAATGTGCAATAGGGTAGTTAATTCTGAATTCAAGTGGAGTATAAGTAGTCAGTGGAAAGGGAAATGTTCCTGCGATACTTAGTAAATGTAGCAAGTTACTTCCAACCACTGCACAGTATAATGGAGACATAAATAATTGTATTACTTCCGCCTCTGTGCTTTCAATAAAAAAGTCCACTTGTAGCCAAGCATCTGTTCAATAAGTGACAACGTCATCACAGTCAGATTTGCCTGCTATTGGCTGAGCTGAAGAAACTTCTGTTCCTGTCTGTCCAAACATGGATAAACACATTGTTCTCTATAAATACTGAAGTAATTAATAAGCAGTTATGGTTGGGTTTTATTCTTTTTGAAAGAGACTTAGGACAGTTTCTTCTTCTTAATTGTGAATTAGCTTAAACATGGCAGCTTTTAGTGTTTGTTTTGCAAAAGCAATATTTACAAAGAGTAAAAATTCATTTTTAGTTTAATGATGTGACTGTGACTGTGTGTCCTGTAAGCTGACACAGTAAGAAACATACAGAACAACTGAACTTAAGTTCATCCAGACACATTAAAGTGCAGAAGTTTGTAAGGAAACTGCGTGTGTTTGCACGTGAGTGACAGAATGAGAGTGAATCAACATTCTACCAACATCAGGATGTATCAGGTACAAAACAGCTGCAGAAGACAAGCAGGGATAGATCATTTGATTGTGGCAGCTAGTTATTTTCATTCTGAATCAAATCTATTTAGTCTATCAGAATAGATTAATGTACCGGTAGTCTGATAAATAGTATAATAAGACTGGTGTGTAAGATTTAAATGGGAAAAAGGGAGTGGGCACTGTTCCACAGAGTCTGCCATGTTGCCCAGAACAGACAAACGAATCATGGGCTCTAGAAAGTACCTTTGGCATAATTTGTGCCTGTAGAGGGAGGGGTGAGGCGAGGGGTTTTCCCTTGCTTGTAATCTACAGCCTCACCGCTAGATGCTACTAAATCCTTCACACTGGACCTTTCATATAGTTTCTAGAATGTCAGAAAATAGAATTAAAGAAAAGAATGTGAGAAATGGCCATCATAAGTTTCCCAGAGGCCAAGATGACAACTTAAGACAACTCTTGTTTTGTTGGACAAACTTACTCACAGTCACTCACATTGACTCGCTGGAACCAGAGAATGATTGGCATGCTGTTGGCTGACCAAAATTGTTGCAGATGAATTGACTATTTAAGTGATGGAAACAAGGTTAGCATATTACGGTGTGTTTGTTTGAGTGGTCTGGGAGTTAATTTGAGCCTCATTCCATGAAGATGACAGTTCAATGTACAATCAGTGGGTCCTTCTCCTTTGTGATTCAGAGAAACTAAAAGCGTTGTCACACCATCAGTTGCCTCTGCGCCAAGATCATTAAGCGAAATAAATATATCACTCAGCCTGTTCAATCATTCTACGCTTGCATCCAAAGCGTTTCACGAAGAACTTGGGATGTGAAAGACATTTGTGCTGAAATTCCGAATGTCAGCAGTCATGATGTCCAGGAACATTTCAGAGGGAACATCGGAGACGCATCCAAAGCTTTGGCCAGAGCTGAGTGAGTGTGACAGCTTTCCCTTGTTGTCCGTCATACATAATACACACTCATACATGCAGTAGAGAAAGCTTTGATTAGTCAGAAGTGTAACTGTCATCAACTTAAGAGTCTCTTGGCTGAAAAGGAGACGGCTTGCTCACAGCTCTCACAAGTGAACAAGTGAAACGATGCAGCTTTGACGTCCAGTCATTTGAATCTGGTTGATGGTGGGATCGCTCCACACTGTGGTGATGTGGGTGGAAAATGCTGATGTGCTTGTCACTCATACAGCAGTGTGGACAGTGGGACATCCCAGCTGCAACGTCCATGTCCACTTCAGTCTTTATTGTGCGTCCTGAGTGTTACAGCTGCTGGCACAGCCGTCAGCTCCTTACCTGCTGCCTCTCTTCTTCTCATCTGCTCACCTGCTCAGTCAGCACTCTTCACCCTTCAACCACGCCCACCTGTTCAATCACCTGATGCACACCTGGGACTCATCACCAATCAGTACAATACTTAAGTGGCTCCACTGACTGCCAGATTGTTCTTTGCCTTCGTGCAAGACTCTCCTGTGTTTTTCTTCGGATTGCTTTCCCAGTATCGACCTCGCCTGTTCTCTGCATCCCTGGTAATTACCCTCGCCTTGTGTCTCTGACTCCGTATATAGCCTTGCCTCTGTTGGATTCAAGCTTCAGTGGAACTGTTTGCTGTTTGGTTTGCCGAGCATTTCCTGGATCTGTTGTTCACTCCGAATGGAGCACCAAGTGCACCACGGCTAAGACTCTCAGAGTCTTCTGGGTTCAGGTAGCACTGCTCTTGGGTCTTAAACCAGCCCGTTACAGCTTACACGCGGCTGATGTTGACACTTACGAAAAATTCCCTAATGTCCATAACTTAGTGCATGAACTAGTTAGGTCGCAGCTAGCAACCTCAGTCATCGACTGTGACATGAGTTAATGAAACACAAAACACGCAACACAACAACCCCTCATGACAATGTTGGGACCTCTATGTGGCAACATTTCCTCAGTAATAGAACTTCGCTCCATTGATTTGCCTGTTTCAGTCAGAGAGCCTGAAGGGAATTTACATTGACAATTTACAAGTTATTTCAAAAACCTGAAAGATTCAGGGCTTTTGAGAAAACATTCAGGGCTGGAGCCCACAAAGCCATGCCCTCGCTCTGCCCTTAGCGAGCAATGGATTGCTTATTTGAGAGTAAGAGTAGATAAGTTAATGCTTTAACGTTATGTTCAAAACTAACCAGAAATGTATTTACATGACAAAGGTGATCGTTAGCTGACCAGGTATGATGGTTAGCTCACTCACAAGGCGTCACTTGAACACAAAAGATATACCAAAAACAGCACAAAAATGAGGTGTTGAGGAATGAAACGAGCTGTCCATAGTTTCATTTATTCCAATTAAAAACTTTCTTATTTTCCATCATCTGAAAGCCTTGTGTGTCACACTGAGTCTCACTTCACTCTCATACAGTACGTACGGACTTCTTTTATGTAAATTTGTGTGTTTGCTTCAGTCTTGTCAAAAAGACAGAGACACACATCCGGAGTGTGTACACACCAAGCTGAGCTGAAATCTTCTCACCGTTAACAACAGGATGTGTGACTGAAAGCAGCTGAGGGCTACACAAGGCTGGAGGTTTCTACCTTGATGTGGTACAGTCACATCTCATTCTTTACGCACACACTGCACGTCACACATTGGTTGCATAAAAAGATAATTTAATTTCACACCAAGGATTTTTATCAGCACTTGCCGCTGACCGACACTGCCATTATGGTGCTGATGATAATCAATCTCAAATCAATTAGGCAGTAATTGCTGAGTCAATGGGGGAGGCTGGTTAAATATTGATAAGTGTCTAAAAGGCCCATCAGGGTCTATTGACAGCTCAGGGAGACAGACAGCACTGGTTCAGCTGAGAGGGGAGGGAGGAGTGGAGAGATGGCTTAGGGGCTCGGGTCATATTCTCCACTCAGGCTGGCCACTCTGCTAATCAATGCAAACCTGCTCCCTCTCTGGCTGTCAGCTCTGTTCATAACCTTGAAATTATTGTTTGAAGTACTTCGTCTGCAGTTATGAAGCTATCTAGATCCTCACCTTGCTCAGAGAAGAAACCAACCTCTTAAAAATATGGCTGTGGGCATTATTTTCATTTATAAAGCGATTTTGTGCTTTGGTTGTAGTTGTCTCATTTCTGTAGATACAGTACGAGGCAAATCAAAGACAGAGATATTTCAAGTGCAGCTTCAGTTGCAGGAAAATCGTACAACAATATGGAGCACTTAGACCCTTTAACCTAAATACTGCACATAAGCAACAGGACTGAGGCCAATGTGAGGCCCATTCCTCGCAATGAACGCGTCACTTCTTGTGCAAAAAATCCTTGTTGGAGTAGCATTAATACTTTACATTAGTTTATCTGCATGCGGTGAAGATGTTGCTGCCTTTCCTGATCACACACCTTTGTGAAGCAGGTTTCTCCTCTGTCAGCCACAAAAACAGTATTTCAGAGTGGAATGGATGTATCTTTTTGGATGTGTCGCCTCCAAAACTGGAGGTCTGACTTGATCGTGGAATAAGGAAAAGCTGTATTTGAGCCATATGGCCTGTTAGCCATATGTTACTGTTTTTGTTTGTGTGCCGGTTATGTTTTGTGAGTCAGTTTTCTTTTTCATTTTACACTAACTGTTTTCTCTCCCTGCATAGTTCAATTCAAAGCAGCTGCTTCGGGAAGGATTAGAGGTTCCCTTATTGTGCTGCGCTGTTTTGAGCAATAATTGAGCAATTAAGTTTGCCACTTCATATTAAGCTACAGTTTGGCAGGTAGCCTGCTTATGTAGGCTCTTCTGCCTAAACAGTTCCTTCTCTTTGCATTGGGTGAAGCTACATTGCAAAACCTTCTTAACCTTAATCTCTTTGGAGGGCACAAAGGCTAAAATTATACGGAGAAATATTTGCTTTTTGTGGGTGAATAATTGTTCATGTTACTTATAAAAGGGAAATTAAAAAAAACAAGAATTTCATCAGGAGCCATCCAACACCATCCAACACATCATGTTTAGGAAAGTAGTTTAAAACATGCCCACAGAGAACAACCATCTACTGCATACTGCCATTAGAAACTGAGAAAAATTTGCTGATAATTAGCCTCATCAGTAATCAATACAAACACGTTATTAGACTGTAAACTATTAATAAAACCAATAACGAACCACTGTCAATGAATGTCAGACAATACTTTAGCAGTTACCTCGTGTTTCTGTGGTAACAAAACGTTAAAATATATATACAGTGTTTGCATTAAACTGAAGCTCCCTGTGCTCTCAGTGGAAGATATTAAGCCAAACTCCCTTTAAGAGATATAACATATAAACAATTCCTTAAAACACAAGATAAAAAGGCATCATATGTCGACAGTCTTCTTGTCAGTCTGGTATCAATATAACCCATAAAGATAAACAAATATGAAAGGTTTGTACAGAAAATAAAATTAACAGATTAGTTCTTTATTCTGTGCTGGTAGATGAAACAGTGACACGCTGAATTAAACACCAGCCCATAACACTGTTAATTCAATGCGTAGCATCGAAAAATAATCCCCCAGACACGTCGACAGTGACTTTATTGTGTTCTTCTGATTTTAATGCAGGATACATATCTATCAACATCACTATAAATGGTATATTACTGAATGTTGTATACAGATTGGGCTCTAATTACCAAGTGAAAAAGGTTTTGAGGTTACAATACTCTACTCACAATTTGGTCTTTCCATGCTTATGGTCATCTGGTATGAATGACCTATACTGGGATATGAGATGTTGGCCATAGAGCACAGCCCTATTCTGTACTGGCACAAAATATTAGCATTGTCATTTTCTATACCTCTTTCAGTATAAACGGAACTGAAAATACCACAGTGCAGCGTCAGTGCTGGCATTTAAAACCCATATTAGTAGCACCATAGTCACTGCCATTAGCAGTTTGAGTTACATTGAGTCTGAAGCTTAAGAGAGGAGATGAGCAAGGACTTTGCCCTAATTATAAGGCTGGCTAAAATGCTGTGTTGGTTAAATGGTGTTTGCAACAGGCGCAACCTCTGGCTGCTTATAGCAGCTACTTCCTGACACTCCCAATCAGCTTGATTGATTGGATCCTCGGCCACTCCCTAACTCTGATTGGCAGCTTAATGACAAGGGAAGAGGAGGATAGCTAAAGGAGACAGGGCTTGTTATGGTACTTAACTAATCCAAAGTAAGTTTTTGTTCTTAAAATCTGCAATCAAGGTCTGCAATAAATTCAGCATCAGAAAAATACTCATCCATAATAATCTGTCTGGGCTCTCTTCTTCGGCTTTCCCAAAACTGTCACATCTATCAAGATTAGGTGGCTGGTGGAGCCCAATCCTCCCTTGAAATGAATCAATCTCACTGAATGCCTGCAACAACTGATGCCGACTGTCCAAGTGACTCGTGGTATAACCAACTCTGACAAATATTCAAGGCTCATACCAAACCACTGATTACACAGCTAAGTGATCCATCTTCTGAAGACAATACTGACAGCCATGTTAGCATCCATCTGCATTTGTTTCTCATAGGCAGTTAATGCCATTAGCCTTTTGAGAAGGGCGATTAGCGCCATGATTTTCTATAAATCCTTTCCTTTTACAATCATAAATCAAGACAGGGTGCTTTCAAGCTTTTGTATCTTCTTTGATGCTCACTGTTCCTTCCTGTCCTTGTTTGTTTTTGACCAGAGAGCTGTTCAAATGCCCTCTGCTCTCATGAAGACGTCTACATACGTGCAATAGCACAGCCAGAAAGCCGTTTTCTGACACCATTTCTAATGGGCCTAATATCCACGACACATTGTGTGCTGTCATCTGCCGCCTGCTTTACATGGTAACGAGCGATCTTGATTAAATTCTTTGAATCACAGGTATTTGACAGTGCACTTTGCCAGCTCTCATCTTCCATCTTTCGTTCTATTCAAATGTGTTATTTTCATATAACACCCTTTCAGTGGTAAATAGGATCTTTATCATTTTTCATCTAGGTAACAATGTCCCAATGGAGTAAATTGTTTGTAATCAGAGAATTAAAAGAGCATTTAATCTTAAAAGGCTTGTCGTGTGGAGTCGCTTTGATGTGAGCTAATTCAATATGAGCGTAACCTGGGGGCACTTAAGATGGAGATTGGGGTTGCGATAAGATGTGCCTTTGGAATACTAGCACGGAGTTGGCACACCCAGTGAAGACTAATCGTGTAAAGGAAATCTTTTCTTTGAACCCTTCCTGAGAATGTGAATAAGATGAATTAACAGCAGCTGATTGCATGCCACCGCAGGACTTGTGCCAAAGCTTGCTTGTGTGTTGCAGCAGAAATTTCAATAATAAAAAACTGTTCTATGAATCAGAGGTCAGTCTTTGAAAATATTGAGGAGTTTGCATCACTTTGGTTTTGGGAAAATGACAATGTAACAGTTCAGATGTGATTTGACAGGCTGGGAAAACCTGGGAGAATTAGTGCATAACACTTTGCCCGCCATTACTTAATGCTGACGTGCTTCAGAGCTAGGCACCTATCTCCTATTGGTTCTGCTGAGCTTGTTAGTGGCTAAGAGTAGAAGACTGAATGTGAATGTTTGTAACAATATGAGCTAGTGTGTGTGTGTGTGTGTGTGTGTGTGTGTGTGTGTGTGTGTGTGTGTGTGTGTGTGTGTGTGTGTGTGTGTGTGTGTGAGATACTGAAATGCGGCTGCATGCCCAGCAAAGCTCTCCAAGGTAAATAAATATTTTTAAAAAAGCAATAAAATGATAACTCAGAGGGGCTGTAAATAGGATTTTCAGTCCACAATTGAACAAAATGACCGTAATATTTTCGTAGGATTGTAGCTCAGCAACAACAACTCAACACTTGCTTGGCCAGAGTGTACAAAAGTAGTCAGATTTCTGTCCAGATTTCTAGCTTTTGCTTTAGAAGAAAAAAAACTCTTCTCCATTTGAAATTTCAACACGGTCCCAATAATAACCCCCTCCACAGTGTTTTGAATTGCTCCATGATTGATGGTTTTGCTGTAGCTCTGCCTAACAAGATAGTTAAATCATACCTGGAAAACAGCTTGTTCCATTTACTGGCCAGTGAAGACCGATGGGGGCATGGGCTTTATGGAGGAGTAAAGGAGGAGAAGGTCTATAGATGTCGTTGTTGTACCATGCTGTTTCCACCAACAAACTTTATACACCCCTTTTTTTTTTTAAATGGAGCTTCAGGAGGAAAGGTGACATGCGATGTAACTGGGAGCAGATTGACTTCTAGAAGACCGGCCATTTGGTACAATTCTAATTAATCCACTAACTCTCCATGGGACTGCTGTTAGCACCGCAGCCGTTCACACAAACTTACTTGGCCAAGGACACCAGCTAAGAGGAATTTAATCAATGTGATGGATAACATTTGTCTTTACAGCTCTTGCGGCAATTCCCATGTTAACCATTTGAGGCGACAGTACTTTTCCTTCCAAATGTTCTTGGCTGTTTTCTGCTGGCAAGTGATAAGTTAAAGTAGAACCTAAAGGCAGTGAGGAAAAAGTAGAGTCACTGCCGTGGTGAGTGGGGAGGGGAACGGGCGAGACAGTGGAATACAACAAAAATGCACTGAGACGTTTAAAAAGACTGATATCCACTCCGTTTGAGAGCTGACGTGTCATTTTGCATTTTCAAATCTGTTGACATGAACAACTTTCATTCAAAGCCAGAAAGCTGACAGCCGTGACTTTGATACGGGAAGCAACCAAGAAGTCCAAGCAGCTGAATGACAATTAATGAGAGGCTGAATTTGCGTGGCTCATTTGGGAATTATTATTTTCTCAACCAGAAAATGCATCTCTGGTGTATTTGCTGCTGTTTTGACATCACTGTACAAGGAAGGACCCGATGTATT
The DNA here is from genome assembly GCF_039877785.1 of Chaetodon trifascialis. NCBI lineage: Eukaryota > Metazoa > Chordata > Actinopteri > Chaetodontiformes > Chaetodontidae > Chaetodon > Chaetodon trifascialis. The sequence goes on from NC_092073.1 coordinate 7,421,463, forward strand.
TGTCACACAGAGGAACAAACTGAAGAAAAGCGTTCCTGAACAGTTATCAGCTCCTCCCACAGCTGACATTTTAGCCCTTTTTGAAGACTTATTGATTCATCTCGTGTCCATAATGCATACACTGGGCATTGGTTGAGGGTTTTTTTCGCTGTTTGTCTTCATATTTTAGAGCACAGAAACAACGTGAAAACATTCTAATTTCCCTTTCAAAGTTTTGTTTCTGCTCGGTTAAGTGTAAAGCATAATAGAGCCACATTTGGCTTTCATGCTGCTTTGAGTGCAATAAATCCTGTTATGGATAATGATAAATGCCTCTTGAGTGATAGTTAATCACTGACTGGCAAGAAATACAGCCTTTTGAGGGCCTTGATGTTATTTCTGAAATTGCAGATTATATTCTATCATCATCTTATTTCACACAGAGATAATGCTGCGCAAGATGAAGTGACCGTAATATCCTCAGAATGTCTGGGGGAGTGGGCATAAAGAGGTTACCTCATGCTGTATCATAAAAGCCAGTGTGTGGTCCATATGTTTGGCGCCTGCACATGGGCAGGTGGGACAGATATTCGCAGAAGGGTGGGTGGGGAGGGGGTGTTGGGTGGAAGTGGCTGTCCAGCTGTTGACCACCAGGTGAAATGCACGGTGTCGTCTTGACACGACACACCAATGAAGGAGAGACGGCTTGACTTGCAGTTGTGCTGGGCTTCAGCAAGGCTGCAGAGGAAGCAGTGCACAGGCCAGAGGGCAGCAGTACTGTGTGGTCGTGGGAGCTGACAGAGGGCTTTTTTTTTTTGCTGTCACGGGTTTTCCTCACGCCATGCTGTGTACGCAGGCGGACAACTACGCCAGACTGACGGGGTGAATTTGCATGAGGCATGTGTTCTTGTGTGGTATCGTGCAAGCCACTGTTCCCTCCACCCTTCCATCTAATATCCAAACAGGCAACAACGTTTTGAAATATATTCAGAAAATCATTACAAAACAGAAGTCTAACATGTTTCGACGCATATTATATGTTCCCATCTGTGATTGTTGGCGCCAGTGATGCAGTGAAAATTAGGCAACGAGGATGAATTACAATAGCATGAATAACAACAAGCAACTTTCATGGAAGTGGCTTGCAGTACAAAGGAGTCAAACTGTACTGTTACTGTGACATTCACACGAAACCCAGCAGTCAGTGCTGCAGAGAGCAAAGACAACATGAGAAAAACACTGAAGAAAAAACACAGGCCTGTCATGAATATTAATATTTGCAATAGTTTTGAATCTGGTGATCTCATTCAATGGAGCAAAAGTGTGATTGACAGGCGGATGGCAATGGCGCACCAATCAATCAACCACTTGAATGCGCGTTATTCCCAATACCATATGCTGCCTGCGTGTAGGACACTGCACTGTCTCTTGGACACACTACCAATCTACATTTTTTATAATTTCATTTGAATGACTAACAAGACCGACCAAGCGGGTCCTTGTAAAAAGGGCTGAATATTCAGTAGAAATGCTAATGCATCATTTTATGGAAATTAGGCACAAAGCCAAAAGGCAGCAGATTTCTAAACACCTGTTTGCTTTGGATGTTTTGCCACAAACTGGCAGCCATTTCAGTCCACAAAGTGACGCCTTTGCTTTAACTTGAGGGACTTGAAGGGCTACTCAAAGATTGATTAAACAGAAGAAGAAATAGTACGGATACGTCTCTGCTGAGTTAATGGTTCTCCTGTATAGAAGGCACATTTCAAGGATGATGAAGTAATTAACTGATCTATATTGGAACTTTTCTTGAAGAAGAAACAGAATTCTTCTTTCTTTCCACCAAAGAAGTGAAAGTCTGTTCCATGAAATATTCAAAAAGCTGTTTTTCCCTGGGATAGTAATTCATCATCTATATATAGCCTCCTTTTTATCACTCTTCCTGGATCATGGATGATTCCTGATTCCGGCAATGCTTTTTTTTTTTTTTTTTTTTTTTTTTCCCAGACTTAGATGATGAGAAGAATGTGAGATGAATAAAATATTCAGCTGCCTACTTAGTCATGGTGGTGGTGTGAGTGAGTGTGTGTGGGGGGGATATCATGTAAGTAACCATAAATAACCAGTGAACTATAGCTAAACATAGTTCAGGCAGAGGCAAAGGGAGTTAAATTGTGATTTCAGTGTAAGAGTGGATGCATATAGAAATGGATTTGTGGCTGGAGTGATTAAGAGACTGAAGCAGTAAAGATGGAAATATTAGACAATCTCTCGTTAATACCCGAGGGTAAGACAAAAATGAATTACATGCTAACAGGAGCTGAGTGCTAAGGTAATCAACACCTCCACATGGGGTGGAAAGTGTCTGTGAGCTGAAATTCTCAACATTTTCTGTGAAGTGATCCCAGAAGGAAGCTGCATAAATTACTCATGTTCTGTCAAACCACCTAGCACCACATTCAAATACAGTTGTTCATTATTTTAAAGACAAATGACTGCGAAATGGAAAGCTTCTGATCATTGCACTTTTAAGCCGGGGTTGGTAACATGGGAGAAACCAGCAAGAACAAGCTAGATTTTGAAAGCATCAAACCAAAAAATCATCCCCAAAAACACATGAACGTAGTAGTGATGCTAACCATATCCAACTACCTCATGTCTCACAGACACCGAACATTATTATAATGAATGTAAACGACCAGCATGGCTAATTTTAGTACTCACAGCTGTCAGCTACTTTGTTAGTATTAGTAAATTTTGGCGGCACTTTGGCTGCCATACTTGTGCGACTTGCTCGCTATAGCTTTAGCAATATATCTGCCTAGCCTTATGGAAGACTCTGGTCATAAGCAATGAGTACACTGGCAGACTGTGTGCAGGTGGGCAGGTACATAGGTAGACAGGCAGGGGTTTATTACAGGCCTGCAAAAGCCGCAGATTCTGGATTGTTTCTTCTTTTTGTCAGAGCATTTGATGCATTGATTGCTGTTGGGATGTAAACAGAATTTCCATAAAAATTGTTTAAGAAATACTTCAAACTACATTACATTCAGCTCTCTATCAAGCTAAATACTTCAGTTCCTACATAATACCTGCACCAGTGCACTGTGTGTCATAGAGAAGGGTGATTATTGTAACTATTTCTTTTTATCTCGCCTTCAGTGCTGTATCTTGCAAGGGATTGGGATAGGCCAAACAAGGTACCTTCAAAGAGCTTGGAAGGCTTTGATGAGTCCACTGTCTCTTCCTCATGGATCAACAGGGCTGTGGCCTTTACTTGCGCCAAGGAAGACAAAGTCCTTCCTTGAACTCGTAATCAGGTCCAGGAGGAGAGCCTGAGCCAAGTGAAGGACTTGGACTGACATGAAATCACTGCATATGACATGTGGTTTCCTGCGTGACTTCTTGGTGCTCTGATATCAAGGTACCTGGCTCTGTGTGAAATTAAGACAGTGGTATTATCTTTCATTAAAAGAGATGCCTTTGCAATTTCTTTTTATCCTCATGAGCCATCTGGATATTGCAGGTATTAAGATGTAATTGTGGGAAGTGACATATTAGCATGAGGTTAATCATTCGAGAACAGCAAATTCACATGGTCAGTCATGTTGGATGATTCTGGCAAAGACATACGGTGCTTCAACAGACCAGTTTTTTTCTATTCATGAAAGCGCTTTTAGAACATATTTGGAAAACCATTTTGCTTTTGTTTGTGAAGTGTAATTGGCAGTGGCAATCTAAAATCACAGTTTGATTCACGTCATAATGTGTCTAATCCTGTAATTTAATTTCAACAATGTAGCCGAATAGAAAATTGACGAAAGTAGTTCATCAGTGAAATAACTGCTTCATTAAAAAAATATAAAAATATAAATTTCTGTCGGTTTATCATAATGACATCCGGTCCTCTCTCAGATATGGAACACTGTTGTCAGAGTTCAAACGTTCTCAGATACAAACAGGATGGACTTGAGGCTGGACAGACTTTTGAGTTGAGATGAGAGGAACTGCGGGGTGCTTGCTGCACAGCCAGGGAGCAGAGATGACCAAAGCAAACCCCTGTGCTGCTGGGTTTCAACAGGGCCCCAGGAGACATGTGTCTAATGTTTAAATGTGGATTTTTAAAATGTGGATTTAAACAGACACTGTCTTACAGCAACATAAGCATACAGAACCCAAAGTGTCCAATTTTCAGTACATTTAGTAGAAATAAAACATCTAGTTTACCTACCAGTAGCTTTAAGCTTTAAGATACTGTGTTGTAATTTCTCTTCCTCTCAAGAGAAGGTGTATTGAAAATATTAAAAATGCAATGGTGCAGGAGAGGCACTTCAATAAACCTGTATTCAGAACTCTCTCTATGACATGCAGCAGACAAAGAGTGAGTGCCCCACAGTATGTATAAAGCAGTTTACCTGGATAACTTAAGAGTGAACAAGAATAAATAGAACAACACCGTATTTTAAGAAAGGTGCCTAAAAAATATGAGCCGGGGGATGTTGTTTTCATTAAAGTCTAACCGCACTTTCACTGAGCTGCTATGGCAATTTGTTTTCTTTTGATTTTGCTTTTGGATAAAACATTTCTAGAGTGCACTTGGCTGCAGTTGCTTTAGCAGTCCAGGGACATATCAGCTGTGTCCCTGCCATGCATGTCCCCCTACCTTGTCTATTATTCATTTCCTTTAATGAGCCCGATTTCATGACTTTTTTCCTTACAAAATTGTTATAAATGGAGACTATTTCAAATATATCTCAAATCTGAAAGCTAAAGTATTCCCAAATAATTGATTGAAGGCAGCGTTGAATTGCGGCCGTTTTAAATGTCTCAGAATCTGTTATATGAAATAACAGATGCTTTAGTATTACTTTGGTTTCTTTTTCCTTATCTTGCATATCTTACACACATCCATCCTAGTGACTGTGTAATTACCTGCTGCCTTAGTAAATCAGGTGCTAATTACCTGCAGTTTGGGATCACAAATTGAATGAAAGGAGCAGCACAAATCTGCCCTGCGCTTTCACAGATATAAATTTGTCCCTCAGTGTCTTGTAAGTCTTTCCCTGGAAACATCCTGCTGGTCTTCGGAAGTGAAGGGTATCAGTTTGCTTCTAATGAACAGAAGACCTGAATTCTGAACCAGGGCCTTCAGTCCTCATCAAAACAAAGTCCATAGAAAAAGATATCATATTCTTGGAGCCAGTGATTGACAGGTGATATCTGGTTGAGAGCAGAAGCATTTCAGCAACAAATTCTTGACTCCAGTGTAAAACAAACAAATAGAAATGAAAAAAGTTTACCTGGATCTTTCCCCATTTCGATGAGTGGGTGCGTAGCTCTAATGGCTCTAACTCTAATGGGCATTGTGATTGGTTTACCCTTATGAAGCTCTGCCTTTACACCTGAGAAAACTGTTGTACTCACCGCCCAATCAGGGGCTAACATCCTCCCCCTATAATACGTGTTTCTCATCTCCCCGGCTGGGCTGGTGGTAAGAAGGCTACGCATATACTCATAGAACGGGAGTTACATCCAGTTAACTGCTTTCAGACTCCCTGAAAGCCAGCGTGCAGTCCACATCGTAGCAGTAGCCGTCCTGTCCAACCTCCTTTGTGCCTCCACTCCTGCTCAGCTGTGACCGTGTCCTTCTGTGGAGCCATGTCCTTCAATAGCAATGCAGGGACATGGAGCTCGTGCTGTTTGTCTAGGTTCACGTCAGGTATTAGGACAGCTGTAATATCACTTCCACACAGGCTTCTGACAGTCGTGGGAGTCCAAATGCACCCTGAGGTAGAGCATCTACAAGCTCGGCTGCAGGGAGCTCTTGCAGGGGTTGATGGTGAAGCCCAACTGTATTCTGAATGACCAGCACTGTATGGGCCTCCATCTCCTGCCTGGATATGGCAGAGATTGGCTAGTCATCTGTGTAGGTTAGAATCTGACACCTTTCTCCCTGAATGCCGCCAACACATGTGGAGAACGTGCACAGGATCAGACATACCCAAAAGGGAGGTGGCAATGTACGTAGCTTTGTCCTCTGACTGTGAAGTACAGGCACTTCCTCTGGTGTGGCAGAATGGAGGCCTGGAAATATGCATTGGATCCATAAAAGCTGAATCGGCAGATGTTAGCAGGGCATGCCATAACTAGAGCGAGCCAGCAAGCGTACCTAGTGACACAGCCTAAGCGACACTGGCTAATCTAAATAGTAAGAAGTATGAACTGCATCATTGAAGAGGCAGTGAAAATGCCGGACCTTCTTCACAGACGTGCTGGTCATCTTCCCCGTGGTGCAGTACCACAGCTTGTAAACCACCACTGCGTCCCTCCCCAGCACCAAGCAGAGCAGAGGGAGCAAGAGGAACGGTACTGGTAGATAGTGCCAAAAAACAGGTTCACAGAAGGAAGTAAGGCATGTTGTAGCCGAGCTAGCTGATAAGCCAGTTACGCAGCCTGAACAAAACTAACTAACCTGCCAGTAGGTGGAGGTGCAGAAGTGCGGTTAGCAGAAGTATAGTGTCGTTGAAGAGGTAGAAGGAATGCAGGAACAATCCTTCAGAAATCTGTCCTGAACAACTGTTTGTCACCACTGTGTCAAACACTGAGATATGAGTGCTGACAGACTCAGTGAGGAAAAAAAAAGTGTGTCTCAGCTGAAGATTTCCCTGCAGACCCTCAATACCAGCTAAAACTGCTCTCCTACTTAATTGCCTCTTACAGTTAAGAGTCATATTCTCAGATCCAGGAAGGAGCTGCCGTCTTTATTTGCCGTTAACAACCTCTCAGACCACCACATTCTCAAGACAAGGCTATATTAGACTTTAATTAATTCTGTGGCTAACCATATTCAAAGGTAATGGGATGCAGGTATGCAGCTCACAGCACAGGTCTGCAGAGCTGTAATGAACATGGCCAGGGTTCAGAGTGGAAGTCTGGTACAGGACACTGCAGGAGCTTGATTTGAGGGGATGCTGGAGGGATTGTAATCTCAGTGCCACGTTTGGCTGTAGCTGTGGAAGTTACCTGCGTTTAACTGAATGCTGCAAGAGAGACTTTTGGATCATGAGCTATTAATGCTTTCTTCAGTGAAGAGAGTTTTGTTATGTGTCTAAACTGTGAATGCCTTGATCTGGTTTGGCACAGTGGCTTAACGGTGAGCGCTGTCACAGCAAGAAATTGCCTGTCCTGGTCCTTTCTGAGTGGAATAAGCATGTTTCCCTTTTCTGGGTTTCTGGAGTGCCCCATTATTAATGCCAAATGTGTGAATAAGAGCCTGTCACAAACTCTTGACAGGCATAAAGTGCATTTAGACAATAACCTTTAGCACACCCCCTGTGCAGGTCAATTTGGCAGAGTATCCATCACAGATTAGAGGCTTGCAATGGTTATTTTGTACTCTGAATGTTTGGGAAATAGCTGTATGCTATGAGGCTTTGAGATGATCAGTGATTTCCTCTCATGATAGGGATGAATTTACATTGCCCAAATTACTTTCTGCTTTTGGGCATGAACACTTCTCCTCCCACAAGAAATGATGAATCACAGCTTCAGTGGGAAATTTAAGTGTCTGTTAAACAGCAAAGTCAAAGCTGGGCTCAATACCATTAATGTTTTTGCCTCTTTGGCCACAGATCAGCAAAGATGGTGAACACGAGCGTGTTCTGTGCAGTTTACTGATGTCAGCTTATAGGATTACTGGCTTTTAAGTGAAAATCAAACGATTACTTCCTCTACTTCCTGCTACCATTTATAGCCACCAAAGTTGCTTCGTGCAACTTAAAATTCTTTTTTTAAGCGACATATTTTTCGTGTTTAGTCTGCTTGGTACATTACTGACCATGGGGGAATTTTCTGTCAAAGGCATGTTTGGGTGGTTGATAAAAGCAACTGAGTAGTAACAGTTAAACGTGTGTATTCCTCCTCCTCCTCCTCCTCCTCCTCCACCTTCTAGCAGGACAGCAGTGGTTTTAATTAGCAGTGGTCGTACAACCAGCCGAGCTAAATGGATAGACCCAATCAGTATTAGCAGCAGTTGTAACAGTTGTAGCAGCATTACCTGCAATATTTGTCGTATTCGTAGTCCATAATTCCCCGTCCATCATCAACAAGCTTAAATCTAAAGTGTCAGCAATGTGAAGAATCCTTGCTGTTTGAACCTAAAGACTTCAAATACAGGTTAACTTGCATATCAGACATCTGCTTATGTGGAATTAACATCCTGCAGCACAGCTCCTTCCACCACCCAGAGAGAGCGGTTTGTTTATTTCCACGAGTGTGACTCTGCTCAGGTACAAACTTTGCAGAAGTTATATCCTCTGGCTTTCTGGCAAGATTATGCCGAATATAATATTGGTAGATTCCTGGCGATCGGTGATGCTGTTTTAATCAAATCGTCTTGTATTGTAAAGGTTTCAGTCAGCAGGATGCCACCTCTGTGCAGACTGAAGGTCAGGGGGAATGTCTAAGATCAGCATTGCTGGCAAGCTTAGGTAGGGCACAACAGTGTGTAATCAGAGGGGATTAAATTGAAACACATTTTGATTCACCTTCATCGCGGTAATATCTACTCCTTTCAAAACCCGCTGACTGGCCCAGCCGAGGACACAAAGCGGCAGCTCGTGTTTGTACCCTGCACACACCTCACCCTCTTTTCTTCAGAAATGAAACCGCTCCTCGGGAAAACACCAGTCCCACGCACAGACATCTTACGTGCGGTTATCTGCACGCACGCACTTGCACACAAACACAGACACACATACATACCCAGTATAACCCCGCTGAAGTTCATTTCTCCTGTTACAAAGATAGTGTTATTGATGTGATGGGTCACATTGCAATTTAGAGGCAATTAAAAGGTAATGAATGTGCTCAAATGAAACCTGTGTCTGGAGGGCATTTGCAGTGTATGGTGGAGATGATATATTTGTGTGTGTGTGTGTGAGTGTGTGTGTGTGTGTGTGTGTGTGTGTGTGTGTGTGTGTGTGTGTGTGTGTGTGTGTGTGCTGGACAAAGCCATTCATGTAGCTTTAAGCCAGAATAAAAGATAACTCAACGAAAAGTGCCTTTGAACGAGACAGCTATTATAATATTTTAATAGTTCTGGAAATATGTAAATCTATTTAGTTTATAGTCATTGCACTTACAGCAGCGCCGTGTCGCACACGCCCCTGTGTGCCTTAATTATCAACAAAACACTCAATGGTCAGATTTATTTCCCCTCTATTCATCCTATTAGACGCAGGTGGAATTGCCATGAAATTGAACGCCATGGTGGCCCGACAGTTACTGACCCTCTTTTTTTTCCCTTATCTTGACATGCACAGAGGATTCTGTGACCAATTAATTTCTAACAAATTAAGTTTTCAAGTGGAACAGTTTTTAGCCTCAGCTATCAATTAAGGACTTACAGAAATTTGCTTTGCCTCTCGCTGAGTAGAATCATGTTTGTGCAGTAAGGCCTTTATGCACGCGCCCGTCGTTATTTGAGTGATTACAAATAAGTGAAGGTTTTGGTTGAAGAGCTAAACCAACCTTTGTGTGTTTCCTTTAACCAGCACTTTCTATAATTTATTCCTCTTGTCACGTATTGGGCAAAGTGACCAGTGGGCCAAACACCTAAAACACTGGTCCAGTCCTCTAAAACATGCATAACCATGTGAAAACTGAATATATTATACATCGGTATTTGAAATCAAATCTATTGATGTGCTGAATCTATCAGGCCACAAGTATTCTATCATCTATTTCAACCTGAGAGGAGGAGGAGGAGGAGGAGGAGGAGGAGGAGAAATGTTTTTGTCGTGCACAGATGTGTTTCCCTATCGACACAGTGCTGGTCATTATAACGGAGGAACTTATAGCAGTATTACTCATTTTCATGTTCATTAGATCTCCCTAACCTTACAAACCTAACCAGGTATTACTTCCTAACTGCTCTCCTTGGTGTTTTTAATTAGTGAGGAATCCTCGTTATGCGAGGCATATGGCACAATCCTCTGTCTTTTGTTAAAGTCACACTAATTAGGATTCTCCGAGAAGATGCGTCCAACCAGAATCCTTAATAAGGGAGCATGTTAAGCCAAGTAATAAGAAACCTGATGTCTCCACAACAGTGCTCACCTTGAAACTTCAAAATAGAAACCAGTCAATTTTTCAGCACAGACTTTTCGTCAGTGCTTTCCCTTTTGTGTGTGCTGGATGGAAATGTGAGGATGTGTTTAAAAGAGGTTTTCTGTTTTGATGAAGTGAAGAAGTCACCTTTTTAGCTGCTGATTATATGTCACTGCTAAATGCTGCATACACAGTTCGCTGGTGAAAACGGATTAATGATCGCTGATTACCTAGATATCAACCGTTAAATTAAACAACAGTTGAGTCAGAGAGGGAAAGCAGTCTGCTGGCTTTTGTGTGAATGGAAAGTGCTTGCATATCAAACCCCCCACATGTCAGTCCTCTCTGGGCCTTCCAGCACTTTGAAAGCAGGACTTTGAGGAAGATTTGTAGATGCTCTCATCTGAGTCCAGATACCCTCTTCTAAACAAGCACAGATGGCAAATTAAGGCAAATATGGCCCAAAATGAATGTAAGTGAATTTTGGCTCCTTCTGCTGAATAGGGTCTGACAGAAAATAGTGCTGGCTTGGGGTTTTGACATTCTAAAACATTATTATTCACACTCCATCTCCAGGAAACATTGTTACCTGATTTTAATTGCCATCACCATCACTCATACTGTACATTGTGTCAAAATAAGAATATTTTGTGAGATGAGTTGCCGGTTGTGCCACACTAATGGCTGATAAAGGTCAAACAGACCTATAGTATGTGTGTGCTTGTGCAATTGACACAGCTATTTAACCGTACTGGTTTTAAAAGAGCATTTTCATGAATATGAGGTCAACCATAAAAACTGCATCTATCTTTTAAAAAGTAAATGTTTTTTTAAGCTGCCATGTTGGCTGCAATTTCCCAGCCTATTATTAAAATTCTAGCTTTTTCTAGCATTTTTTTTTCAAAGGCTGATATTCCCTGAAGCCCCCAGCAATATTCCCAGCCCCCATAATCAGGCACTTTTTGTCACACATTACATAAAAAGTAACAATGCTGGGCCAATCACAATGTGCAGCTGCAGGCTGTGTACATATCTTTTCTGCTTTTATGTTGATGCATTTAAACCAACAATGTTTGGAGAAGAGTTTGCATTTGCACAGATAAGGGGAGGACAGGAACATGTAACAACAACATGCACATGAACATGGACATAAAACATGGCTGTGCGAACAGACATGTGCATGCTACTGTACTGCAGGCAGGGCAAATTTTGTCCTTCTTTCTCTCCTTTTGCTCCTGCATTGCTTCAATTCTTGGCGAGTCACCATCACCACCTGTCAGTTGGTGCTATAACATTAAACCGAGGGACATTATACAGCTTGGAGGCACGACACATTTGCATTATCATCTCTGCATTTGGTATGAACGTGTGCTTGTGCACATGCGAGTCAAGCATGAGATACAAACAAAATAAAAAGATTGTCGCTTTTTAGTTCTTTTTCTTCAGCCCACTGCTGAAATGCAGTCTCCAAAAGTAAGGAAATGATAAACTGTCATAATTACAAACACAAAAGCATAGAATTCAGCCATTCTGATATTTATTGGTTGCTTACCTTGGAAAAGGACACTATATATAAATCGCTAGACTTTCCTAGTGTGCAATCAATAATGGTTCAATGACTCCTCATCTCCCCTGTGTACTAATGGCCAAAGCCGGGTTTACAGAAACAAACAAGATTTTGCTGAGAAAGACAACTCTATCGCCTGAGCTTCCTTCTTCAATTATTTGGTATTACTCGAGCAATAAAGAGTTAGCAGCACAAAGCCGATTCATTTTCCATTTGGTCAGGTTACAGCGCTTTGTGTTGTGCATCTCTTTTATTCAGCATCAGTCACTTTTTTAAAGGAACTAATATGGACATCATAATGAGAGAGAATAATGCACCACTTAATTCAATTTGCTTTTTAAGAAGGAATTTCTAATAGGAAGGGTGAATGGAATTTTCTACCTGAATCATTTTCATAAATCTTAATAATGAAGTTCATTCCCTTGTTGGCTCTAAATGTCACACCTTGAACTCAGAAACATGGTGCCTTTCTCTCAAACCAATTAATCTTTGGGATGAACTCTTTCCCTTTTCCAAGAACAAGCCCTCTATTATATTCAGTCATCTTTCTGACAGAGTTTCCCTGCCTTGTCTATGATATCATCGTAATTTTACAAGATGACGTACAGTGCCTCTGCATTTTACACAAAGCGGTCTTCTCCATAGAATAGAACAACAAAGATGTTGGGAACATGCGGCTAAAAACACACTAAAAAGCATTATTATTGGTCACTAATCGATGCTAATGCTTCATAGATTAACTAATACGCCTTCAGTCATTCAAGTAGAAACTGATTTCATGTGTCTTAAACTTAAATTATAAAACACCAGCATCAAAAACATTCAATTAACGTATTTTATTGAATGTTCATATTTTTTTAAAGTACAAGATGCATTTCATGTTTGAAAAGAATCTCCTCTCCGCACATGTATGGAGGCATACATTAAATGGTCCCATGTGTGTCTGGCATTCATTGTGTTTGCAGGAAATTGTATAATCATTACAGTAAAATCCACATTAACATGGCACCTTCTCCTTCTCCTTCATTAAAAATTCCAGAATATATGAATATGCAAATATGACAAGTTTAACTGCTGGACACAAGATGTTTCCTTCTTCACTGAAGTAGTCCATTCTCAGTGTATGTGCACCGAAGACTTCAGCTTTCCACATCACACTTGTGAAAGTTGAAAATTGGCCCGGGATTGGCTCCCAGACTATTTGTGATTTCACAAATTTCACAAACAGCAATGTCATGCTTGTAGGCCCCCTCACAAAATCAGATTTTCAATTAGCACTGGGAAAATTTACCCTTCCAGCAGATGAATGTAAAAACAGACTGCTAATGTCAAACTCTCCGCATGCACCATTCCACACAGTGAAGCTCAGACATTCAGCTGTTGGCACAAGAAGACAAACTTAAGACAGATGCCACTAACTTGTCAAAAAGTCCTCACTTATAAAGGCTCATTGTCCAACCTCATGTTGCAGAAAGATAAATAAGCCCTAATGCATGTGCATGCAGGCATGCAGGACGACTGTCTGGGCTGCAGCATGGCAAGGATGCTGCTGACCGAGGAGATCGGTGCGTTTGTTTCACGAATCATGTGCATCAGACTATTTTCAGTGATCTTGTGCACAGGGATGGAGCCAGCATGAATTCATTCATTCCTTAAACAGGAAGAGAGGAAGAACAGTCTCAAGATGATTTGTGATGCAGTATTTCATAATGTGGATTTCAGGAAAGCAAATCCCACTCACCAGCTCTATTTCAAGACCATCCTCGGTTAAGGGCATGGTTAATACTGAGCAGACGCGGCTTGGATGTCAAAGAAATACAGGCAGACATATGGAGTATAAAGTAGGTTTCAGATTGCTGCTTTAAGATGGTCTTCTGTCAATAGCTCAATTCCTAGGGTGCCGTCCAGCTTTTGAGCTTCAGCTTGACCTTATTGTGTTCTGCAGTGTTTAAACAATTACGCCCAAGAGTTCTCGACATCAAATTATCAATACCTCCTTGCGACTGGATTTCTTTGACTGGCTTCGTTTTGATGTCCCCTCGTCCATGAAAGGCCTCACTTGCAAAAGAGAAGGTTACTCAATGATGACCCGTAGAGTTTTTGAAGCACCGCATAAGTGGAGGTGAGTGGCTAGTTCAATTTCTTCTTGGTCTGCCCGCAACATTGCGGCGTGAGCCTTGAATTGAAATCCCTACAGATAATGAGAGCATTAAGGAGACAAGTGTTGAGAGGTCTCACCTTGAGGTACCACTCGCATTTCCTCTTGAGCCAATTTATTTTGAGGTAATTAAGTGACAGGTTGGTGGCGTTTACAGTCATATAGAAAGGGGAGGAAAAGGCAGCATTCACCTCAAGCCCTCTCTGAACCATTTGGGGATTTTCTTTTCTTTTTCTTTTTTTCACCTGGAGAACAAATTAAATGCAATAACAAGAGGCCAATGCAAAGAGGGCCTGCCTCGCCCTTACTTCAGCCACAATAAATAGCCTGGGATCCCACCGCATTCGTCATATTGATTTTTCTTTAATGATATGCACAAGAAAGTAATTTCCTTGTCTCTGCATTGTCAGCGGTGACTAATCAGATTTTCCTGAGACAACCAATCCCATACCTCAAGGAAATGCTTGGCTACAGATACTGGTCATCCAAGTGACACAGACATCACCTAACAGCTTGTACAGGTGCAATCTCTCTCTGCATGCAGGTCTGGAATACTAAGTGTGTACTTGCTGCACTGTGTCCTTGTTTTTTTAAAGCAACATGTGCACCTTATACAAGGTGTTACGACCACAGCTATGATGTGACCAAGGTGCCCACAAATGCACATAATTCTGCTTTCTTTAGAAAAGTGTTCATTTCCAGATATTTCTTTATGTGTTCACTAAAAGCACATACTCAGAAGGAAAGACTATCTCCACTAAGCAGGAAGGTTGTTTGTGTTTCCCACCTCAAGTACCAACTAGAGACACAGCAGCTCGCAAAGAAAACTGACCTCAGTTCATTACTACACATTTCTTTTTACAATGATCCATCAGCAGGGAGGCTGGAGTCAGTTTATGGCACGGTTTTCATTGACCAATAAACAGCGTAAAAGGCAAAACCTCCAATAGTTTATGTATTGTTTGTGGGATTTTCATATGCTTGTCTTCAATATTTAACCTTGGCCAAGTGAAATTTGAATAGCTAATCAATCATGTCATATTAAAGTTGAATGCTAATCGCCATCGGCTCATTACTATTTCACGAGGCGGCTCCATTTATGAAATGTCACTCAAAATAGTGTACCCACAAGCCAATCGATGTCAGCCGTCTTTCCGTCTGAATGTTTCATTTGCTGTAAATACAGAAACAGAGAGATATGGATTGGGGGCAGGCAGTTAGACGCCCACATGTGGTTTCTGTGCTGGGTGGAGGCACGCTGAAAAGGCATTGATCAGTTGTGGGGCTCCGTATACAGTTTCTTCAAGGCCTAGTCTAAAGCTACAACTAAGGCCGACCGGGGCCAAGACATGTGGAGTCAACCCGTGACCTTTGAGGTTGGTCTGAGACCATGCTATTGATAGAAGAGCAGATACTGTTACTTCACCACTGGAAGTCGTCATTTTTCAATAACTGATATCAGTCTGTGTACAACAATCGTTGTGCATCACTGTAGATGTGTTTACACAGAGGCTTACATATGGTATATACTGATGTGTTGTATACTTGTGGAAATATTTCTTTATACTTCTTTATTTTTGCTCTTCATTCTTACTTTGGGTTTCCATGTGCTTCCACAAAGTGGTCAGCAGTCTTCCAGGGGTCCAAACAACAACAGCAACAATAAAAAGACAACCCAAAATTACAGCATCGATAACACAATGAGTGAAATGTAACACATTAGACAATAAATAGCAACAACCTAAAACAGAAGCAAATACCATAAAGTAAATAAAAAAGGATTCAAAACAGCAATAACAAGTGATGTGTGTTGTAGTGATGTGTCATACACCCATGAGAAAAACCAGTAGATTTTAAGAAAAAAGTGTGCTTTATTTTTCCAGATGACAGTTTGCAAGAATAGCAGAAGACCAGATTTTAATTTAGCCTCCTCTGTTAGCCAAAATAACCATTCATGCGTCTCTGCAGACTTTGGACTTTATTGTCCCCAGAGGGAAATTCCTGTCCACAGCGCTGTACATATTAAACAACAACCAGCACACAGCTGCGACATACAGTGACAGACAGCAGTGCACACTCAGGCCAGTCTAGCCGGGCCCATTATTTCAGACTGCTATGGCTTTTCCCGAGGCGAGCCCTTCTGCAGCTCAGTGCTCTGCACCTGCACCCAGAGGGCAGAGGGTTAGGTGTTGACTGAGTGAGTGTGTGATGTCCTGCGCTACTCAGGTTGCAAGGACAGCGATGCTACTAGCATATGATGATCTTACAGAATATGATGCAGGCATATTTCTGCACAAGGTACATTTTGCTGGTAATACTTACATACTTTCCATTCACCAAAAACATGAGCACGCTCAATGAATGCACTCTTTTAACGCTTTCATGCACAATGCTGTCAGTCAATCCAAGCATAGAAAGCAGCTGTTTCAGGAAACAGGACAGGACCGTTTTAAAGAAATGTAAAACCACAAGTGCTTTAAGTTAATGATTGAAAAAAACAAAAAAAAGGTACAACAAATTCACTTCTGTTGAGTAGCTTTCTGTGTTCAGTGTACATAAATGTGTAAATTAAGTGGTGAAAGGCAGAGTTTGAAACTTGTTGACCCTTTTACCGTCTTACTGGCTGTGTTGCACCTCCGTTGTCACAAACGTTAAGCACCATTTAACCTCTTCTCTGAAACAGCAGAGACGATAAATAAGCCAGAATGGGCGATGTGGATACGCTATGATGCAAACTGAATTACAATGAATCAGCCACTGTACACTGAAAAACAATGTCTTTGTCTGGGTGCAAAACATTGTTTACAGTTTTTTTTTTTTTTTTAGAGATATGAGTACTGGAGCTTTGCTGTCATACTGAAAAATCTTACTTGTGTAACCAACCTGCAAACCTGCGCCTGATTAAAGCAAGTGGCTGTGAGGCTCCATTTTACACATCATAAATTTGTTGCTAAGTTTCAGAACATTTTCCTCAGTTGTTTCCTCCCTCTGGACCCTCCTGCAGGGGCTTAGCATTTGAACATGCCGCTGGGGGGCTAGCACCTTTATTACACTCATTATTGCACTTATAGATATCAGCGAAGGATAATTCTTGTAAACAAGTGGTGTGCAGTATGCTGGCATTAATAAGAAATCTATTCAGCATGAGCAGCCATAGCCAGAACCAAAATCATCAGTATCCATAACAAGAAGTTTCCTCCGTTTCATTGTGTAATTCTGGTTCTATCACAGCAAAATAACATGGATAACATTGTATCTATTACTTGTAAATGATACATCAGGATACAGTCTGTATGCACTACTGTGGATGAGCTAATAATGTAGAAGGAATAGAATTAGTTGCCATAGTGAGTGCAGGCCATAGCTATAGAATAGGGAAATTGTCATTGAGGACAGCATCCATTTTTAACAGACAACAAACATTTTACCCCTTGTTTGCCCAGAGGATTTTAAGAAAACACAGGAAGAACATGAGAAGAACTTCATATAAACCCAAATGATAAGTGGTTGCAAATATGAAGCAGCTTCTCCAGAGCGAACTCGCTGCTCTACGACAAAAACATTCTTTGATGTCAGTTTTTCTAATAAGCTTCCCTTCCCTGAGTAAACGAGCAGTAAACAGCACGCAGCCTTATCTGAGGTTTTACAAACCTGTCACAGCTCTCAAATGAGGCCATCATGTTAATTGAGAAAAAAGCCAATATCAGATATTACAGCTTTTACTGTGTTGTTTTACTTCAAAGACATTAAAAAAATCAGAAAGGAGAAATTAGTTTAAGCCAAAATATTCATAATTTAAAAAAAAAAAAACAGAAAAAAAACATTGCATGCTTTGTGCTACTTTTGATTGGTAGTAACCAATATTCCCTTTGATGAAAAAGCCTCGCGCCACGCTGTTGTGCTTCAGAAAGCTGAGGCTTCTGTGTCAGTGTTATCACACTTCAGCCCATGCTTGATCTCTCTGCAGAGCAGAGAATGGGAGGAGGTAGCACAGTGTGTTTACCAAAACAGGCTGTGTCATATGCGTCTCTAAACTTACCACCCACTTCTGCACGCTACCTAGCACTCCTCCTTCTCTTTGTAGCCCTGGCTTTGGTGAATTTTCCTGAAATACACATATTCACCACTGCCAAGGGCATAAACAATTATCAATCAGCTCTAATCCACTGTTCCGCATAAATAAGAGCTTCTCATGCAGTTCGCTGAGCTGTGCTGTCATTTTCTTATGACTAATAAAATTTGACTTGGCAGAGGGAGGCCAACATGATGCATGACAAGTAACTCACATCAGGGTCTTGAATCCATTGCAGCACTTGCATAGAGTCAGTTTGCTGCCTGTGCACCACGCCGGTGTTTGTATATAAAGAGTTTCCAGAAGGCCTCTGAAACGGCATTGAGGCCATCACAGACACTAAAACTCTCCTCTGAAGCCTAGACTAATAGAATTACTTCAGGGTTAGCAGCTCATTATGGCTGGATGGCTCACCTGCAACCCTATTCAGTGGCAGAATGACTTTTGGGCACATTAGTAACCATTAGCACCTTTTGAAGAAAGATTGATTTATCTAAAACAAAAGGCTGCAGGAATCACCAATTCTGATTGGCTGATAAGGAGGATGGTGTGGATATATCAACCTGTTCATTTCCCGATCAAGGGATGTTTTGCAGGACGCCTGTTAATTACAATGCCGCTGACATGCATCACGGTTTTCTAATTTCAATCACACACCTGTGCTAAACCTTGACTTCCTGGCTGAGAAAAACTTTGCTTTTGGGGACACCTGAGCTCCTTCTCCATCCACTCATCCCCATGCTTTTGCAGCATTAGCCACACTCAAGAGTGAATCTGTTATTCTGGGCAACAAAAGACTCCCTGCAAGAGATGGTTGAGGACACAGATGCACTATATTCAGATAGATTCACGTCATAGATAAAGGCATTATGTACAGCCTGTGCCATTTTGGATGTGCCACAAAAGGGGGAAAAACACACAGTTGTAGACACAGTGTATAATTGCCTCCCTGTACCCTCCTTCAGGCATTTCTCCAGTCAGAAACTATGAAACACCCGAAGGCAACTGCTTGTGTGCATAACTCTGAGACACTACAAGTGAAAATGATTAGACTGTGTGGGCCCGTGTGAACATTGTGAGCTGGAGGGCATTTGTTTAGCATGCATATTGTTTGGTTTGTTTTTACCGTATGGGCTCATCAATAATGCAGGGTGACTTAACCAGCAATTACAATGATGAAGACATCAAAATGCAAAACAGAGGGCTGTGCTCTCCTATCCAATAAGAGTCGTCTGCAAAGGGAGGACTACAGACTGGACAGACTTTTAATTAGTGCGCTTTGTATCCCAGCCAGGAACAGCAGATTGGCTGCTTGCTCTTTCTTGTCATCACAGCCATAGAAACCAAGAACTTGAAACATGACCGTTTGAATTATGGGTAATTTAGTGTAGTTAGCAAAAGCTTGATTGACAAATCGCTTCCATTCAACTTCCATCAAGAAGATGGATAAATCTGTGAAAACTATTGACTGGAGGAAATGGATGTTTTTATCATTTTGTGCTGGGCAGTTTGTTGGCCAGAAAAATCACTTTGCCAAGCTACAAGCAAATAAATTTCACAGATCTGTGATAATTATTTCCCATCCTGGTATTCCACAGGGAAACACAGGGCTCTTCTGCGACAAAGTTGAGAAAGTTACATTTTCCAGCTTCAGCCATCTTTCTTTATGTATATTTTCACTGCTTGGGTTTATCTACTGTTTGATTCTTTTAAAATAATCATGTAAATATATTATTTTGTCATTTTGCTAGTGGTAAAATTGAGTATTGATTTGCCACATGAGGTAAAGCTTCCAAGTGTGGTTTGCAAAATTTACATTAAATAAGACAGAGAGGCTTTAAAAATGACTTCCCTTTCTCTTCCTGGTGTCACGTTTGATGTATCGTTAGGAAATGAACCCACTGTATCCTCAGACCAACGCCACATTTGCTCTTCTAATCTCTCAACGTTTCAGCTAACTCTGGCTGTAGCTGTTAGCTGGCTACTTTTCATTTCTGTGTCACTGGTTGCAGAGTGAACCAAATGCAAAGAGACATGGTTGAAATCAATGACATGAGGAATAATGGTGGAAATGATGTTGTCTGCGCCAGCTGTGAAACTGCCTTCGTGTCACAACTAACGGTGCAAAAAGTAAAGAAGCGGAGCTTGGTCCACTGTCTCTTGATAAACCAGTGGTGTTACAATATCAAGTCATACCCAGGACCAGTTGTTATTATTCATGCTTTTTAATTGATAGTGTGTTGTATTCTCTGACTGGCTTTTTCAGTGGTTAAGCTTTATTTTGACTGTGTGTAAATATATCTTTTATATAGAGGGATACACACTTCTGAACTTGAATGCATTTGATTTTGTGAGAGGGATTTCTTTTCGCTGTCCTAAGATTGTGTTTGTGTAGATGAAGTCTTCTGCCATGATGCCAATTCATAAAAGGCAGTATCATATGTCTTAAGCGTACAAAAACAGTTTTCTCAACAGTATCTCTTGACTTTTCCTCATTTTATGTTTTTGCTGAGCTGTATTCATCACTATGTGGGGGGCTGAGACACAGCAGAGGTCATGAGGAAATGGACGATGTATTAATGTCTCGTTTTATTCACCTTGGAGATTTAGAATAGGGGGGAAATTGGAATGATAATTCTAGTTGTACGCTGTTATTTCTCCAACTACAAATTACACTCAGCAGTACGCAACACACTTCAGTCTTCAGCGTTGTGCAAGATCATACTTCACAAGAGCAAGCTCAGTGTTCAATGATGGTGTAGTCTGGTAAGATTCAAGTCTGTCTACCTGTGAGTAACTTTAAGCTAACCAGTTTGCAAAATGCAATGAGTTTTGTCTTGGGTCCAGGAACTTTACAACCCCTTGTAAATGATTTCTTGTGATCATCAAGACTGGTTGGATGCTTGGGCTCCACGTGTCATTTCAAATTTGTCATAGTCAGGCTTGTGTTTTCAGACCTAGCGGGCACAATTTGCATAAAAATGTGAGATTTTTTCTTCATTGGAATCAGCACTGATGTGTTAAAAAAAAAAAAAAAAACCTCCCTCAAATATTCATAGCTGCATTTGAATTGCCAGTTGGACCAGCCATGCCAGCTTGCCAATTTCTTTTCCCTAGGATGAAGAAGTCATGACCCTCCCTCCTCTGCCTCTGATTAGCAAGCACTGTTTGCCTTTGTTGGCTGGGTTGGGTAGCTTTAGGCCTGAGGAATGAGATTGCTTAGGGTTAGGTTAAGAACCTCAAGGAAAGCCAATCAGAGGAAAACTCTTGCAGGAGTTTAAAACATTGCTCATACAAACATACAACACACAAACCAAATGAACGAATTTTTCTGCATATATAAATTTCAAGCTATGGTAATTCACCTCGTTTGCTTTGACGTGCTGCCTAATTTGCGCATGGTTGCAGCTTGAGTTTGCTGCCGTATCCTGCACATTTGCCTTTGTTTAGAGAGGTTAAAGCAGAGCACTCCATGGCGGGCAATCTCTCCGCCTCAGGGAGCCCTCACCCGCACTGACCTTGGTTTTGTTTAAAGTAGAGTGTCTTGTCTGACCTTATCGGGGGACCTTGCTCTGTAAAGAATGTCCCTGTCAATTCTAGTTTTCATGGACGACTTACAGTATCTCAGCTTCTCTGTCTTTGGCCAGACTTCTCTGAGGAATTTTGGGCTGCAGTGCAACGAACACAAGAAAACCCAGCAAATGTAGCTCATATTCAGATCTTTTTGAGCAACAATTTCAGTTGTGCAAATGTATTTAGAATGTAAGGACATGCATTTAATCAGAACAGCCCAATTCAAAGGACAGGACAGTGTGTACTTCCTACATGAGTCTCAAACCTAAAAACTTCTACAGGTTTTGTTAGCTCAGGAGTTAGAGTGGGTCAATCCCTGCTCCCTGCAGTCTACATGTTGAAGTCCTCTTGGGTCAGATACTTAACCCCGAACTGATGAGCATGTGGCGGCACCTGTGCCACCTGTGGATGAATGTTGGCCTGTGTTGTGAAGTGCTTTGAGTGGTTGGTAAGACTAGAAAAGCACCACATAAACACAGTCCATTTACTTTGTTTTTATTATGTCATTTGAGCTGGTAAGATGTCTGTGTTTTCACATTAAAACCTTGAGTCCAGCTTTAGGACTTGAAACGATTTTTGCATCAAAGCTACCATTTTATCCTGCTAGGACTCAGGAGCACAGCATCAGAACAAAAAAAAACAAAAAATTGAATCTTCAGCTTTTCCCAGAATTCTTGCAATTTGTTGAAAGTTAAATGCGATTCTGACACAGCTTTTAGTGCTTGATGAATATGTTCCCTGCTAATGAAACGAGGTTCTGTCAGGGTTCGACGTGGAACACCTGACACACTGGTTCTATGTGATCATGGGTGCTAATACCTCCTTTAATCAACATAGCTTGGTCGAAGGTATTCTGAGGGCATTTGTCTCACCTCGCCAGCAACACTCGCTGGCAGATGCTTTGCATATCAGGCCTGGTGGATCAATATGTTATTAGAGAACAACCTCTCGGAGGCATGTCAATTAATTCTGGGCTGTCAGCCACCCCCCTCTCATTGTCCAGTGGAGCTGAGGGAGAGCAGTGGGTGTCTTTTTAACTCTGTGCCTGTGGAGGATTTGCGACCTTAGCCGCTTCAAGGTTTTATCCACGACCCCTAAGTAGTGGACAGTAAGGATTTGTTATGTAGTGATCACGTGATAGACATGATAGACATATATTCATTTTTCTCTTGCTTAGTGGCCTTACTGCTGCCCCTCCAGTGCCTCAACAACACGTGTTTCAAGTTTGCCTTAAAGGCAGGAGTAGCAGAATGCTAATCAGTGTACTAATTTGTTGCCATACTAATATTAAAAACATAACCATAAGGAAGCCTTTTAGCCCTATATTGTTGTTCGTTAATACAAGTGAAGTCTGTTTTGCTCTCGCCTAAACAAACTTCACACTATAGAATGTGTGGGAGGTGCTAGGATAAAGGCATGACTGAACAGTGGTGGAGATGAATTCTCTGGCTGCAAACCAACTAAGAAAAACACAAAAAGTCATCTTTGGCCTGGTCTTATTAATTATGATATACTTCAGTGAAGCAGAATTTCCCACTTTTAGACTTATGAACCCTAAAATAAAACCACTATCCCTTTGCTTTCCTTTGCTACTCACCTCACGACCCCTCAAACACCTTGCTTGTATCTCAACATACTGTGTGAGCATGAAAGCTACTTCCTGATCTTGGCAATAGCAGTTTGATGAGTAGCTTCTTCAGGAGCTTTCACCCACCTCCCATGGTCTGATAGGTTTGCTCCAGTTGTTATCAGCAGATGGACTTTGATAACTGCATCGCCTTGCACTGATCTATGACAGCTTGTCAATAGATTCTCCATGAAACCCGCGGATGCTCCATCCACTGATGATGGCTATGAGATGTGATTAAAGGCATTGTAGCTTTATTCTGAAAGTCTTGCTTGTTTACAGATGTGCATTTCACAGTAATATGCTCAATAAGTATTGGGATTCAACACCAAAAACTGGAACCAGTCTGTTCCAGTTCAGATGATGCTCTCAGGACTGCTCAGATGGAGGATCTGGTTCCTCAAACTTTATTTTCCTCTCCTGTTGTGACATTTTTTGCTTGTCTTATGGTTTGTATAATTTGATGTAGCTTGACAAGTTTCACAGGATGGATGTAAAAGCTGTAGTCTATCATAGATTCTACTGCGTGCATTAGTGCGTTCGATCTCTTTAGATTTAAAGGAGTTGTATGCTCCTGAGGAAGCTATTGCCACATATTTTCTGTGTGTGGGAATAGCTGGATCTTCTCTAAATCCACCATGTAAGGGTTGGGTGTAACGCTTGCCCCTCCTCCACTCTGCCACAGACAGAAGTGTTTGCACAGACAGAAAGCAATGAGATAACCTCGATGACTCATGACACTTTTATAGAAGGCTCTTTTCACCTAGAAGTCTTCACACTCTTCGAATCAATGCCTTCTAGCGAGCCGCCGCACCATCGATATGTTGACGTTCTCTTTGTGCCGCCTGTTACAGTTACCTCAGTTCTCAGAATTTAACATCACACAGCAGGGGGACCAAGGGACCGCTCTCTTGAAGTAAAACCTCCAAGACAGCCTGTCCAGCCATTTTCTAAGATTGACCCCAAAATCCAGCGCTCTGCACAGACTTCTCTCCAGACATTTGAAGTAAATTCATTCTGCCGGCACCAGATGACAAAGATGGAGAGACTATTGTTTAAAAATGTGACTGATGGTTTTCCTGCCAGCTCTGCCTTGAAGAGAGAGATGGTGTTGATAGATGAACCAATACACTCCAAACTCTTTCTTCTTTAGCTTTGCCGTGCGTGTTGTTTGATTCACTTTCCTCCTGCTCAGGTGATATTTCACCCTTTTGCTGTGACACGGCGCAGCAGTGCCGGTCTCTGGCTGTGGATGTCTTCATTAGGTTACATCTCTATATATTTTTCTTTTTCACGTTTCTGACTGCTGAACTAAAGGATGTGTCGCAGCTCTTTGCTCTCGCTCGTTTCAGTGCCTCAGCTGAACATATCTCATGACATCTAATAGCGTGTTATCTGAACTTTAAAAAAACATGGCACACAGTCGTGTCTGAGGTGCTGCATTAAATCAGGGGAGGGAGCTCAGTGATCAAACAGCCGCCGTTGCTGGAGAGATGTAAAGAAATATCAGAATCACTTCATTAAAATTATACATATAGATGTGCTGGGGGAGGAAAATGTCTAAATGCAGCATGGCTGCAAATATCATGAACCTTTTAACCCTTTCAACTCCCATCCCCAGTTAAACTTATTCTGTCTTAAAGACGTCTTAATTACCGTTCCTCTGT
The DNA here is from genome assembly GCF_039877785.1 of Chaetodon trifascialis. NCBI lineage: Eukaryota > Metazoa > Chordata > Actinopteri > Chaetodontiformes > Chaetodontidae > Chaetodon > Chaetodon trifascialis. Next base: position 7,446,216 of record NC_092073.1, read on the forward strand.
GGCTACCCCTGCCTTTTTTCCCCCTTTTTTCCTTTGTGCGTCTTCCCCTTTCCTTTCATTTATTTCACGCCACCTCCCTTCGTCATCTCCTCTTTGCACCTTTGCGACCAGACTGCCAACCTCTGGGGATGCTACTTCCTGTTGATATGCAGAGCGCCTCTCCTTCCAATCAGTACTTCTGAAAGGTTGTTACTAATGGTCCCCGAGGAGGAGAATCAACCTTGAATACGTACAAGGCCTCTGCCGGCATTTTGCGGGTGCGCTGGGCTCTGGGAGTGTCACATCTCGCTTCCTCCCTTGTCTCCGCCAAGGTTCGACGGCAATGTAATGTCTGTGAAATGGAAATACAGCCACTTCATCTGGCTTTTACTGCCTCACCGGAACTTTCTAAAGCATTAAATATGCACAACTTTATTTACTAATACCCGAGGATGTTGTGCAGTGCTTGTAATCAGAAGGTACATGAACACGATCATCTTGTAATTAAGCTGAAGCTCTAATAGTGACTGCTTAACACACGCCATCAAATTATCCTTTCAGTTCATGTCACGCTATCATAAGCACCTGTGCTGACGTGTTGTACCAAGCCACTGAGAGCCCTGCCTGTTTTCATCAGACACTGTGATGGGCAGCCACAGTCTTGAGCTTTTGAGAATAGCTTGATTATTCTTTTGGGAGAAGTGCATGGATGAGAAGAGGTATTCCATATGTTACACTTAACAACCAATGAAGCTGCGATTCAGAGACTTGAGGCAGAAAGAGCTGACAGCGCTCGTCCACACCCCTGGCTTTCTCCAGAACAGCCGAGGCAGGCAATATTCTAACTATAATTAAGGGGTATAAACCATGTCATGCAGCCATTAGAGCAAATAGCTGGCAACCAATCAGCTATGACATTAATGGTAGAAACCAACCAGAGCTTTATAATTCAGCTGTGTTGCAAGACGGACAGTCTGTTTTACGAATTCTACAGTTTGGTGAATAAACTCTTTTTGAGTCAATCGACAGTGTATTTTATGTAAATAACTGTTATGTTTTCATTGTGGGCAGATGGCAGCAATCAATGCAGTGAGTTAAATCAACACAAGTGCAGGTATTTGTGTACTCATACACATACATGCACGCATATAGTATAAACACAGAGTTACTCTAAGACGCGTACATGCTGTGCATGTGGCAGGAGGCGAAAGAGGTCCACACACACAGTGCTTGTTTTCCACTCAGTTTTACTCCAATCAGAGCTCAGCAGTTACAGGGGATGCTTAATGCAGCTCCCGAGACCATTTACCAGCAGCATTATCAAAACATCAAATGATTTCTTGCTGAAAAACAAAGTTGCATGAAAACTTTCTGCACAGTGTGCCAGCTGAGAGGTGCAGGGGTGGGCAAGAACAACATCAAAGGAAACAAAAAAAAAAAAAAACAGCGTTATGGTTGAAACATCACACGCTGAAATCCCCCCCGCCCAGTGCGTTCGGTGCAAAATCATTTTTAATTTAAAGAGCAGTTCACCTATAGTTTCGTCAGGTTCATCCTTGATACTCAGGCCACTAAACTGAAGCAAGTAAAGTAATCACAACCTGGAGCAACAAATTAAGTTGTAAAAGCTTTAAAAAGTGTTTCCAACATTGTTAAATTTATTGCAGTTGGCAGCACGTTTTGTTTGTGCTTTGTTCGTCTGCGTGCATGCGCAGACTGGATATATAAACATCATGTGAGAAAGCAAATCAGAGACACTGACATACTTCAGAAGACCACATGACGTCACAGATGCTGCCTTGTTCTTTGTTATGATGTTGATGATGACACTCTACAGTTGTCCTGGTGAGCCTAACCAGCAGCCTGTCTGACTCCAGATCAGGTCCATGAACAACAAGTCCTGAAGGTGTTCCTGAATACATAACGCTCAGTTTGTTCTCTCAGCAGCTGATAATAGCTCTTCATTAGCTCGTATCTCAAACATGGAGTGACTGGAACAATTTGCTTTTTTGATTGTGTTGAATTTATTATTTCATATTCCACAGCTGATCGTTCACATGCCAAATATGCCACCTGTAATCGATTAAATGAAATAACTATATTGATAAATTCCTATCTTATTATCATTAATCAATCTATTTTTGAACACTTACTGATATTGCTGGACACAGCTGGATTCACAGGACCTCACACGAGCCAAGAATCCCTCCAGCCAAACCACAGTCGTTTTGGACCAATCAGCAGCTTCGGCAAGAGTTTCCCTCTGCTGCTACAACATATGATTTATTGATCCGATTGACTTGAAGTAAGCCTGTGAAATACGGTGGTAGACAGACTTTGGTTTAGCGTGACCCCAGACGCAGCCGACCGTAGAACCACCCCTGCCCATGTTCTGTTCGATGCATGCTTTAACCCACTCACAGCACAAACTGTAGTTTAATGTTCTACAGAAACAAGACATGAACACACTAACAGTTTTTAGATGCATGTCTTTAGAACACATGACAGTAAGAGTGATGCAGCCAGATTACAGTAACAAACCGACTTCCTGTATGTTCCTCCTTCATTGTGAGTATCTGACAGCAGTCCACTAAAACAAAATTGAACAGTATTATTAGAATACTGCTAAGCATTTTTGATAATAAAAGCCACGCTGTGCATCTTTGTTGCCAGCAAAACTAACTTGCTTTACATTCACCTATTTTGATGAATTGATTTTATGCAGTTTGGCATTGTCTTTGTTCATAATGGGCTACTTGGACGGATTGCATGTTTACTCAGCAAATGATCAGACAAGAAATTACTCTTAATGGAAACTATGGATCCTTCCCAACCTCATTCTTCGCATGCTCACAGCTTAAAGATCTGCTCCTATAGACAGTCACTGACAGCAGCAGAATTTACAGTATGCTGGAATGTGGCCAGAGAAAGCTGAAGAGGATGCGCTCTGTGTGTGGCTCTACATGTTCTATACAGTGACACAAACTGGTACTCTGATATGGTTGTATCATTTTAGACTTCTGTACAAAGTAAAATCAGCTTCTGTGTTTTTTTCTGTTCTTTCTGCTCATCTAATTGGCAGCAGAGAATGACAAAAAGCTCACTGCAACATATTTGAATCTGCAATAATTTGCCATGTGTGTGTTGTTAAAAATTAGAATTTTCTTTGATCTAAAAATCTTTTTTTATTTATGACAAGACTTTGTTGTTGTTCATCTTAAATATACCCCGAGAGGCCTTCTGCACAGCAGTGTGATTCACCGTGGTGCAGGTCAAATATAGGCCTGATAAAACATACATGAAACATGTTGCTCCCTCTTCCACTGGTAGAAAATGCTTAAATATATACTGAGACTTTCTAAGGTGGTCCAGACTGGATTTATTTTGTTCTTAATGTTTCAACAGACTTTTGACTTAATGGAAGAAAACCTCAATTCTGAGGTTTATTTTCTGCTCACATAACACAATTGAAAGAAAAATAAAATTCTACCCAAGTGTCTAATCAGCAACAAACACGAATAAAGTTGCAGCTATGTCATTTGACAAGGTGTGTGTTTTTTGTGCAGAGTACAAATCACCACATCAGAATGTTAAGTCGAGGTTTCATTGCAGCGGAGGGTGCAGAGACAGAAGCACAGACAGACGTCTGTCTGGATGCTGGCCGACCGTGCTGCATTTTCAGTGCATCCATCCATTTTTTAACACCCACGTATTCTTTTCAGGGTCATCCTATCCCAGCATGCACTGGGTGGAAGGAAGGGAAACACCCTGGACAGGTTAGCAGTCCATCATAGGTCTAACGGGAACATTGGCATTCACACTCACACCCACACCGAGGAGTAATTCAGCTTCCAGTTCACCTGGGAAAACTGTGGCACCCATAGGAGTCAAAATACTGTATGCCAATACAAACTAACACATCTTCTGTGCGCACAGCAGACTGCCCTCCACCCATGCTTTCCTTTGCATGATGTAAACGACTCCTTCTGGATGTAGGATTAGTTTTAAACATCTGTTCTGTCTATTAGCTAACTGAAGGAAAACAGTTTAATAAGCAGGAGACAGCTGTGCACAGCTGTGACTGCTGTATAGTTAATACAACAAGTGTTCACAGAGATGCAGTGGTGCCCCCAGAATTCTCTCATAGGGGTGGCCACTGAAAATTTGTGACAATTTATCAGGGAGACCGCAGCCCCCTCTTGACGGCGCCCCTGGTCGTCTCCTCGTTGATTAATCTGTGAGCGACTGCACCCTGTTTTGTTAATGAAAACCACACACCTTTGCATGGCTGTACCTCAGGAGAGGAGCATTACTGTATCTAATCTTTCAGCAGCAGCGTATGTCACCTCTGGACATGATGTAACATATTGTTTCACCTTTTAAAGTAATGATTCTGCAGTTGTGTGGAGCAGAGATATATTAATTAATGGCCCGAGTGCTTGGTGGATGTGCCTATACGTTAGTGTGCATAAGGCGAGGAGGAGGTGCTGCTGCACAGTGTGTGCAGCACGCATGAGAAGATGGAGACAGTATGAAGCCGGTAAAGATTATAAAGTGACTAAAGGCAAGAATCCGTGACGTCTGCCTTGATTCAACGAGCAGTTCCACTATTTTTAGGTTGCTATAATCAGACATTTTATCCATTCACATCCTTGGTGAAACATCACGTGCTGCTAACTAAGCTAGCTCATTGTGCAGCTCAGATTAAGTGGAAAACAGGATCTCAAGAGGGACGTGATGACACAAAGACGACGAAGAAAACCTGAACATGGTGAAAACTTGAAAATGAAAAGGTGCGCCTAAGCCTACAAGAAATAGGTCAGACTGTGAGACATAGCTGTCAGACTACAGAGAGAACAAAACATTTTTCACATGCCGCGTGGTACTATTACAGCTCGCGCTTTCAGTCTTGGTTTGATTCAGGGTGTTGCAATGATGGGAAGACATGGGGAGCGGGTCTTATAGTGAGGAGAAAGTACAGTTACTGGTTGAGCATGTCTGGAGCTGCACAGGCAGCCTCACTGCCTGCCACATCTATAGCAAACAGCTTTAACTTTATTGGCTGCTTGCATCTGCAGCTGTAGCTGTCAGACATGATTCTGGAAAAATCAAAACTTTATCCGGATTTCAAACTCTGTCTTGTTTCTCATACTTGCCGCTGTGCTGTGGCGTATGCACAGAAACGAAGGAGGACGTGTTAACCAGGGATTCTTGACTTTGCGTCTGAAGAAGTAAAGATGAGTCAGATTGGAACTGACCTTTTCATTCTGCTGAAGTGTTTAATTTGAGCCAGAGGATATCTTTATGTTTTGTCCACAGCTGATTTAGTGCTTCATCAGGTGCAAATGTTCTACTCCCAGACTGACTTTCCTGTCCAGTAGATGGTTCAAGTGACATGACTTATGTCCCACACACACACACACACACACACACACACACACACACACACACACACACACACACACACACACACACACACACACACACACACACACACACACTCCTCATCATCCTCAAATATGCTGTTATAATATAATACAAAACCTCACTGTTGCAAATTTGTTCACAAGATTGTTCAGTGCACACAGTGTATTCATATGGAGTCAACAGCATGAACATTGGTCAATCTAATGCAATTTAATATTGAATTTAGTAATATATTCAAAACTGCTTCTGCTTAAAGACGCCTTTCTATTTACGATCACAGTGCAGCAATATTTTCCGTGCTGAAACTAAAAGTTCTCCCACAGGATGGAGACAATAAATAAAGAGTAAAGTGAAGGATGGATGAAGAAGTCTCAGTGGGTGAGTATAGGCCCCTCCGTCGCTCTGTCCCCCGTTACCCCCCGCCCTTGTCACCTGGAAGCTTTCCGCCAGCCCCCCTCTCTCTGGAAGCCAGAGATGAGAGCTGTTCAGAGGAATGGCCTCGGGCGCAGGCCTCTACGCGAACGCTCAGCTCAACAACCCTGGCTGTTTCAAGGGAGCCTCTGTTCGCTTCAAAAGCTTTCTACGAATGAGAACCAAGTTGGCTTCCCACCATAGGCTGCCTCCATAAAGACCCTTTTCAGTTACTCGGCTTAAAATCAATATGAAAGGGTAGAACCACAAGCACACTTGGGATTAAGTGCAGCAAAGGGGGTAGGATTTAAACTGACAAAAAGTGAAATTCCTCGATACCTTTAACAACTGATATTTGGAGTCGAATGAAATTTGGGATAATGTCAAACCTCACGGGAGGCTGAAGAAGATATATTGCATCAAATCAAAGCCTGACAGAAAGCTAAGAGTTTGACAGAAGAATACTGATCGCTGTGTGGCATCGCGCTTTGAAACACGTGCTGTGTGGCATTTCAGTTCCAAAGCAACCCCATACAAATGGCACAAAACAAATAACACAGGGGCAATTAGGGAATTAAATGTGAATTTGTTGTATTACTGTTCTCCTTGTCAGTTTTGGTTTGTCACTTTAATCACATATAACTCACAGGATAATCTGAATCAGCCTGGAAACTGTCTTGGAATTTTATCCTGATGGATGATGGTGCTTAAATTCATGACAGGGTAATAACTACAAACCAAACTACAGCATGCACACACACACCAACACACACAAGAACTCATATTGCAGGTGCTTTATTTGCACCTGTTAAAATGCATTATAATTTAGACAGGATTCAAATATTAGACTTCAAATGAGGCCTAAGGATCATAAAAACAAAGCACAGTCTCCCCCACCTATAGCAGCACAGCTATATATTTCTGCACAAAGCACACAAGCAGCGCCTTAAAATTCAGCTCTCAGACATATCTTTGAACGGTGTTGTTTCCATGGAAATGGCATTTTAACTTGCATTAGGATGTTTCCCACTAGTTCCCCTTCCTACAATTGTGTTAAAAAACAAACCGACTCCACTCGCCCAGAACTTTTGTTGACTGTAACAAATTAAAGCAGCATCCAGATGTTTCTCCTCAAATGAAATCTGAGCGCTCAGACAAGCCAAGGAGCATCTCACTTGGCAGACCAACGAAATAGTAACAGCATTAGAGTTGACATAGTGTTTTATTACAGTCCCGGGCAATCATCAGGATCATTCATCTGCACATTCAAACTCTTTACTTTCTCATTTGTCAACCCAGCGGCCTGGCTCGAGGCTTGAGCCAGGCTATTGCAAGCTAGCATGTTGTCTGTGATGTATGGTGCTATGATACAACCCCCCTGGACAGAAAATACGGATCTCTGTTCAAGATGTGATTTTGAATGTCCAGCCTTGGATGTAAATGCAAACACACTGTTAGTCTGACCAGTAAAAGCCTTTGATTTGGATCTTTTTTTTTTTTCATGCTTAAGTTGATTATGTTGATTAGCTTATGATAACTGGACAGTGTGTGGTAAACAGGTGGCAAAATGTCTTGGGTTGCAGTGGTTTTAAGTTGGGTGACATGGTGGCTCTGGTTTCAAGATATGCATTTCAGGTGAAATGGAAATTAATATGTTAGCCCTGTGAAGTACTAGCAACATGTCCAAGGTCTATCCTTACCCATTTCATGTTGTGACTGACTCCAGTCCCCCAGGACCTGACAAGGATATGTGTCTGAAAAAAAATGTATATTTATAGTGTAAAATATTAAAGGTAGGTAATTAATGCTGTATAGATAAAATAATACCAATTTAGAACAATTTAAAGCTATTTGTAGCTGTACTTTGAGGTTAGCATTGGTGGTCTTGAGTCAAATGTTTCAACAACTACTGGATGGATGGCCACGAAATGCGCTAGACATGTTGTCCTCACGAGGATTTGTAATGACATTGTTGATCCCTTAACTTTCCAAATAGCGCCATCATCATGTCAAACCTTTTACTTGTTCAGTGAAGTAGATACTGAAGTGTGGAATGACATTCCTGTTTGCCTACTTTTTGTTTAGTTGTAATCAGCAGATGTTAGCACGCTAACACACAAAACCAAATTGGTGAACATGACAGACATTAAATCTGCTTAACATCAACATGTTGGTATTGTCAGTGTTTTAACATGCTGACGTTAGCATGCATCTCAAAGCAGCACCTTCACAGAGCTGCTAGCATGACTGCAGAACATTTCTGTGTTGTGATCACTGTATGCATGGCAGAGTGTTTAATGTGTCCACCTTGTGATATTGCTATGATTTTCTGAGGCACCTCAAAATCTCAAATTTGTTTTTATTAACCAGCGTTTCAATAAAAGATAGCTAATGTTTTTTTAATGTGTGATGTCAAAAGTAATTCAAAATTACCATCACACATCATAGTTTGGTGGCAAGGTTATCTTTTTTTTCAGATTATGTTGATGCTAGCATTTATACCACATAATATTAACATGCTGTTTGAGCACGTCTGAGGAAATCTCATAACTTCTGAGTGTTCCAAAAGCAGTGTACCAAGCACTGAAGGTCAGTACGGTAATCTTGTGTATCTTCTTATATTTTTGCACAGACCTGGCAACGAGCATTTGGAATATTTATGATGGAAATTTCAAATGGCACAGTGAGTTTTCCAAGGCTGAAAGAGCGATAAACACAGTGAAAATGTCATAACGCTGTACTTGTAAGAAGTCATAAAACAAGTTACAGCAAGTAAACACACGGCGTAACTTATCGACAGAAGTCGTCTTTTCTCTCGCTACACTGTAGCACTGCTGGCTGAATGTTAGCGGTGGTCAAACACAGTGTGGTTTCTTGACAGCTGCAGCTGGAGTTCAGGAAGGAGGGTTTCAGGGAAGGGCAATTTGACCATTGCTTTAAGGAGGCTGTTATCCAGTGTAGCCTCTCTAGTTCACCCTCTCTCAATGTAACTTAGTTGAAATTCTCGATATATGACCCAATCTGCTCCTACTGGTCATAAAATATTGATGGAAAGCCTTCAACTCTGAATATGAGTCCACAGGTTTTTGACTGATTTTTATTATTGCGATTTCTGCTCCTTCCTCTGCTCTTGTCAGCATGCTGATCAAGCCCATTTGCCTTTCTGCCTTTTGTCCAAGAATGTAATTACATCAAAGCTAATATGCCATGTTTACACACACACACACACACACACACACACACACACACACACACACACACACACACACACACACACACACACACGTATATATTCCCTCAGAAAAAACACAGCTTTGAACCATTCAAATATCTTTTTTTGTGCATTATGTCCAAAAGAGGGCAAACCAATACGAGAGACATAGGTTATTACCTGTATAGACATATTTATTTCAACATAAACATGTCTTTTAAAAGATCTACATACATACACATTACAAAATACATAAAATAATGTCCTATACCGTGTTGTTGAATTATTGCCTGTTTCTGCTTGACCTACATTTCATTTTCAATGAAAGTAATGTTGTGTGCAGAGTTTCCACTTGGTGCTGGTCCATGTGTCCAATGTCCCGGACAAACAGGAGAAATTCTGGTCAAATATTACCTGTGTTTATGGACCTTATTTTGTATGTCCGTGACTCATGAGGACAGCCATCTTTGAAAATGGTCCAGTAATCAATGTCAGAGAAGCAGCGAAAACAGCGTGCAGAGCTAATATACCCAAGCCTACACTAAAATGTGGCATGGTAGATACCAAAACGGCTCACATAGTGTTATTTACTTCTTTATTATCGACTTCTAGAGGCAATGTGAAAGATCAAACAAGTCCCTCACTCTGTCTCTGTCTCATTCAAGGATTTAAACCAACCTTTTGCCTACACTCTGTTTCACCCATGCTGCATGCCCTATTGGACCTCACTGTGATCGGTCTGATGGGAACATATGCCCAGACAAATCCCCCGTAGCTTGACGGCGGGATATTCTCAGTGTTGATGGAGCTATTGATCATGCACACATTAAAATGATGTCGGCAGCAGTAAATGCCAATGGCGGAGAGGTCCATTAATCAGGGAATCAATGGTCCTGTCAATAGGCTGCACTGGCCCTGACAATAGATGACAGTGTGGAGGTGGAGCTTAGGGTTAGCTGAGCAGAAAGCTGAAAGTCCACCTTGTCTCACCACTGAAGCTCTGTCCCGTCGTCCGCCACCCCCAGGCATGACTTCATCATTTGCTAAATCCTTTTAGGGACTGCTCAGCCCCGCAACTCACTGAAGGCAGGGAGAGTGAGTGGGTCATGAATCATGAACTGGTGGGATATGAGTAAGTTCAGTGTCAGCTTTCCTTCACTCGTGCCCTAGAGACGGTTGCCTCCATGACTAAAAGCCACACATAAGTGAAATGCCCCTTGCAGTTGTTAAAGTGAAACATCAGGTCTATAGTACAGTATGATGTTCACTAGGTTTTCCTGCAGCCGTGAGACTGATCTACCTTTAAGAAACGGTAACACATGTTCCTTTTGAGGCCATTCTCTATTGCTGCTCTCTTGGCGTGATTGCATGTGACAGCAGAGACTCGAAACAATCAAAGAGATTTACTCGTGTCGACAGCAGTTGTGGGGTAATTTTTGAAGTCAAAGGATTCTGTTGTTATATGACTTGTTTCCTTGTCCTCTGTCCAGTATTTACTGTAGCTGTTGACCATTGATATAATTTGTTGCTACAACAAACACTGCATTGGCTCCTTGGCCAGCACTGAAGACCACAAGTAACATAATTACATTGCTAATCAAAGTATCATTATATGGGTCATTAATCATGAAATATTAATCAAATTCCTCACCATGCAGATTTTCTGTTGATGTAATGATTGTGTTACAGCTTCGGACAGTGACAGAGTGGAATTGAGATATTTCACCTATAACCAATGGTCAAACTTACTTTCTCCATTAGTTTGGTTTGAATACTTGAACAACAAATGACATTCCCATCAGCTTCAGCTCCACTTGGAATTTAGTGATAATCAACAAATTTTAGCATGCTATAACGCTAAATTAAGGTGGCGAACATGGTAAATATTATGTGCTGAACTTCAGCATATTGTCATTGTCGTGTTAGCAGACCGATGGCTGCTTTGAGCTCAAAGCTCAGCTGTGCCTGTCGACCAAAGTCTATCAATATAAAAACAGTAAAGTGTGAAAGTGAACAGAGAGTTTATAGTTTTACCATATTTGAAATACATACTTACAGCCTTGACACAAAATGTAAACAGTATATACTGTATATATGTAAATAAACAAGAAACGAAACCCTTGAAGAGATGTTGTTGTTCACGTGTCAGATGTGAAATTGCGTAATGCTGCATGATGTGATGCAGGAGAACCTGCTTTCTTCTCTTTCATTATTTCAACCACACACGTTTTCTGGATACCACTCCTCTGGCAAAAGTAGAAAAGGAATCTTCAATCACCTCGACTATCATCCGTTCTTATTAAAGCCAACTTCATTTTCAATTCAAGTGCTATTTTTAATTTTTCACTCGACTCATCACCATATTGGACTCTGAATATTCCTTTGTGTTTCTGTAATGAAATTCCAAATGACCAGTTGAATGACTATAACACAGCACCACTTCTGATGTCTTAAAATAGAACAAAGAATAACAGGCTTATTAAAATCTAATCTGGGTCACCAGATGAAAAGACAAATGTACCTTTAATGGAACTCCAAGAAATCCAACGTAATATAATCTAAGTCTGCAGATGGTTGTGTGTGTTTAGCCAAAGTGTTTAAATAGCACAGACAGAAAATTACAATGCCACTCCAACGTGGGCCCGCAGGTTTCATGTCATTCAATAGTAGCTTTATAGATGTCAAATAATTGCTGAGAGGGACTTGACTTTTTATTTTGAAACCATTCCTTTTTCTGTCAAGCATTACAGAAATGGCAGTGACAGAACCGTCCGCTCACGTCTAGACCAAAAATTGGCAGGCAATCTGGCATGAGTTTCCCTCTTTGTGAATCCGTCTTTTAGCAGAAGTGGCAACTTGGAACATTCCTTTTTAGCAGTAGTTTCCCCTCCTCTTTTCAATAAGTGAATTGAATCGCAAAGACCTGGATATAATTTTACTTTAGACATAACCAATTTATCTCACACCTCAGTGCAATCTGGAACCCTGTAATGAAAAGCCAGGCTGAGAGGAAGGATTGGCGGAGAGTGACACCTGCCTCAGTTGGTTCAAATTAGAAATGCCAAAAGAAAGGAAGAAACTGTCAAATAGAAATGTGTCAGACATTTTACAGGTCTAATACTCTTGTAGGCTCCAGGGTTGAGGTTTCAGTCTAAGGGTTTCTCAACAAGTGTTGTGCGAGCTGCACTGAGCACACACACACTCACACACAGAGATAGGAGACATTTCAGGATGCTTGCCTGCCACAACCATCCATGTTCAGCCTGGTCTTATGCTGTTCTCATTGATGTCCAAAAGTCTGAAAAATATGGCTCCCTTGCTGCAGCTAAATGCAAAGAAACAGCTCTTGAATTTGGAGTTCCAAGGAAGTAAAGCAAGATTTCTCAACCGGAAAGCTTCTGTCAAGTGAGCACGGCAGTACACACTAAATATGATGCAGCATTAACTTAAAAATGTGTGTGAATTGGATGATTGCACGTTATTGGTTCATTATTATTAACACTATTTGAAACTGTCCTTCAGCCCAAATAACATTTGCCCTGGCTGTGTCACATTTCTGGTGGGAAATACTGCAGAGCTCCGTAATTCCCTGGGGAGCCAGAAAAAATGTCCTGCTGGTTTGTTATTGCTTTTTTAGTTGGCTGTTACCAAAGATCGGCCAGTTTTCTATAAATCACAATAAACATTTAGCAGTTAAATACAGGAAATATCTGTCAGCAGGTCAGTTAAGTGATAAAATGGATTTAATGTTGTATAAAATATGATAGGACACGATGATATCATCATCAATATATGGTATGACTCCATGCTATAAAGAGCAAAGCTGAGTTATTTGTCATGGTGCACTTCTGTAGGCTCTTGTTGTGAACATGAAAAGCATAAGGTGACATCTATGATCTATGGTATGGAGATTATCCATCACAGAGGTGTCAGAAAGGTAGCCACTTTTTTCTTTTTGCCTCTGCAGGAGTGAGCTGGCCCAGAGATTGGACTGACGGCGGCAACTTCATCTGGGGACCAGAGGAACAGGAAGACCACGGGGGCAGAACTGGCAGTCAAAGCACAGAGGTCACAGAGTCTACCTGAAGGAGGACAACCCAGCTCACCTGCAGGATCCCAGAGAGGCTGCGGCGAGCACTGAAGCAGGAACTGGGGATGATGTTGCCACTGCAGGTAATTGAACATTTATGCACTGAGTGGTGCAGCCTTATTGTGTAAGTGCCAAAACAGGATGGCACTCCTCACTGATTTACGTCTGGTGAATGAAGTGTCCAGGTTTGATCCCTACCCCACGCCATCAACACTCGAGTTATTGGCAGGTGCCCCTGGCTCCAGAGTCCAGAGAGCTCACTGCCTTCATAACTCCACTTGGCATGTACCAATTCACATTGATGCCTTTTGGCCTGGATAGAACTCCAGCCACCTTTCATTGGCTGATGGACCATGTGCTGAGGGAGGCTTACTGCAGCACATCTAGATGACACGTCCATCTTCGGTAACTCTCTGGAGGTCCATGTGGCACATGTCTATCAGGACCTCACCAAATGTGCTTCCGCCCACCAGGGGGTGCATTGGAAGTGGCGCCATCCGACCACCAGTGTGGAAGGCCATCCAGGATTTCCGAGTGACCACAATCAGGAAAAGGTCAAATGCTTTGCTGAGGTTTCTGCAGTGCTAACTAGAGAAAGCTTCTGCTCCAAAACAAGGTGAGATGTTGGGATGCTGAGGTGCCCACAAGAGGTCTTCATCCATTACCAACGCTGTCATCTTTAACATTAAGGCGTATGATTTCGCACTGTAACTTTAAAGGAGAGAGTATTCTGAGAAGAAAGTGTGAGGACCGAGAATAACAAGTCAAATCTAGTCTGCGCATTCAGAAGGTACACACAGTGATACAGTTAACAAATCAAGCAGCTTTATTTTATCTAGCGGGTGTGAGTTGGTATCAGTGTCAATCTTGTCTTGAGTTTACCTCCCCTCTCTCTTCCACCTTCCTCCTCTCATATCCTCACAAATTTAACCTCAAAACAGAAAGTTTTACTGATTACGCCAAATCACTGAAAGTTGTCATCGTGCAGGCCTCCCGGCGAGAGCAGCTGCTCGGCTGTCGCATTAATCCATGTTGCTTATGCAAATGTACACCCTTTTGAAAGGTTCTCCAGAAATATGATGTTATTTAGGCTGCCAATCATTGTTTATGTAATTACGCCATTACATGCTCTTGTGGAGTTTTGATGAATGACACCTAGATCAACAGCAGAGTGAGAGACTGACAGCGTGAAACATTTTTTTGTATGTGGAAAAAAAACTTTTCTCGCTTTGTGGAAAATCTTACCAAGATGTGTAATCAATAAATTTGGATTGAGATAGATATAAGTAATGACACTAATGAATTTGTTCCATCAATAAGACTCAGATAGTCTGTCACTGAAGACAGATTGTTGGTTTAAACAGCCAGCTGTGCAGACAATATCACAGCCAGGTTAGAACAGAATGGCTCTTTTTGTCCTGTGGATCCGTATCTAATAATGTGGTCAAAACCAGGTGGATACAGTGCTGTTTTCAGGCAGTCTCATGTTAACATGGCTCATGTTTTCAGTGATAAATGAGCTGACCACATCGCTCAGAGGAGAGGAGTTAACATGAGGAGACAGGCGCTCCAGCATGCAGATTCAATTGCTTTATTGATGAGGCAGGGGAAGCAGTCAACAGCTGATTGCGAGTTTAATTAAGTGCACTTGTCAAGGACATGGGCTTAAGCTCTGCTGAGTCCAGGGTACTGTCCGCTTCCTGAGAATCCCATCATAACCCGGTAGCACCCTGATTGATAAGTCCACGTGTTCGGGCACCAAAGAAAGTCATCTTTGAGCTGAACCCGGGTTTCAGTTAGCTTCTAAATCAAATCAAATCAAACTTTATTTATATAGCACTTTTCATACATAATAAAATGTAACACAAAGTGCTTCACAGGATTTAAAAACAATAGAAATCAAAATAAAGCAACAATAAAAACCCATCCCTCCCACCCTCCGTATGTACAAGCACCCACCCTCAACTACATGCATACACACACGCACACATGCGCACATACATACACACACACACACACACACACACACACACACACACACACACACACACACACACACACACACACACACACACACACACACACACACACACACTCACACTCTTACTGCAGATGATGGCAGGGGTAACGAGACATGGCACGGCACTAATGACTGAGGAAAAGGCCACCTTTCGGGTCGTCCACACCGAGGGACATCAGGGACTGTGAGCACAGGGGGCACCCGCACCCGGGCCCACCCGAGCCCGACAGACCGGTGGGCCCCACACCAAGGTAGGGAGTCCCCCAACCAGCCGGGCCAAGAGGGCCCGAGGACAGCCCCCCCTGCAACAGATCAGACACATCTCTCAGTGTGGAGGACCCGCCGAGGAAACACTGGAATTAAAAAATAAACAAATAAATAAATAAGTTGAAAAAAATAAATAAATAAATAAACATTTAAAAGAAGAAAAGTTCATAAGACAATAAGTAGAGTAGATAAGATAGAGTAAAATAATAATACAATGTATAAAACATGAACATTGAGTGAAATGAGATGAGTAAAGGAATAAAAGGAATAAATAGTAAATAAACTATAAATGAAAGCTATAGATAAACTAGTAATAAACTGAGTAAATGAAATAAATAGTAAATAGTCATGTCTTAAGAACATACAACTAAAATATGATAAGATAAGAAGCCTGATTAAAGGAATGAGAAAAATCAGACATATCAATTAAAAGCCTGGTTAAAGAAATGAGTCTTGAGCCTCTTTTTAAAAACATCAACGGTCTCTACCCCACCTTCACATCGCAGCACCTTTCTGCTTTGTAAAATCAGCTGAGGAGGAAGCCTGCAGGACTGCCAGTTCAAAGCAGCCTCTGGATTATGGATGCTTTCAGGCACTGTGTGTGTATGTTCATGTGTTACTCACATTGTGGGGACATAAACCTGTTTACACAGCCACATTGTGGGAACTTGACTTCTTTATGGGGACAAAACTATCGTTATTGTTAGGTAAAGTCTCCAGGAAGTGAGTGTAAGTCTATGTAATGTCCCCAAAAGTGATGGAAACACAACTGTGCGTGTCATACAATCAGGGATTCCACTGCTCTGTGGCGTATCTTTGCTGTGTTCAGGTCGCCATGCATGTTCGCTCTGGTGTTTTAAAGTCATTTCAGATTCTAGTGCTACATGGTGCGTAATTCAGACAACAGGGCGCGACACAGCTCAGCTCAGTGAGTTACCTCCAGGGCAATTTGGATTGAAATTCTTCTCTCATGTCAATACACTCACAAATCAGCTGATTGATATTAAAGTCAAATAACAGTCAGTGTAGCACAGCAAAATGAGTTTGTACAGGAGCACACTGATGGTTCAGAACCATCACACAAAGACGTTTAACCACAATTTTGGTAATATAAAGTTAATCCAGCAATTTGTAAATGTCTCCTGGCTTGACGGTGATGCCAATCACATGATAAGTGATGGGCAAAGCAGGTCTTTTCAGTGTTTTGAATCACCAGAATCAGTTCATTAAAAAGATCTGTTCAACAAATGTGCTCGCCGACTCGTTCAGTGCTTGACCGGAGCTCCGATGGCGAAGTCCCATTCACTGAACTGAAACTTTCAGTTCAGCGAGGATTTCCAGCTCAGCTTGCTCGCAAGTGAACTGAGTGAATGGTCATTCGTGAGGGATAAGCCAGTGAGCTGAGAATTTAGCTGGATAAAGAAACTGTTTGCAAATTGAAAGCTGCTATGACATAAGTCCCGCTCTGTTATGTGCTGCATGGATATTTTCCACCTTTGGTTATTAAATTTGCTATTAAATAAAGTGTTTGGGAAGACTTTGAGGCTTGAAGACATGAAGGAGAGGGACAGCTGTCTCAGGGCTCACGTTCACTGTGCAGCACGTTCATTGAATGAATCACTGAACGTGTTTGTGAGTGTTTCTTTTTACTGTGTGATAGCTAAAGGCTGTTCAAAACTGTGAATAATAGCTTCCAGAGTGTCCATGAATCCTCGATCTAATTATTGATGGGACAGAATCAGTCTTGCAGGGAAAATGACAGCATAGCATTCAAGCTGGTTGTTGCAAAACATCTTCCTTTCTGTTAAAATCTAAACAGGGGAATTAAAGAAACCAGAGACCAAAGCTCAAAAATCATTAAACTTGAAAGACTTGCAGTGCGCATTGAAAGGCACAGTAGCTTTTTATTTAATAGGCTCACCCCAGGGCCCTCGTATTGACCAGCTTGACCCAGACTATGCTCATCTTGACCTGACAACAGTTTAGAGATCGCTGCTGTGTGTGTCTCCTTCCTGCTGCGTTCACTGGATGTGATCTCTGCCAAGAGGCTGACGCGGGGCCTACCTCATGCTAATGCCGCGTAGATTCATCATGGATGTTTGTCAGGCTTTTACACGGGCTCCAAGGCTGCTGCAGCCATCCATTCTTTAAGACGTTGCTTGTCGCCTTGATAGATGAGTTGCTGGCTGGTTGCTTGTTGGAGTCTTTGACTGTCATGCACTATATATCCACGACTCCATCCAGCCTCGCGTACAGGTCCTCCCGGTCACTGCTTGCCTCAGTTGTGGCAGAGTGTTCATTTTCTGCAGGCTCCGTGTGTTCAGCCTCACAGTGGTCCTCCATCGGGATGGGGTTAAAGCCCCTATGTGGATGGCTGTTGTTAAGTGCGGCGTCTTTAAAACAACAGGCCAACAAATAAGTGTACACAGCTCTTGTGAGGTAACACAAATTCAGACAAATGCTTGGAAATACAGCACAATTCAATTACAATCAACATTTCAGTTTGGATCAGAGCTGCAAATAATGATGAATGTGAATACGATTTTTATGGATTCATCGCTTTGTTTATTATCTTATTATGTATTTATCTCACATCTTATCTCATCTATGCAAAACCCAAAAATATTTAGTTTACTAACATATATGACAAATGCAGCACATTTAACAACAGACCAGTGAATCAGTTCTACAAATAGTTCATTTTCTATCTATTGACTAATCATTTCACCACGCGCTTAGATAATCACCTCAGCTGCTGGCTTGTTTATAAGCCCTCTAATTGTCTTTTTTTTTTGCTTCACGTGGTCTTTGTGTTCCCACATCTTAGTATCTGCTTTGGTGAGTACAGTGTGTCGTGCATGCGAGAGTAACGCGTGCTGTGCGTGTGCACCGTCAGGACGGAGAGCTCTGAAGTGCATTGGATTAACGGCCTTTATGCACTGCAACTAATGGAGTGGCTCAGTATATGTGACTTACTCCAATCAAGTGCAAGGCTTACTAAGCCCGACTGCTGCGTCCTCCAGAGCCATAAAAGATGTTGTTTATTTCTCTCTCATCACCCAGTGACCTGCCTACACCGCCTGGTGTCAGTATTGCGCATGGAGATTTACAGCAGAGGTCAGAGGACGGCCGGATGTACAGTAAGCATGCAGGGGGTGGGATATGGGTGTGAAGGGATTGCTGTTGGGATTGTGGAGAGAACCGGCTGACTTGTAGAGCACCACCAGTTGCGCAGAAGCATATTGTAGCTATGAATTATTGACGGCTTTCAACAGTGAAATCGGAATTGCACGTGGGTCTTTAATCACACTGGAAGGCAAGAGTCAAAACAGCAGTGGCAGACAGAGCTGAGGAGGTGATGCCAGGCCTGTGTTCATGTTTTCTTCT
Source organism: Chaetodon trifascialis (assembly GCF_039877785.1). Lineage (NCBI taxonomy): Eukaryota > Metazoa > Chordata > Actinopteri > Chaetodontiformes > Chaetodontidae > Chaetodon > Chaetodon trifascialis. Next base: position 7,465,008 of record NC_092073.1, read on the forward strand.
CAAAAAAAAAAAAAAAAAAGCAGGAGCGTGCACTGAATACAGTGTTTGCTGTTGACGCTGAGCGGCGCCTCCTCAGCATGTGAATGCACGCGCTCTCGGTGTGCTCGGTCTCTTTCATTAAACACTTCAAATTAGGCAGCCCTCGATAGCGGTGTCATTTACAAATTTAAGGCTGATTCACAGCCACAGCATGAAGCCCCTCCTGAAGAATGAAAACTGGAGCATTCATTTGATACTGAGATTGACTGCTGAACAGCCCAAATAATTGTTACCTCTACGGCAGGCTCTATTATCATGAATAATATAATACTCAGTGTGTGTGCTGTTGTCAGATTTGGTGCAGGAGCATGTTTTCAGACATTTCAGTGACCATGAATGGGATTGTTCGCTCTGTTCCAGTGAATGTCAGTAAGCATGCTGGAAAATATGGCCTGGCCGTGTACTTTTAGCCAAGCATAAAGATTACTGGGCTCCTTATGTAAGAGCCTCTCAACAACTTGTATTCTTGAGAAATCCATATTGAAATCAGTCAGGTGAACAGAGCACAAAACACGAAGGCAGACTGTTGAGAGGAAGGTTTGTTCAGCCTAAATAGCTAAAAATCTTTATTTAGAGAAAGAATTTGTTCGCTAAACTCGCATCCCATGCTGATCCCTGATTATTTAAACGTCATCTTTTCAGAAGCAGTTCTGTATGCCAGTGCCAGAGATGAATTTCCATTAAATGTAAATTTAATGGACAATAAAGTGATGTGAATCTGTAGCATAGTTGTTTGAGTTATTGATACAGTAAGTAATTAAGGAGAAATACTTTAAGCATTCATTCTAAATTGCATTAATATTCATTTGAACGCTACTTATCATCTGCCTCTTCTCTCAAGACGTGATCACAGTGCTGAGGACATCTTACAATTTGAAGTTTTCGCCCTCAAATTGAACTCCTTGCGCGCCTCGCACTCACATCTCCAGGCAACTTACATGCATGTATATGCGTCTCAAGCTTCTTCAGAAGTCACACTCGAAGACAGCGTGAAGTTCTCCAACTCTAACTCTCGGGTCTTCCAAAGCTTCGATACATATTTTAATACAATCACGCTAGGCGCCACAGATAAATCCGTTTGTATAAGTCTGATAAAGTATTTGCCCCAGCTGTCAACCTATTTCCATGACAGTTGTGTAGTACCCAGGGCAAGCTTTATACCATTCCAATCAATCAAATCTGACATGCTTTCACTCGAAATGAAGTCAAGTCCTTGAATGGCTTAAGTAATGTCATGGAAAACATGCACTGGTTTGGAAGTTGCCAGCGTGTTTAGCCTCTGAAGAGAAATCCTGCTTTTAGGAAGCATTACGCTGCGAACCGTTATTATCTTTCAACCTCTGCTGTGAATTAATTTTAAAGACGCAGAGAAAGAAATCTTCCGCAAAGCACGTTGAGGTGAGACGCTCCCTTAACTTTAACTTCTTGCTGCAGTGTTGTTGTTTTCACAGGAGCCGTCGACAATAAAAGCACAGTCCTGAGAGGTGAAGAGACGTCCCCCTCGGAGTCATTTCCACTGACATGCTGGATTAGTTCAGGTGTTTCTGCATCTCCCTTTTATTGGTTCACACTAACAAAGGTGAGGTAGACCTGCATTAATGCTGTCTGTCCTCTGAGAGCTAATGAAGAAATTATTCATAGAGCCATCAGTGATCTCTAGCAGCACTGTGTAAGTCAACAGCTCATGTTGAACCTGGGGAGCTGCTGTTCCCGTTGACCTCCTGAGACGGGGATTGATTGGCTGGCATTGTCACCAGACTCATCACAGATTAAACCTTGAGGTGCACGCGGGTAATTACCCAGGATCCTTAGTCATCAAGCTATGTAAATCTCTCGCCAGCTCATTAGTGCGGTTTATTTGAAGAACACTTTTTCTCCCCATCTTCTTTTCCCCCAGCTTCTCTGCCAAATTTTGCACCTCAGTGTGAAGCTTTGCTGAGCTGTTTATTTCCCTCGTGTGGAACTGGAACGTGAGAATGGCAAAGATGATGCAATGGCCATAAAACATCCAAAACTGACATCCAAAATCACAAATGAACACTGACAATGTAAATATGACGGTAAGATGAGCGTGTTTGCATCTCTATAAGATGATGGGGCAAAGAGAAACATTAAAAAATAAAAGGGTCATCTGATCATGCTTTTGTCAATTATCGACAAATATCTTATTTCACTTTGCTCATGAGTCTGTATCATCCGCAGCACAACTGCCCTGTCAATATTATCAACCTAAGATAATTAGTCGCCATTCTGTGTAAGGAAAGCTGCAGGCCCGGTGGAAATGACTTTATTGATGAGAACAGCAACACTATTGACTCTTCCAGTAAAGCAGGAATTAAAAAAGCGACGTTTCTGTCGTCGCCATGAGATCCACCCCGTGTCAATTTACCTTTGGTTTTGATATTTCAGAGCAATTAATCATCAGATTAAAGCAACCTTTTAAAGCCCGATCCCTGTCTGCTCTGCTCATATAGTCAAACCACTTTGCAGTCACTCAGACATAAAGTGAAGGATGTAAAACAGCGTCAACTTATTTCTTCCATAATACATTCACTGTCATTTTTAAGTGACAGCTGCTCAGGTAAAAACTAGATTTATTGGGAGGCCTTGGGGAACGCAAGAAAATCTGTTTAGATTGGAGAACGCAAACAGAGGTGAGGGAAGCAGAAAAGTGGGAGAGCAGAGTGAGTTTCAAGCGATGGGCTCTGAAAACTCAATATTTGCAAAGATAGCCACCACTTTGACAAGGGAGCTGAGATTAAATCAGCTTAAACTCCCACATATAAACTGAACATATTGTCTCATGTGTGCGTGATGAATGTGGAATGAAGCGCTCCCTTTTCTTTCCAGTCATCATTTCAATATCAATTTTGAGATAAGAGGCTAATGAGCTTTCAAACACCAGTAATTCACCTCTAAAATCCTTTTAGATGAATCCTAGGTGCCCTCGTGCCTCCCCCAAATATTTGACATCTCCTCAGCGCCCTGCAGAAGTGGCACGCACGCACACACACACTCTGGCCAGTCGGCTTGAAATTTGGATGGACGGACGTCATGAATGTTGAATAAAGTTGCCCACCTGTCTGGCTCAGAGCTGTTGCGTTTAATGTCAGGGCGGCGAGCGCTAGTGGACAGACGAACCCCCGAGAGTTCATGAAAGAGGCAGCCGGAGCAGCAGCTCATTTCACATGCAGCGCCTGCCGAGGGGAAGCTAACGCCCCATATGCACACCAAGCCAGAGTCATTATGGAAATACATTTTGTCTGTGCTGGCTGCATTTTTATGTAGCAAGACAAAAAAAAATATTACATTTTATATTCTCTCTATTCCTCTCTGTTTAGAGGCCTCTAGAGATGATCTTTGTGCTGTGTGTGTGTGCATGGTGCCATTATATCATCCCCCTGGCATGTTGTGACTGCATGCGTAAATACACAGCCGCTGTGTGTTTCCTTTAATTCAGTGTGTGTGTGTTAATGCAGGCGACGTGATTGTGCATGTATGAGTTTGTGAATGAAGGAGTAATGGAGTGCCTGCACTTGAATATAGCAGTGTGTGCGAATTTGCAGATGTGCGTGTGTGCATGCTTGGCTGGCCGTTCGTGTGTGTGTTCTTTTTACTTCACCAAATATTATTTCTAGTACTTCAGTGCTGCACGGTGATCCGGTGCTACCCGAGCGCTGTCCCCTGTCTGCTGACCCAACCACATCAGAACACCCCCTCCTGCTCCCGCTGAGTGATTTGCGAGGCACGGCTGTCCTTCAACAATTGGTTGCATCTGCGACTGGAAGCATTTATTTCCCCCAGCCTATCAAGCCGTTACTGGCCTCAGCCTGCTGTAATTGTGCTGACCACAGGACATGTTGCTGAGAAATGCACCGGCTGCAAGGGGCAGAGAAAAAAAGGACTGAACTCAAATATCCCTTTTTCTTTCTGAGTGGTCAGAAACCAGTTTGAGACCTGTAAGGCGTCTGCTGCATGAAGTGCAAAATGCAAGCCTTATTATAATTAAAAGGTGGAGTAAGTGCATTTTTATGAGTCTGTAGCACAAAATGGCCATAAAATAAGTCCACCGACAATGTGATTACAGGGCCCAATGCTGGCATTTTCAGATTACTTAGCATGATCATCTGGAATATCAATGTAGAGAGCTGCTGAACCTCTTCACATACCTCCATCCATGCCTCCATCCCGAGCTGTGATAAGCATGATTTATCAACACAATCATTTAACAGATTATTCAGATGTCTGCGTTTCACTGTCATTTGGGCAAAATTCCATTATTTAGTAAATAAATTGTAATTCCTCTCATGATTCTTAAAGTTTTCATATGGTACCATCATCAAGTTAAATTTTCAGTCTATCAAACATTAAACAAACAACATTCCCATCAGCCTCAGCTGTACTTTGTGCTTAGCGCCAATTAGTAAATGCTATCAGGCTAACGTGGCAAAATACACTGTCAGCGAGTTAGTGCTAGAATGTTGATGTTAGCATTTAGCTCAGACCACCACGAGATACTGCTGATACTATTGTTAATACTACTGATTCAATACTCGATGCCTAATAGATCAGAAAGCATCATCTGTGGGGTCAGCTGAAGGGTGGTGGTAATGGGAGGCGGACTTGTGGTTGATTGCTCCTGGTTTCTCTTGAGTTCTGGAATTAAACAAGAGGTCCAATGAGACACAATGGATGTGACCCACACAGTATACAAAATACTTAGCTATTTCATTTTAATTTCTTGCTTATCAAAGCAAATCGCTGATCTATGGTTTTATTTATTGGGTCAAATGTTCAGATATTATAGACTTGTGCTGCACAGTGCCAAAGTATTATTCTATGAATCGTCCCAAAACGACAAACCATGATTCTACCAACAGGTCATGTCTACTGAAACATTATTCAAATAACTGTAGCTTGAGTAGCTTTGTCATTTTGGAACTCACATTTTCTATTATGATTGTCACATATTATGTACGATACAGGGCAGTGGAGTCTGACTGATTCTTGATTTTTGGGGCTCATGTCGAAAAAAAAATTCTGACATTGATACATCAGCATATACACACACAGTGTTTTGAATGATGGCTCAAGTTTGGCAATCAAACACTTTGAGATTAGTTTACAGTTTAACAATAAACTTTATTGTCCAAAATAAGATCTGTAACCTTCACTGGGAATTTGATAATTAGAAATGACCCCAAGCATCTTTTTCTGCATTATGTTTGCGTGTCACGCCCAAACATGCGGGTACTGCCCCCTAGTGGAGATTTAGACAAACTACACATTTCATCCTCTGTACCAAAGACATCTTTGACCTACAACAAGTACTGATCATTGGGAATTCAAATACCAAACTGTTTAGAACAAAAAAGTAAGTAGCTAAGTAGCTTTTAACAAGCAAAGTTTCATATTTATATACAACGTGTGGGGAGCAGATGTAGTTCGTGCAGTTTCACTAAACCTGGAGATAATATGGCGGTAATGACTTAGCAAGCCATCTGCTTGAAAAGTTAACTGCTGATTTGAGGGGAGACAAAAGAGCAGCCACACTGGACTTAAACAGCAAGCGTTTGCTACAGCCAATCCAGTGACCAAACACCTTCTGCAAAAGGTTCTTCACTTTAAAGTGGCACCAGTTTTACACTGCCATCCCCAAACACTACGGGGGGTAATGCTAATTTCAACACCCAGAATAACAGAACAACAAAAATAGGATGTTCTTTTATGTTTGCAGCGCCACATGTAATAATATCATCTGCGCTGTGTAGTTGGCCTCTGTGCCTCTGCTGAGTGCAGCCTACTCATGTGCTGTTGTTTGTTAACCACCTGGGCAGTAAACTTTTGACTTTCACAGCCAAAGGTTGCATAAAGACAACAAACCATGAACCAAATGTCAAATGTAAATATCAAAATCCACATAAAAAGGCCTCTGAAAAAAAGAAAGAGGCAATCCACCGAAACTCTGCAGCCAGGAGCTGGCAGTGAGTGCTGCCTGAGTGTTAGCAGGGGAGAACATGCTAATGAAAATTATAGAGGGGTCACAATGTGGAGCAGTACCCCTTTCTGCACACATCTTTGTGACTATAATTCCGGCACAAATCAAATCCCACCGCTATATTGAACCTGGATAATTGCAGACAGGGGTCTGATAAGCCCTTGTAATGGAACTCTGTCAATCACTTCATGCAATATACCCTCTCTCTCCTGGGTGTTTGCTCAAATTGAATGAAGAAATCCAGGAGCCACTGACATTTAGGTCTACTGCACTGCTGATTGTGGGAAGAATGTTCTGGTTTAATTTCATTAACTGAGAGAAAGTAAAAGCAAATTTGCCGTATGAAAAGCAATTATGGAGCTGCTGACTGGAGCTTTTATGCTCAGAAAAGGTCCTCCGCTCATTGTCTGTCTGAGAGCAAAAGAGTTCCCACGATTCACTGCGTGAGGTATTTATCATGCAAGCAAAACACTGGCCTCATGGCGGGAAATGATTTGGCCTCAAGGTCACTATAATCCAGACTGAAGGATTTCACGATAACTCCGCACCCATCAATTGTTATTCATTTAGTCGAAGTTGTTTAGGTGATGTGTTGCCTCCTGTGTTCATGTGACAGTTACACACAGAATGACAATTCACCAGAGCAACAGTGTTCATTTGTGTTGTGCTGGGTCCAGTTTATCAGACACTGCACTGCAGAGGCAGAGACGTGACTTTGTCAAGGTCAGATTCATACTTGATTACCAATATGACGGCAATAAAAGAGGACGTTAAGTAAAACGCGATGGATTCAGTGAAGTTACAAATGACATTATTTTTAACGTGATGCAAAAACATTTTGTAACTCCTGTACAGGGAATACACTGAAATTAACTGAGAAAATGTATTTTTTGTTCAATAATTTTATTACATTTTCCATCAGACCAATCAAACATTTGTTTGCAGCTTATGCGAAACCCTCCCAACTATCCCCACTTGAAGAAGAAGAAATGTACTTTATTTATCGCACATAGTTAGTTGCACACTACATGCACACACGCCACGCTTCGTTATTTTCTCCACCTTTAACCCACAGGAGCGGTGGGCTGCCAGCCGACAGGGGCGCCCGGGGACCCAGCTCTGTTCGTCACCATTGGTCAGGTGGTGATCTTCTTGCATGTTTTTAGTGGGGGTTATTTAAGGAGGATACCAGGTGAACACGGGGAGAACATGCATTACTGCATGCATTAAGTGTATTTCCCACGTAAATAATGAAGTCTACTTATTTTCTACATTATTGGATGTTTGCCTGGTCATATTAGATAAAGGGGAAAGTACAGTTTGTAGTGACTCTCAGCTTAATACAACACTGAAATGATCAACTGGTGTTGGAAACATAGTTTTTTAATTACAAATGGACAAATCACACCAAGAAAGATGGAATAAATCACACATTTGAGTTTTATACTGATACAAATATTGCAAGAACAGTGATAAAGCATTTACACGCTCGTTTTCCATTGCTCCTCTTTTATTGGAGCTTGGACTCGATCATCATTTGTAACCACAGCAGCCAAACTAATCACACTGAAATTATGGACTAAATTGTCGTGTATTTCCACAAGCCATTAAATAATTGAATATCTGACATATGCATGTACATGATTAAAGAAAAAAAAAAATGTTAGCCAGGAGTGGAAGTAGTTTGAAATAAGTAACTGGGGAATTTAAAGTCTTGCATGGTATGCAACACAATAGCACTCCTGTCCTGAAAGCAGTATTTTGCAGGTACCAGTGTTCCCAAATTGGGACTGCATGACAATCAGGATGTGACGCCTCAACTCTATCACACATTATGAATCCCCACTTGAAGGAAGCTTACAGCTGATGGAAGCCAGAGACGTCAGCAGAAACCAGGTAGACAACAGTGAGCATTTAATAATTAGGTTTATTGGAAGAATGTTAAGTTACATGCCTCTGTTTGTGGACAGGAATCATTTTCTGCTGAAAGCAACTCTGACCAAAGGTGTGCAACACAGATTTGATGTGGAGCATTGCATTATTTGTGGCTGCGTTGACTAGATGTCAGAGAGACACAAGCAGAGACATTCGCCGACCTGGCAACCTGAAAGCCTGATAATGCACCCTAATGTTATCAGGTTTTCTTGAGTGTTAAATTATTCATTTCAGCTCAGTGTTTTGACAGCTAATGAGTTCATTAATCAGTCTGTCTCACCAAGTGACAAAACACAAATGTAACACCAGGATGGGAACTGTTGAACGCTATGAAAAAGAGTCAGGTGATGACTGAATGTCTGTCAGGTGTGCTCCAGCATTAGGGATCACATGCTCCTCTACTGAGAGTGAAAACAGGTGTGAGTCATTGTACCCTGTAAGGACTGAGTGGACATGGTCAAGTGGTTGAAGGAGGGGGGAAAATGTTCAACAGTAAATTAGATGACACTTGTCAAAAGTTTGTGCACTCATGTGTGCTCATACTTAAGACATCAACAGCAAGTATCTTTTCTTTGTATTCATTTTTGCGCAGTCTGTGAAAGCACACGCTGAAGTCACCCCTGCCTGTAACCGAGCAGATGGTATGTTCCAGGTGAAATGAGTCTGAGGCGATGGTAGCCTTTGGTTTGCAGCAGTAGAGAAGGTGGCAGCTCCCTGTGGCTCTCATTTGTTTCTGTTTCTATTGAACTTTCTGTCGTTATTTTGTTGAACGTTCTTGCTTTTTGCCTCTTTTACATTATAGCCGTGTTAATAACACTCATTTATTCTTCGTCCCCCTCCCAAGAGTTTGCGCCAAGCACCATCTATCACCGTCTCACCTTGCGTCTCCTTTTACTCGGGCCGTGTTGCCTCATATCTTTTTGGGATGTGTCATTATCTCATTTTATTTTCTGCAACATTTTAAATGTTCACTGAAACCTGGCTTGGGTGAATGATAATAAGAGCTTCCAGAAACTTTGGGCTATTGTAAATGAATTAATGATGCCAAGGGATGAGTGTGCAAGAAAGTCACATGAGAGGTTGCTATGGGGCACACTGCAGCAGTATTTCCACTGCAAATGTGATGCATTCTTCCCCAGATGAACAGTATGTGGTGCGTGTATCAAACAAAAGAGCAGGTGGAAAATTAGCAAAGAGTGGATTGACATGAATATCAATAACAGAGATGAGAGTGCACCACTGGATTTATCTACAGAGCTACAAAGTTAAAGGTGCCCTGTGGAGTTGTAAACAAACAAACATTACGCTGACATTCAGTGTTTCTAACCAACATGTGTTGAATGCGTTCTCTTCTTTTTTAAATCCATCAACAAAGCCAGCTAGTTTACTCGCTTGCAGTAGTCTTCGTTGGTGCTGTGCTGCATATCTTTGGGCGTCACCGCCACCTGCAGATCAGTGGAATAACGTGGTGCCACTGGTGGAGGTCGCATCTCTAAAAGGAACCATTAACTAAAATGACTAAGGTGATAAAAGCTAGTAAAAACTAATTCTTCAAAAGAGATGGAGAATATTGAATGTCTGTTTGGGAAAGCAGACAGAGGGTGGGGAGTTGTGGTTTGTTTTGTGAAACAAAACCTGAATATATATACATATATGTTTGCTTGTTTTGTTTTTTTTACTGCATTTACCTCAATATTCTACTGAAACATCAAATATATGAACACTATCTCACCTCCACCTGTTGCACTCAAAGTTTCTCTCTCTCTGTCTCTGTCACTCTCTCCCTTCGTGCTTTGGGATGGTTTGTACATTTTGCATGTATTTGATTCATCTTACCATGTCGCTGTCATTTCATGACCGTACATTCATGATATAATTTGACGAGTGTGTGCATGTGTGTGTCTGCTGCCTCTGGAGTTTGCAGCGTCGTCTCACTGTATACTTTTCTTTCCTGGTGTCAGACTCCATGCTGGCCTAACTACAAGCACATCCAGTTTTTGGCGAAGAGAAAATTTAGCATGTTTAAAAACGGTGGTAGTTTCAGGGGCAGATGTGTCTCTGAACTGTCTGAACTGGAGGACGGGTCCTGACGGGCACGAGTGTGGATTCTGTGCTGACTTGAGGGTTTTAGTCACAGATCAAAGGAATATGTCTGAGACGGGCAAATCGTTGCAAAAGTCTTGTAATCTGCAGTAGCTCTAGGCTATCATGGGCAGATGACGGCTTGACCTGTGACTGATCTATAGAAGAGAAATCTCTTTACTGTCATCAGCTGATGAGACGGTGGTCTTTAGATTTAAACAACCCATTAGAATTCAATAGATGGTTTAAGTAGACAGAAAAAAGCAATAGGTTTGCTGAGGGAGAACGCCAAGCTGATTAGACTATGCAAAGACAGCTCACCGTTGCCAGAAACAGCATTTACTTGAATGTGCAGCATCTTAAATTCTCAAGTAAAGCGCTTCTACAGCCATCCTGCCGACCCTGTGACACCCCCTGCAACCACAGACCACACACATACACATGCGCATTCATTCTCTTTGCTTCTGAAAATATTAGCAATCGCAGGGGAACAGGCCACTGCACTTAAAACAAACCCACAACAAAACGGTGAAGTGAGATGGGAAGTAAAAACTTACAGAAAGAGTGCTGGAAAATCAATCATGGCCTTTATATCCACAGCTTCAACTCCAAAGTATCCTGCTGCTTGAGTGCCACGGGCTGTTCTCTCTTTTCTTCCTGCGAACATGCCCCCTCCGAGGTGGTAGAATAGTCTGAATGCATGGTAGAGGTCACTACCTACCCAGCAGTATTTCTATCAGTCACAACAATTCTGGCAGCCCTCGCTGGTTCGAGGGAACACCGTGGATTAAAACCTGTTGGTCACACAGAGAGCTATCAGCACATATTGGTGTAAGAGAGGGACCGGGAACTTCTGAATGGCTCCCTGCGGCTGCACTGTGTCCGGGGATAATGTGTTGCCGCGAGCGGGCTGTGTCAGAACCATCGGGGTGCAGAAATGTTTTTAGACATTACTAAATGTTCTGGACAGGTTGTGCTAACCTGGTAACAGAGTAACTCCTGTAAACGCATGACAGTTCATTAGAAATGATTCTAAAACATACACAAGGTTATATTCACATTAACACTGGGGGCTCACACCAACACATGTAATGTAATTTACACATACCGAGGCGCAGGTATAATTATTCCAATGCTGACAGCATGTACTGACAATTTGACAATATATGCTGCTGGGCTGTCACCAAGTAGAACGACAACCTGCTGGTCATCCATTCATGTCTCAGCGTTGTGTGTCTGCTTATACTGTAGTGATGACACTGAGGGTCAGGTTTAGCTGAAGCATTAAACAGAGCTCCATGACCTAAGCCCCTGCGCCGCCACGATAGTGAATACATGGTAGCTCAGCAGCTTTCCCTCTCAGCTCGCCTTCTTTCCTCTCGCACGGATTGATTGAGCTGCTATCATCAGTCCTCCGTTCAGAAATGTCCAGGCCCGCCTTCCCTGAGCCATCTGCTCTTGGCTCATGGAAGATATTCATATACTCATCTTGAAATACGGATAATAAAGCTTGAAAAGTGGAGAAATTCTGGAATTTGTAGGTCTAGATAAGCAGCCGCTGTCTGTTGTGGAGGACACTGACATGTTACATTTTGAAGGGAAAGTTAACACGAGAGGAGCTGCAGTACAAACTTTGCCTTTTGATAACACCAATTACACTCCACAGTCTTTATTGTTTTGTTGTTCTTTAGTACGGTGCCGGTAACCTGCAGCGAGCACGGAGCAGACTTTTAGCTTTATGTAATGAAACAGCGGCAGAATATTTCACAGGGGTAAATCAGGGCCCAGGGAGAGGCCCTGGAGGCCAAACTCTGCCAGGTTGCTGGTCTCAGCACAGACTTTCCTTGCCAAGCCTGTCTCATTAGGAAAGCAGGGAAATGTCACAGGATGGCTAGTTGGGTAAAAGAGGTTGACCCGACTCACCAGCGGAACCGTTCTGGGAAGCTGCAGCCACAGTAAAAGTGATGGGGAGGGCTCTGAATACTGTTTCACACTGTTCTGCTGTTCGTGTGCGGGGCTTTTGCATTTCTGTTATTTCTGCTTGGAGTTGTGTATTTGGGAGAAGTGGCGGCATGAGGAGAAAGTAAGGGCAGATGAAAAAGTCTTTGAGAAGGATTCGAGTAATATTGCATCACTCTTTCTGTGTTCTAATTGCGCTTCGTGAAACACAATGAGGGGAGATGAGAATTCGAAGTGGTCCGCGGTGAATGATGAGAGAAAGATGAAACGATGCCCCGTACATTCTGACAGAGGTTGAAATGAGATGCGGTAGGGCCGGGACAAAGACCAACCTCCAGGGAGACGCAGCAAGAAACTTTAATGAATTCTTATTTTACAAGGCCGCCTATTGCATCTCTCACGTGGCTTGACAGGTGCTGTTTGGAGGCAGTGGCGTGAATTGTCGCAAGCTGTCTTGCCAAAAAGGAGGAGGAAAGCAAGCCCAAACAAAGAGGTGAAATTCCATTTGATAAAGTTATTGAGTCTTCGAGTACTGTTTATATACTGATATTTGGAAGCAGGTCTATTGAGCAATAAGCAGCGGCGGAAAGTGCTTCAATATTTTCATGCGGTTGCTGCAGTGTGAAGCAGAGAACAACAGACAATATTGAACAATAACTAAATGGCATAAGGTCATAATTGCTTTAATAAAACCGTTACCAGCACCTGTCGTTTCAGCGGAAAAGTTTACAGCTTTGCCAGATATCCATCTTTGAAAACTTTGAGACAAGATGCAGGTATTGCTGTGACTCCCTTATGGTCCTTGAGCACCAGAATGACAGGGTCCAGCTCAGGTGCAGTGGCCATTGCCCCTGGGCAAACATGGAAGTATGGGTAGTCTAGTTTATGACAACCAAAACCAAATTTAACACCAGTACATCAATAAATTGCTGAATATGAACTGCGATTTCAAATGGATTCAGGTGATGGACTATGAACTCTTATTCTTTTGTGTTGGATCAATAAAGAAATAAAAGAAATCTGAAATGTGATTGTAAAAAAGCTTGTTTTTCTGCTTGCGTTTCCACTTTCCTGCCTCTACACTATATGGATGTTCCAGGTGCTGTGTTTGGCTTTGATGCTTCTTTCCTGCTAGCTTATCTCTCAACTGACAACTGACCTTTCTTAAAGTGGGTGTCACCACACAGCTTACCAGTCTGAGCGAGTGTGACCTTCCACCCCATCCTTCTCAACGTAGATAGGTAGCTCCGGTTCTCCAGTAGACCTTAAATTACAAATACCTGGCACAGCTACAGGTGGAGCATCCCTTATAAAGCACATCGGGCGTATTGTGTAAACAGGGATTACTCAGTGGACACTTATTCTATAAGTGCTGGCCGGGGCGCTTAGAAAGGACACTGAGCAGAATTTTAAGAAGCAAACTGGAAGTGAACATTGTGTTTGAGAACGTCAGTAGTGCAGATTTAGATATTTATCCATCTATCCATGTAGTAACATCCTCAACACAATCATGTGTTCACAAAGTAGTGAGCCTCTCTCCATCTTCTTGTGAACCATTGAGGCTTTCCAGGATGCCCCTTTCATACACAATCATGGTGCTATCACCTGTTACCAATGAACCTGTACCTGCATCAAATTCAGAATAAGTGTATATTCACAAGAATCCATGAAGCTGAGGACAAACATCAAATATATTGTTTTTGTGCTGTTTTCGATCGACTGTATGTTAAAAGGATTAGCAAGTTTTCACTGTTCTATTCATGTTCTACACAGCATGCCAGCTTTTTGGACTCGGGGTTGTATGTGGCTTTGTTGCAAGGTCCTGAGGAGACGCTATGGGAGGGGCGAGCAAGCCGGCTTCAGAGGGCAAAGATCACAGCCAGACAAAAACTCTGCGTAAAATCCCATTCAGCAAATGGCTGCTGCACGCAACTGCTACGAGCAAGACAAATCCTCTTAAAATTAATGTGCAAGTCAGAAGACAGTGTCTCTCCAACAATCAAGTGTCACAATGTATAGAGTGCTCTTTGGCAAAATTGCTAGTGTTCGTTGCAGCAGAAATTGCAAAATGGTCGAGGCAACCGATGATTATCGAGATCTCGGTGCCACAATTCTGTCAGGTCTGAATGCTATCATTAGTGTCCGCTCCTCATCAGTTGTGAGAGCAGCTGACTATAATATGGGTTGATTGCTGAGAATGACTCATGGGACGTCTGAAAAGCAGTGACGGCAGGTAGAAAGAAATTAGACGAAAACTGCCAGAAAGTGGCTCTGCATCCATCTACACACATCAGTGTTTGATCCACACGGGTTTTTAGAAAGGTCACTAATCAGAATTACATGTTGGATATGCAAACAGCACTGATAGTCAATATCTTTGACCACAAAAAGTGCACGTTTTAGCCAGCCCATACAGAAATCTGACATATGGCCATGTATGTACATATATGTGACATATTTGCCAAAATATTTCATGATATATGTACATATATGCAATTGCAATTTTTGCTTTAAACTTATATTCTGAAATACATGTGCAAACATGTAAAACAGATATTTGCTTTTGAAATATATTTCAAAATATATGGTAAATTAAGTGGTCTAGATATTTGTATGTGACATATATTCCAAAATAATTGTTGGAATATGTAGTTTAGATATTTGTTCTTTACATATATGTCAGAATAAATGTGCAAATATGTGGTCTAGATATTTGTTAGAACATATACTTGCCTCACAGCAAGAAGGTTGCCAGTTCGATCCCCTGTTGGGGCCTTTCTTTGCGAAGTTTGCATGGTCTTCCCGTGCATGCGTGGGTTCTCTCCGGGCAAGGGATAGTTGGGGATAGAAAATGAGAAAATGAATGAATGAATGTCAGTATCATATATGCCCAGATATCTCGGAGAACTGTATGGGTCATATCTGAATATATCATATATGACAGTAGCCATCTTTGCAATAGTAAGATATGACATATATTACTTATGTATAGAAATGGCTTATTTTGACATTTAAGTCAAATACATGTGATAAGCAATATATTGCTATTTCATATACCAACATTGATGCTATACTAATATATGTGACATCTATGTTTGAAAAATATATGTGCTGAATATGCCATACATATATGTGCCACATATATGTTCCATATATAAAAAGGGCCATTTTTGTAATATTTTTAAATAAATGTTCCAAATATGTAGAAATATAAGTAGAGATACATGTACCAATATATGTTCACATATTGGTGAAAGACATATATGGACACCGTTATTATATATGTTATTTACATATATGGCCATATATCAGATTTCTGTATGGGAGAAGTCAGGATGGAAAAGCCTCTGAAACAGCATTTAGACTGCCATTGGACATGAAAGGACAATATTCAATAAAAGGCAAATACTGGACCAAAACTATACAGTATATATTGCCATCAGGTATAATGCTAATCAGTGTGGTGGAATAATAGTAGCTCAACAAAATTTCCAAGAATGTATTAAGGTAATTTGGTTCAGCCAAGAAATTTCAACTGCTTTTCTATTCAAACATTTTAAAATCAATGTAACAGTAGCTGATGTAATTAGCTCTTTCTCAGCTTCATTATTAACTCCTCTCTCCTCACTTTCTTCAGCAGGCCGTCTGCCTCGATGCGTCAGAGCAAGCAGGAGTTTCAGGGGTTGTGGTCAAGATGTGAGTATATTTTCGTTTATGCAGTTCAGTTCTGTGTGAAATCTGCTGTTCTCTCTAAAGATTTTAAAGATTAATGCTTTTTCAAGCTTCGGCCTCATTCCTTCCACTTTGCCGTTTGTATCTGCAGCGCCTGCAGACAAATTTGTTGAAATGCTATGATCTAAGTAAGTGCCACCATTCCTAGAAGAGCAAATGAAGGCGCTCAATAGCAACCATGTGTGAGATGGATGAACTGAATGTTGCCATACTGTATGTGGAGACTGAGAAGCCTTCCACTGTTCTGTAGAGAGTTCAAAAGACCAACAACATGAGCGGTGTCAGCAGTCCGGACTGCTAGGTGCGGTTTTTGGACATATTGGTGTTTAAGACATAGACTCAGCAACTGTTCTAAACTGTCTAAAACTGACATCTGGCAGTTGTGAGTTGAGCCTGATCTTCATCGTTCTGGTGCTGGGACCAAAAATGATGAGCATCATAGGAGACAGTGCAGGGTAGAGGATATATTAGAGTGGCAGAGACTACAAGGCCGGCTTGTTAAGAAACTGGGCACTTTTGTACAGTTGTCAAGGTTAACAAAATTGGTGAAAAAGTTTTTGCTCTTGAACCTACAAGCATTGCCAAATATGAGTCACTCTGAGAATTTGATATCAGTTAGGATTGATTTCCCTTTCAGATGCTTGATTAATACAGGCTCAGAAGCAGGGCGATCTGACAGCAGGGCGTTTGGGAGGAAGGGTGGGTTTACAGCAGCTCACACACATACTTGATAGATATGATATCAAGTACCATAGTGTGATGTGGGGCCTGCAAAGGAAAGGATTCGGAGCAGGACAACCTCGATTCCAAAAAAGTCTGGGTGCTGTGTAATGCAGTGATTTGCATATACATATATTTACAAAAATCAAAGAAGCTGATGAGGTCAAACATTAAATGTATTGTCTTTGTACTGGTTTCAATTGAGAACCAGCTGAAGAAAACACACACACACACACACACACACACACACACACACACACACACACACACACACACACACACACACACACTGCATGAGAAACCTGGGTGATGCAGGAGGAATGTAGAATCTGTATTTCCATCTGTCCTCTAAATATACCGACTCATTCTTTCACTTCTTTCTGGAAGTATATGTCGTTGAGGCTCTATGCCTATTTCATGAAGTATTTTAAATGACTTCTAATGTCATTTTCAAAGTCCATTGTCTTTTATCAGCTTAACCAGAGCAGAACAAAAGGTCACATCTTTGCAGGTGGTGACTGTGGTTACAGGATGTGTGTGTGTGTGTGTGTGTGTGTATGCAAAGTGTACGGTGCGAGGATAAAAAGCACAGTCTATGTAAAACTCAAAGGAGTAAAAACAAAAAAAATATCCTCCCTTCTGTTAATCCACTCATCTGATGTGACCAGATGATGCGCCGTCGCGGCGTCGCTTTAATCAGTTATAATGAAGTTTGAATATAAAGGATGCAGCCAAAGCGTCCGCCGCCTCCCCAGCTGTGCCTCCCAGCTCAATATGATCAATAAGAACTGAACAAGTCTGCGCTGCTGATTCATCCAATCACAGCTTTAACTTTCACTTTGGTCACTCGGGTTAGTTTCAGCGTACGAATGGAGGTAATTAACGGCGCTCCTCCACAAGAGGAAGCGGCTATCCTACCTTGAGCAGACATATTGCCTCTGGCTGTCTTCACCTAACACTTTCAACCGGATTAGGAGGAAATCATGATCAAAGGTGGGGGATTATATTGGACATTTGGGGCTGATGGGTAGGGGCAAGATGTGGACCTCGACGTACCTATGCACCACGGTCAGGCGTTGACCTAGTTACAGAAGGTCGGGTAAGGAGACATCGGAGAAAGTCACAAGTAGCAGTAATTGTGTTCAGAATATGTGAAGAGGCTGTGAGACATGGACGTCTCTGAGGTCACGTCTGGGTGTGTCGATGTGGCAAACACACACAGCTTCAGGCTTTTCACGCCAAAACTTCAGATCCAAACAATAACTGAACTATGGTCTTGACAGGTGACCAGGGTTGTGCCAGGTTCCTTAAATAACGTGAGTGGGTGACATGTCAGGTCAGCATGACAAAATTTAATCGTCTTCTATGTCGGATATCGGAGGAAGGCTTTTACTGTAATTCAAAATCAAAGGAATAGCTTTGCTGTGTTGCCGAAGCTTAGAGGAAGATTTTCCTGTAAAGCTCTGAAAACATTAAAACAATGTTTCTACTGTGCCATCTCCAAATTAAAATGTTACTGTCCTGACTATCCCCTCATCCCCGTGTATGCAGAGGGATTAACTTGGCAGAGAAGATTCAGCCCATAACTCACCTCATCCAAACCCCATTCCATCAATGAAGGACAGAATAAAGTAATGTAGTATAATAATACTATTGTATTTGATTCAATAATGTCTTTTTTTTTTTTTTCTTTCGCATTCAATTAGTATTTACCTCAATAAAATAAACATCAGCAGCCTGCTGTAAATGACAATACTGCTGACTCAAATGAGCAAAAAATCACTCCGACAGTCGTTGAGAAGAAGAGGATTTGAATGGATTTTTCAGGTACAAATTAGGATGAAAGGTTTTGATAAAAAGAAAAAGTCCATGTTGCTTTTTTACTGTATGTGGTGCTTTAGACTGTTTAATGGATACCATAAAATCCCAAGTACCGAAGCCACATTTAGCTAAATATCAAATATATACACAAGAGTTTTAGTCTTGGAAAATGTGGTAAAATTAGATTTATACCACTCTTAGCCGTAGTTTAGCACAAGAACTGGAAGTAGCAGAAAACAGCTGTCTGGGCTCTGTCCAAAGATAATTAAGTCCAAACAAAAGCAGCACCTCTAAGGCCCAATATTTAATGTGTTACATCTTCAATGAAGTGTTAAAATGTCAGGTTGTGGTTTTACAGGGGGAATGTGCAGGATTAGTTTGTGGCCAGGAGCAGGAACCTCTTGAAGCATGCTCACACTGAGCTTACCAGGCAACCAGCAGAGACTTCTTACTCTCTGCAAGAGAATAATTGTATCAGCCAAAATGTTGAAGTCTTGCTTTAGGTATTCAGTTGTCATACTCTTTTTGAAAGCTCAACCTAAATAGATCCACCAAAGGATGTGAAAGGATTCAGACTGAATAAATGCGATCCCGTATTGCATTTGAATTAATAAAATGCTTTTGGACCTCAGTCCTGGTTTTGCATGTGCAGCTCCCACAACGGCAGCTAGGAAATAGATACAAAGTCCACTTCACACATGCTTGGAGTCTCCATTCATGCCTGAAGGCAGCAGAATAGATTAATTCATGAGTTGACCACAATCGTGGTCGGTCCCTTGATCGTGGCAGATGAGAGGCGGTTCATCACAATGCAATATTTAACAGTCAACTGAAGACTGAGGCCTTTGTGTATCCAGAGAACTCACACAGGGTATTTTCTGCAAAGTGTTGCACCACAACATCTATAAAATATGGGCTGTGCATGAGACCGTAGCAGACTCATTCTGGAGGCTGCAACAACATTGTTAGACAGTTTCCTAATTTTTTTTTTTTTTTTAACCAAAGATGTGCTGCTTCTTTTAAGTTACGAACATAAATATCTGTCTGAACCCTTTATTCACTAATTTGGACGAGCACATCGGCAGATATTCAACAATTACAGCTTCGGGTCTTCTTTACTGTGGCTGGCAGCTTTGCACGCCGTGATTTGGCCAGTTGCTCCCTTTCTTCCTCGCAGATCCTCTCAAAATATAATGTGGAGTGTCTGAGAGCTGTGATCTCCATGTTCAGACTTTAACCTCTGTAGCATTTCCTTCAGGTTACTGTTGATTGTGAGGTCATGAGTGCTTTGGAAAAAGTTCTCTTTGAGGACTGTGTTTGACTTCGTTCGTCATTTCCTCAATCCAAAGTCATGTCACTGAGTAACATCCCCTCAAAATTATCCTACCCCCACCGTGCTTCACCTACGGGGATTTGCTAGACACGGCACTTGCATTCAGGCCACAGAGTTCACTTCATCTCTCCTCAGACCAGAAAACCTTTTTGCCATTTGGCAGGCTCCAGACAGAATGTCACATGCATGTTTTTTTTTTTTTTTTTTTCCTTCCGTTGATTCCATCTGGCCGCAGCACAATAACAGCCAGATTGATGGATTGCTGCAGTGATGCTTGTCTTTGTGGAAGGTTTTCTCATCTCTGCAAAAATTCTGAGGCTCTTAGTTCTTGGTCACCTCGCTTACCAAGGCGTTTGTTGCCTGGTTACAGTGTTTGACCAGGCAGCCAACTTTTGAAAGTCTTGCTGGCTCTTGCTCTGGCTCTGCCTCTCTTGCACCCTGAAAACTTTAAGTGTTTCAGCAGTATATCAGTGCCCTTCTCCAGGTCTGTAGCGTATCATAACAGTTCTATCTTGGAGGTCTCTGGATGTGATGTCTTTGCTCTGTGACCTTGTACCATCCCAACAACCTGAACACACCAGGACTTAAAACTTTCAATCCGTTCAGATTCAATTAATTCCAATGGAATCGCCGAGATCAGACAAGGTGAAATTAATCTGCACATATGTTCCACAGAGGGCTCAGCTTTGGTGAACTTTAACACTTTGATCGTTAACAAGTTTGTTCTCTAAGAGAGCTTTATTCTCTGTCTGTAGTAACTTTTTGTTGAACACAATGGCGTGCAGTGGTGAACCGGATGCCAGGGGGGAGCAAAAAGAACAGCACAGAGAAAAGATAGAGAAGCTCTGTAGCTGTTACAGCTGTTCTCCAACCAGCCCTGCGAGTACGCAATGTGGAACTGCTCTTCCAGCCCCATCCATGAGTTTTTAAGATCAGAATTACATCTACAAATACACCTCACAGAGACTTCACTAGGGATAAGTGGAAGAACAGTATAAACTTCAGGTTTCCTCCTCCCCCCTCTTTATCCACTGCTCATCTCCTGCGTGGTTGCTTTGTGACTGGCATGTGCTGTGATGCTACATGTGCAAAGAAAAATGTCACTGGAGAGTCTGCTCTTCACCTCTCTGTTTACCAGCCTCATGTCATTAGGACACTGCACATGAAAGTTATGACAGATATAAAGGGGAAAAAAACCCTCTGAAATAGAAGATTGAGTTTGCTTTCCTCCCCCGTTACCCTTTTGTTTGCCTTCCATTCCTCAAAAGTCAGCGTAATATCCATCTGGCTCTCTCCCACCTCTGCTGCACCTTCCTCCATCTCACAGCTTAAAAGACAGAACAAGAAATGATTACCTTTGCCCAGAGATATCGGGCCCTGACTCCAGTGTAAACTCATTTGGAAAGCAGATGCTCATACATCATATTTCACTCACCAGAAAACAAATCTGATTACCATGACACCAGCTCAACCGTGAGTGGCAAACTTAGTTTGAGGACTTCTGACTTTGATGATGAACCGGCACACTATAGTGCTTTTTCAGCCTCATGTACTGTGCAATCTCAGTCTATCTGTGAGGACAGGACATTACAGAGGCACTCATACATTCCACAGAAGAATGAGTTTCTCAATTCTGAAAGTCGCTTATAGCTGCAGCTATAGGCAACTAATGTGATTCTGATTTCCTCCAAGGTCAGTTCATGAAACTGTCACTGACAGCCTCTCTATGATGTTCTGTGCCCTCAGGAAACACAATTTCGAATTTACTGTGAATTCAAATTATTTTGTTGTAAAGAGCTTGTGTCAAATGATTTATTTAGTATGAAGCCCTGCTGTAATACGACAGAAAAAATGTGGTTATAATGCTACAGACTGATTATGGGTCCATGTCTTTTGTGGCACCTCCAACAATCTCATGTCCTCTGCATACCCCCAAATAATTCTCATACAGTCCCTACAATGCAGGAGGAATTCACACATGCGCAAGTCGCATACAGTCTCAGCTCTTAATCTTTATGTTTCAAGCAAATCCCAAACCGCTGTGGTGAGAATCAAGCAAGTCGAGTCCAGTCTCTTCTTTAAGCCAAGCAAGTCAAGCCAAGCCATCGTTCAGGTCAAGCAAGGCACAAGTCAAGTCATGCAATCGTGATGATCTCCCTAGTTTCCACACTGAAATCAGTTAAAAGACAGTGGTCACGAAAAGTTGACTTTTATTTTTAGCATTAATGAAAGCTGTTGCAGCCTGTTTACACCTTAGAAATCTGACTGATATTTGACATTTTGTAGCAATGGAGAACAACTTTCCTCAATGAACAACACTGGAGAGTGGAATCGTGATTCATACACCATCTTTCTGCACAATGTGTACTATTTCTTTTGATGCTTCAGGTACATTTTGCTGATAATACTGATATCCTTTTACTTTAGTGAGGATCTGAAGGAAGGACTTTCACTTGTTGTTTAATTGTGTGGTATTGCTACTTCTACTTAGGTAAAGGATCTGAATATTTCTTCGCCCACTGAGTCTTACTGAAGCCAAATACGTGATACGTAAGTATCCAAAACCATAGAAACTATTGTCTCCATACACTTGGATCGCCTCTCCCGAAAGTGGATTCACCAACTTGGAAAACGAAATCGACCAGTGCTCCTACAGTACAGCACTGCATAATCCATTGGACAAGTCTTACAGTTTAAACCCAGTGTTAGCTTTTTTAGCTAACATTTAAGCTAGCCATTAAGTTTGATAAAAAAACACATTTACCTGCCTTTCTTTGCGGCTTCTCGGATTGCTGCCTTGTTCTCTGGCCTCTGTTTGTCTGCTGTGTCTTAGTAGGTTAGCAGGTTTGCACTAGAAATCATCCAATCATGATTAAAAATCAAAACATTCACTTCTCAGTCTGTAGAAAAATACTAACATTCAATAAAACAGTCAAGGCCTTTTGAGTTTCAAGTATGAGTCACATCTCATCTCTTTTATTAGTGTTTTATCAGTCTCAAACCCTCAAATATGACACGTGGCTCGTCCCCCCATCTCTGCGAGAAAGTGCATATTGGTTCTTTCCCTTTTTGTTCTACATCAGTGTCAGAAGGTGTTAAATTAATTGCTGTAACTCATAAATCAAAAATATCTAAATGCCCCTTCCTTGAGGTATACTTTTCACCAAATCCAACAAATATCCTTAAGATTAATGTGACAATCTGACCCATGAAGACGTAGAGTTAACGTGATGTAACTTTACAGATGTATTAAATGTAGGAAATGTAAGTTTTGGCCTCTTATGCTTCATACTGTATGCTACCATACAAGAACCCTTTTCAGAGGGTCTATGCCCCTGAGCTGCAGTCTGTGCATTGTGTAGGTTATTTGGTGCAGTATTAGGAAACAAAGCCCACTTCAGTGTTTACAGTTACATATGTAATCAGCCATATACACACCATTCCCAGCTGAGTGTGACCGTGTTTGCCTTTGGAACTGTCACAATCCTCTGTTTAATATGACATTCAGAGAGGAATCCTGTTTGTATTGACCTTGTTGATGCTTGCATATCACCATCCATGTTTTGGCATGACTCAGCCCTGTCTTCGCCCAGCGTTCATGGATATTTTCATCAAATGTCCCCTTGGAAGTTGCACGCCCTAATTGTTCTAAAAATCCTATTTGGCTGTACAGATCGTTTTTGTTTTTTGTTTTTTTTCGAGTTGGCAGTGAAGACAGCATTACAGTACATTGGATGGCAGTGCTCGTTTCTGTGTGGTTCAGCTGAGGAACAGCACCGTCCTGGCTGTCTGGGTGATGGTGATGAGGGCCACGAACGGCTCACTGCTGTGTTTGTCAGTACTGAGGCCTGTCTATTCCGCCTAAACACATTGTAGTTTGACGAGCAGCACAATTCGCCTTCTCTGTGGATTGGAGGATTGAAATATCCTGCTAGGATTCTTCTTTTGCTTTCAAGAGTAAATTAACAGCATGCACCTGCAGCTCCCCACAATAGTGACGTCACAGTGTGTTGATGCACTCTGCCGCACACTTCTATATAACTGCTTCTACAAGAACAAGATCCTCAGCTGCGGTTGCTCTTTAGTGTCTCTTTTTGTTGTTGTCATTGTTGTTTATCTAATTTTCTAATCTCGTTGTCGTTGCTTCGCCTCTGTTGTGATGTGCAATAATGAGCCTATAAATAAGCCTCGCCTACCTTTTTACATATACAAGAAACAAAAAGGTTTCATTTTGGAATTCACAAGCATTGCCGTGCTTATATTTGTCTACATTATGACAAATAGAACATAACATTATGATATCATCAGTATAAGTACATTTTCATATTATGGCAGTGCTTTTTCTTGGTGAAAATAGTACATATAACTGTACTACGCAATAAAGACATACACAGATTTACTTTGTAAAGGGACCAAAAGTGACCTTTAAAGATTTTTTTAGACATTCCAAAGGCTCAGCTTCCACTGACCTTATTTAAATTACCTGTTTGTTTTTTTCCCACCTCATAAAAGCTATGCATTAAGGAGCAAGACAAGCCAGAGCCATGAGTTTTATTCTCTCGTGGGTACTGTATTTACACTTTATCCCAGCAGGCTTGGGATTCTGAATCAGTGTGACACACAGTAAGGCTTACGGCTGTGCGGTGACAGCTGAGCATACACGCTAACAGGCATTCATCAACGCTACGGTTGATATTACGAAGCATACGGACACACACTGTGCTACTACACTGGAATTAATCTGACACGCTATATCAAGAGTAATAACATCAGCTTTGTAGACCATCACCCATTACTTACTCTGCTAAATGATTCAGCATTTCTAAACATATAAACTCCAGCAATATCTTAAAGCAAACATCATTTGATGGCTTCAGTGAGATTATTGTGAATTTTGCGCTGATGCCAATAATCTATGTAATTTTTCAGGAGTTTGTATTTGTTGCATTCTTTGGACAAATCTGATTTATGGTCCAGTGTTTTGATATTAATTTGATTCCATTGCTGCTCGCGGGCATGTTACGTTTTAGCGTGAACACTGTCACATTGTTGCCGTGAGGGCCTCACTGAGAGCACTCTCATCCTTAGGAAATATGCATGCACAGAGGGGACTCGTTCAGCCACACATGGAAGGTCACATATGTGTTTGCAAATACAGCGGTGCATGTTAGTCTTGTGAAATGCGGTGGCATGTCATTCACGGAGGCCAGAGGGTACCCACATGCATTACAGCTCAGCACAATGCAGCTAGACTGTTAAAAGCGGTAGGGACCACAGCACTGATCCTTCAGAGTCCAATTTAATTCTGAGACCGCGTCAGTCAATGCTGAGGCCAGAAATTGGGCCAATTGTCATGATGGCAAATGACCAAGCAGTCAGAACAAATAGCAACAGATAGTCCTGTAACCTCAAGCACTCATTACATCACCCTGTGATCCCTATCATCATCATCATTCTGCTCATGAATCCTAAATAAAATGCAAATCCTTGATAAAGCCAAACATTCACCTAACCAAGAGCAAAGAAAAGGAAATGGAATCAACCAATGAATGAATGATTTATGCTAATTATTTAAGTCAGTGTGTCACTGCTACAAATGTACCATGGGACTGGGTGGGAGTTGCACTTCCTGTTTAGCATGCTGCTAAAATTCTAATCATCTTTATCATGATTTTTCCACTTTCTTCCCTTGATACATTTCTTCACTAATTGCAATGTCTTCCAGGATGACAACACTTTTATCTACAAGGCGTAAGTGCAGTGAACTGAACAGAATGATAATGATGTTGAAAATATACCAATTTATTCTCCATAACCAGGCATGCAGGCTGAGCATTAGGGGAGATTTTTCAGTGGTGTTTAGAGACTGAAGCTTCTACAGTATTCATGATACGCAACGTTTTACAGACAATGTCCAATACAGGTAAAGCGACCTGATTCTTGTATTTTCTGTGATGGGGGTAGAAAGAGAATAGAGAGTTAAAGGTGGAGAAAATGTCTCAGTGGGCACCTCAGTCCTCTGCTGAAAATGTTTTTTTGTTGAACATCAGAAACCGCTAATGACCTGCGAGCCTGAGCCAGGTAAAAATCATTTTGTCTGTGATTGTTCAAAAGAAAAGAAATATTAAATATTAAAGCTCCAAACCACGATTGCCTGAGAGATTTTTGGTCCGTATTAAAATTTCACTGACCGTAAAAGAGCACCATCTTAAATTCGTTAACACATGCAAACATTAAAGCCAGAAGTCATTCTGTTTTGTGAACCTACCTGCGCCGTATGAGTGTGTTCACAATACACATGTGCGTCTTGAATCCATAGTCATTTCCACCAGATGTTAGGAGTGGTTTACATAGGCCATAAAGTTTTAATGGTCTGGAAATACACCGTGTGAAAATGCCTCCACAGGCAGAACAGTGTGTGAATCATTTTGTGCATAATCTCCAAAATGTGATACAAAATTGCAGTGGTTCTTTTGGGATGCGTGCGTTCGAGAGCTTTAATGACAGCAACAGTTGAACCACCATGCCTCTTATAAAAGCATCGACTGGCATTAATAAACACAGCGCTTCGGCCCTTTAAGAGACAAAGTTTAGAAAAGTTTGTTCAGGCCTGTGTTCAGCCGTGCTTGTCTCTTTCTGTCTCCCAGGCTCTGTTAAGGGGAATTAAGTGGGATCAGGTGCTCTCTGGTGCCTTTGTAGTCACTCTCACTCTGTCCAATCAGAGCCAGAGCTCATCCTCACCCCTGCTTGCCCCACACTTCCACCAGCTGAAGCAGGCTGCTAATCTGTGCAGTGCAACAGTCGACCATTGCATCACAAAGGTGATTATTCACCTGTTCTGATACAGCGTCAAGCATCATTTTTGTTGTTTTATGCTGAGACTGAACGGTGCTCATGATGAATTCCTCTTGCAATGCCGAGGCTTTCTTTGAGAGACTGGGTAACCCCATCTCCTGGAAATTATGTTCATATACAACTAATTGCATTCATAATTATGTCGTGCCAACAAATTTAATTGCTACCTAGATTATGTTCAGAGGCAACGTTTGTTTGAATGAACAAACACTGCATTAATCTACCTTGCTGGAGTTGCATGGAGGTAGTTTAGGTGGATGGCGAGGAGTGCGACATCAGTATGTAGGGTTTGGTTTTGGCAACAAAAGCACTTTGGTTAATGTTAGGGGAACATTGTGTTTTTCTGTATTAAAACAGATCATGATCTTTCCCTAACATTAACCAAGTGCTGTCAGTGCCTAAATGTAACCATTAAAATGTTGGATCATGCTGTAGACACTACAAGTGGATAGTGCATTGAATAAAATGTGTTGATGTGGACTGGTTCGAAGCACATGCTGTGCAACCTGGAAAGGTCCTCAACTAAAGAGAGCAGGGTTAGAATTAAGGTTAGGCTTAGCTGTCTGAGGCACTGCTCAGCTTGTGGGAATAGCACAAATGATGTAGGACTCATGAAAGGAGCCACACCTCTCATGGTCTGATTACAGACCATGCAAGAAATAATATCCGTTAAAGAAAGATGTGCTTGAAGGTATCAGGTACGTTTTTGGTTCACTAGTGAGGGCAGGAGTCATTGTCCCGTATGTGATTCATCCATCAGAACACCAGTTCTTACACTGAAGAAAGTTTGTGATGTTGACAAAGCAGCAGAATGGCGTTTTGTTCAACATTTGCAAGCAGTAAATGTCGCTATCCACCGGCATGCACCACAAGTCTCAAATCCACACACCATTCTGTCATTGATTGAGTCGGATGCTGCACATTTTTCCCTCTTTGATTTGGCAGACGTGTTCTTTTCTATTCCTGTCGACCAAAAAATGCCACTACTGGTTTGCTTTCTCTTTTGATTGCAGGAGTTACACCCGGACCAGATGCCCTCAAGGTTACTCTGAGTCCCCTGGAGTGTTCCACAGCGCGCTACGAGACAACCTGCAGGGCCTACATTCACCCTCAGGTTCAGCACTGCTCCAGTATGTTGATGATTTAACAATTTGCAGTCCATCACAAGAGCCATGCAGGATTGACACAATAGCTCTACTTAAACGCCTTGCAGATAATAGCCATAAAGCTAGCTTGCCTAAATTGCAATTCGCAAAAACCTGTAACTTATCTGGGACATGTGATCGCAGCAGAGGGCAAATAGCTCTCCAAGTGCATTCCAGCCGTTCAGTCTGTACCAAAATCAACAACAAAGAAACAAATGATGAAATGACTCACCTCTAGGAACAAATATTGCAGACAGAGGATCCCTACTGAGAGAGAGAGGCTCCCCTCTCCTCCATGATTCATGGTAAAAATCTTTGTGCACTTGACAAGTTGACCTGGACTGATGACCCTGACAAGACATTTACTGAAATCATCTTTGCAGACTGTTTCCACATTAGGTTTGCTAAAACCCGACCAGCCTTTTACTCAGTTTGCTGACCAGAAAGACACTTCCACCACAGTTTGTCAGTAAACATGCGATCAGTATCACAGTATGACATTCCCTCATTGTGTTAACACAAAACCTAACTCTGTCAGCAGTACAGCGTCTTCAAAACATATTTGCTGTTGCTAATTAGTTGCATATAAACCGAATTTCTGAAACATGAGAGGAAGAAGTGAGAGGCCCACACAGTTAGAGAGAGGATAAAGTGAATGCAATGGCAGCAGCCTGTCTCTGCATCATGAAAATTCAGATTTATTGTCCTACTGTAGGTAGAGGGCACAGGCAAATGATAGGTGTGGTCATCTTAGGCCGCTACGGTCGTTCACCACAGCTGTTAGTTCAGAGGCATCACACACAGACACTGAATCAACTTAACTGACAGCAAGTGAGAGAGAGACGCCTTAAAAGAGGAGAGCGGCGAGTAAATATACAGAAAAGACAACTGAGGGATTGAAAGTGCAGAGAGTTGGCGGCAAAATGACACCGAAACTATTAAACTTAGTGTCCCTTGAAAGTGTTGTGAACCAGCTGGAAAGAAATGAATCTGAAAGGTTATACAATCACTGACAGATGGTTAGGCCATGATATGATGGAATTGGTATTAGGAAAGGTAATGTGCTCCACCAATCCCGCCTGTGCTGGAGCCCACAGGCAAATCATTTAAGTGATAGTCACTTATCTAATCTGCATTCTATATTTTTCATGCATGGCTAACTGCTATTAAACAGAGCATGGCGTACTGCCGGGCAGCCCAGTCACAACAGTTTCCTCTAGTGATGTTCTGAGTAAGCTCGGCACTTTCTAACTTTAACTGCGCCCGCAAGGTCACACACCAAGGACCTCTCTTGTCAGTCACAGATCGGTTGGGGGGAGGGAAGAAGAAATTGTGGATAGAGAGTTGTTATGAATAAGAAATGATAAATTCATGAAAGATTTAGCCCTGTCTATACTGAGATTTTAGGTTCTGACTTTGTGTCACTTGCAATGTACCGTGGCCTCAGTGATGACTTCAGGCTGGTGGCTGTGCAGCTCAGACTTTTTTCTTTTTGCGCCGTAAGCAGATGTCGTGGTACGTCAGTGGGCAAGCAGGACAAGCTGACGAGGTGAAGGTGTGTCTCCGGCTCACAGCTGCACTGTCACTGTGAAAGTAAGCCTATTTTCCAGAAACTCTACGGCTCTTTCATGATTTCTGACACCCTTAGACTGCCTCTTATTTGACGTTTTCAGAATTCCGATGTAACTGATGAAGATATGATAGAGCACAGACATCAGAGGGGGAAAAAAATCCTATCACACAGTGAGCATCGTCAGGGGTTTTGTCAAAACTAATGATTGAGGTGCTCGCAGTTAAAAGGAGGTCTGGAAGTCAAGTCAAGGTCAATTTACACAGATCAAATATATCAAATGTCATCCATGTTTGGAGTCAGTTTTACCTCTGGTTAGGTCGGTGGTGTTTAGGGGGACGGTTCCAAAAATGATACGGTTCAGATCTCCCAGGTCGGAGTTAATATTGCAAAACATTTGCTGTCAAGGTAGAAATCTGAACTCTAATGATCCGGCTTTTGTGCATATTTTTTTTTTTCCATTTTCCAAGCGAGGATAAAACATTTTTTGGATGTAAACGGCATCTAAGCCTCTAGGTGGCTGTTCCCCATGGCGGCGGCGGCGGCGGCTGACTGATCTTAGCATCGACTCCCACTAGACGTTACCTTTCGTTCATGTTCAGCACCTGCTGAGTCATCAGAAAAAAAAACTCAACCCTGCTTGTTAAAGTTATCATTATTATGCTTGTAGAGTCCATTGGAAAGTAACAGCAGCATTATCTACATTTATTTAAAGCTCACTATCAAAAGGAGGTATTTATCATCTGCTAAACGAAGCACTTACTGACAGAGCTGCTGCTATTATCAAATATAAATTATTCTTTTTATTGTGACACCTGCATTTGCAAAATTGGAGCACCTCAGAGGACACAGTTAGAAATGAATAAACACTTCTCTAATTAAGCCATTGCTTTCCGCCTCCAATGTGGTGGTTCCATAAACATAACATTATTTTTATCATAGCTGACATATTAGTGTGCACCTACATGTTGTCGGAACGACACATGTTGATGTTCTGTTCCTGAGCCTTCACATTCTAAGCAGGTGTTTATTTTCTTTAATTATAATCATGCGGATGTGAAGTGAATAGAATTGAATAAACAAAGCCTTGAGCCAAAGCGTGGATTCTATTTACAGTGGATAATTGGTATGGGTATGTCTAGACTCTAGCCTATTAGACACAGCTTAGCCGACCACGCCGGCGCTGATACCATTGCTCGTATTAATCTGAGCAAATAATGAAACGGAGAATGAAAAATGCACCTGAGGCAAATCTGTGGATCCTCTCTGAGAATAATAAGCGAAAAACAAAGATGACAAGCACACTACTGTGATGCATCAAGGAAGGAGCGTGGGTCATGCACCGATATTCATCACATCTGTTTAAAGATGGATGGGTCTCTCATCTTTTTCTCTCAACTCCGTCTGTGTGGTTGTGGGAAGGACAGACGGTGTGTGGCGTACCATGCACACAAGTGCACGAATGTTTGTGCGCTGTTATGCAAGTGAAGCTCTGTGATTGGGCATATCTGTGCTGTTTACACCCACATCGTCCCGTAATCTCCCCATATGTTCCCCGTATTTCTTCCTCTTCACCGAGCCAAAGAAATCTGATGTGGCAAAAACTCCCAACCAAATAACTGAGACGTACCTGAGCCGCTGTCATTAGAAATCATCACAGCTCCTATACTGATGATTAGATGTGTTATCCTCTCTTTTCTGAGATGAAAAAAGTGCTCCAACCTTAGTGTTATGCAAGACGAATCATTTACATAAACTCACAAACACATGGCGGTTGAGCTGAAAGTATATGTTCTCAAGCTTCCGAAAAGCTGACGTGCAAGGCTTTTCCTTGACAGTGCGAATCATGAACATTAACATATCTCTGTTAAAGCTGATAACTGGAGAACCAACCCAGCAGACATGTTGGCAATGGATAGATATTGAAGCGTTTGCTTGCGCTCGCAAAGAAAGCCTGTGCAAACATAAAGCGAAACAGCATCAGCATCTGTCTGTCTGTACAGAGTCCACTATAGAGACCTCCTCTAGATAGCAGTTGTCCAGTCATAACGACAGACACCGCAGCTTTGGATTGGATTTTTCTGCATTGCCAAAACAGAATTGAAGCGTTTATCTGCTTTAACTGGAGCTGCCAAGGAGCACATCATTTACAATCGACATGCATTAGTTAGAGAAAACTGCCGCATCCACCGTGGAGTGATTCTCCCTGTGTGGCAGCCCTGGATGCTAGCAAAGTTTAGGCTAATGCTAGCTGCTCAGCTGTCCTCTCTTTTGGATACGGAGGGGTTCACGCTCCAGCATCCCGAGCCATTCATATGTTTGCCGAGCACATTGTTTAGTCTTCATCGTTAGGATGGACGAGCTCTATACCGCAACACAAGAAGACTGTCTCTTTGTTTCAGTGTCTTCTGCGTGGATCGTCAACTGAGGATGCTGCTCTCAGCATCGGTCTTTCAGTGTGATATTATGAGTGCATACTTAGAAACCCTTTTACAAGACCGCCATTTTAAAATGTGTGAGCCAGAAACGAGATTTCCAGCAGATTCCTGCAGAATGTCTGAGCGTCAGTTGTTCACTCTGACCGTAAAATACCGATGGTCAGGCTAGAAATGAGAAGCCTGCTTTTGTCTGCCATTCCTTTAAAGGTCAGGATCAGTGGGGGATCACTCGTCGATCATTGGTAACAGTTTGCGTAACTCTTTGAATATCAGCTTTTAGTTGAATACTGTGGACATATCATGCTTGTGCCTTGATGTTTCAGGGGCTTGGTGTTTAACCTCTTGCACGTTGGCCTCCCTCAAATTGCTTGCTGAGAACGGTATTCTGATCTCACCTTTTTTTTTCTTGCCATCTCGTGTCAAAGCCCCTCCAACAGGTTCTCTGCTGAAGGTGAGAAACGTGTGAAAGCTTGAAGGCTGTCACAGCCTCCGTCTGGACCTCCCAGAGGGCAAACTGTGCTGCCGGGTGACGCGGCTTCGCTGCCATCACGGCGAGTGTGGGAGTGCGCTTATTGACCCTGTGTATCTCAGCGGGCTTTAACAGGTTGGCTTTGAATGGTGTGGCTTAAAGTATCGCCGGCCAGCAGACTGGCTGAGTAAACACAAAGCTCGCTCATCTGCCCAAGGGAAAGGTTTCTCATGGATCAATTGTTAAAGAGCCACAATTAGCTGAAGACGGACTGGTGGGGTGGGTTTGAATTATTGCAATGTATTTTTTTCACGGGCACTGAGGCAAACACTAGAGCTACACAGACACAGTCTGCAAAAATAAGACGTGCAGCAACACTAAATTTACATTTTCATCAACTGTCTGACATGTCCTTCTCAGCGAATACTTGACTCTCCTCTTAAACAGCTGCTTAACATACCACAGAGCTGCACAGGCCTAATGGAAGTCAGTCCTATAATGCACACACACTCTATTTCCCTATAAATGGACAGCAGCGGTTGCCGGTTTTTGCTTTGCCTCCAAGGGTCCAGTAACATAAGCAGTCACTTGGAGGGGATGAGGAAGCCGTTTTTAATGATCCCCAGAGACGACCAGTATATTTACCATAATCCCAAGCCTGAGGGAGCATCAACTTCTAATCACCTCCATCTTCCCTCCCCACTGCAGATAGAGATCAGCGCCCATTATAAACCTCATAAAGCACCAGGCTTTAAGATGATTGTCTCTGCCTCTGTACCGAATGGCTTATACATAGTGTAGGAAACGCTGCTTTGTAGCTTGGTGTGTTTGATTAATGTTTTCCACACCATTTGGCAGAGAGAGGGTGAAGATAATGATGTTGGAAAAAATACTTTTACATCATGCCACACAGAGCATTTTCAACACGTCATTGTCAGATTAAATGTCGTATAAAGGAAACGTAAACACGCTCTAAAACGCGTCTCCGTCTTGTGGCTTCATGTTTAGGGACTGCTGCTGTCATTTTTCTATCATAGCAAAATGACCACGCTAGCTCTGACCATTAATGATGACTGTGTTCCATTTAAGTGTGTGATTCAAGGTCTGGACAAGCCTTGACAAAGGTCCATTGTTCCATTAAGAACGTATAAAGGAGTCAAGAGGCTTGCTGTATTGAAGAACTCCTTGGTTAAGATGATTTCAGTGGTGTGCAAAGCTGTCATCACAGCAAAAGGTGGGCATGTTGACATCAGAGGTGCTCTGTGCATATGTTTTCTTCAGAGCAGCCAGATTCTGTTTCTGTCATAAATTACATCTAATAGAGGATGAAGCACAATATTATGGTGTCTTTTTACGGTTTCTTTATGAGGTGGCTACACATGTCTCTCAAAACTGATGTTATAATAGTTTGCCCATGATTAAATTCTACACATAGCGCCATTAATAAAACCACGCTGGCTCGAAAAGTGGATTTTAGTCAGTGGTCCATTTCTGAGAACGGACAACTCCACATTTTTTAAAATGATCGTCTTTGAATTTTTTTTTTTTCCTCTTCGTCCTTCTGCATTTCAAAGCCTTTGTATTCATGCCTCCACGGCCACTTGTGCTATGAGTCATTCATCACTAGTCTCAGGCCATCATTATGTCATTTCCATCTGCCTCACAGCAGTGAATGAATGCCAGCAATTTTACGTCTGCTCTGATGGACCACTCGGTTCTGCGTGCTCTGCCTCCCCTTCCGTGCTCAATTAGTGTGACCTCACTTTACATAATTGCATATCTAGCTAATTGCTGAATCACACGTGTCACTTAGTTCACCCAGACAATTGATCTTGACTTCCTGTATGCTTTTATCTATACATGCTTTGTAAACTGTTAGATGTCGTGTGGCCGGGGCATTTCAACAGGTGACAGATTGTGTGAGGATGGAGTGGGATATTACCGGGTCAGGGCCAGTCATCAAAACATGATGTGGCCAAATTAAGTTTCTTCAGAGAATAGTAATTGGGTTATACTTAGGTTTGTACAAGGAGGAGAACATATCACTTCCTGGGGGGAAAATTGTTGGTCCACCATATTGGCAGATCAAGCGAATTAATCCCTTCTTTATTCTTAATCCCTTTCCTTATCATAAGATTATGAAAATCCAGATCCCTCCCTCCTCTCAGATATTAAATTGCACCCATAATATAACTCCTGGCTTAAAGAGAAAAAGAGGACGGGAGAAAGGAAAAAAAAAAAAGGAGCCCAGGCCTTCAGCCCTCGCCCATCGTGGCTCAAGTGCTCTTTGTTGTAAATTTCTTTCAGTAATTTCTAATTCCTCCACTCTGTGAGCCTGGTCCACTGCGCCATGAATAATGTCACGGGGCAGCCGGGCTTTGGTATTCAGTAGTTGACAATCTGCTTAAACAGAAGCAAATTGGGAAAAAATAGCTTTCAAATGTACTTTCATTCCTGTGTGCGGGGGAGAGGTTGAGGCAGGGTTATTTTCTCAGCAGAGGGCGTTTTGCTCTGACAAGTCGGCAGCCTCTCTCACTCTCGCCACTGTGTGTGTGTGTGTGTGTGTGCGTGCGTGTGTGTGTGTGTGCCTCAAAGAACTACCAAGTTCTTCTTAGACCCTGCAAATGTTTAATGTCAACAATTGGTTTGCTTTTTGTGCCTTTTTGGCCACACATACTGTACAGCATCTTGTCTTCCATGTGATGTCTTTTCATATTTGTTTCCTTTCTCTGTGGGCGCTCTTTAAATGCATTTTTAAAAAAGTGCTGATCTTTTCTTCGTCTTCTTTGCCGCTAACTCAGGTAAATTAGTTCTTTATTTATTAGCTTTTATGTCTGCATCATGCCATTCTGAGAAACTTAACCACAACTATTCAAGCTGAAAAATCCTGCCTGTAAACATATTGAAATATAGGTACATTACATTCTCTCTGATTAGCTAAATATAATAAAGGCCATGTGACAGTTGCCATATTTGCTAATGCAAAACAGTGCGAGCATACTGTACTTTGTGGGTGGCAGTCTTGGAATCCCTGATGTGTTCTAACCGTCAGCGATAGGGAGCAGCAAAAAGCTGCACTCTCCTCATCGTCTTCTTTCAGGACAGAAGGCACATGCTGCTGACGAGCTGCTTTTGGGATTGTAAAGGACGAATGCGGATGCTTAATACGCACTTCTGCGTAACATGGCATATTCGGTGAAAATAAACATACCGAGTGACGTCAGAGCACCCAGGTACACATCTTTTACAAGTTCATTTCTGCCTTCTTTCCAGTCTCTCCAGCCATGCACTAATACAGCTTCTAGGAATACAACCGTCGCTCTACATTTACTTGAGAACTCAATCACACAACCTTCACATGTGCACTAGTTTTCAGTGGAACTGAACTTCGTGTCACATGCGTGTCACCAGCAGTGACTTTTACCTCAGACAGCCCGTTGGCACCTTAGGGAGAAGAAAAACAGGCTGTATGTCAAATCATAGCAGCACATCCTCTGCCACCCTTTGTCTTGGGCTAAATTGGACATTAATTAGGTGTTTGACTCTTTACAGAGGGCAAACAAGACAAAGCTGCAGTACCTGCCATTGGTGGCATGGGGCAGCTCTGTGAAAATACTGCATCATTAGCACATTATTGGTGTTCCTAAATGTCACGCAGCCACGAAGGGGACGATGAGCCGTTGGGAACCAGCCTTCATGCACGAGCCAAGCTCTTATTTTGCGTCAGAGTCCGCTTTGACCTCCCAGAAACTCACACCGGAGATCATTATTAACCTTCTGCAGAGGGTGGCAGGAAGTGGAGTCTGCGTGTTTGTGTGTGCACGCTTGTGCTCGTGTTCCTGTTTTCGTGCTACTCATGTGTATGCACAATGAGACGGGGAGGGAGGGAGGGGAACACCCAGAGAGAGAGAGAGAGAGACAGAGGGAAATAAAAAGAAATGGAGTGTACTCATAAATCAAGTCAAGGTCCACCCAGTTGCCGCTGCCACTGCAATTTTTTTTCTCCTCCGTGTTTCCCGACATTTGACGCTTCCATCTTCTCCTCTTTTAATCTCATCAGCCACAACAAGTGCAGCAGGAGAGGGCGGCGGGGCTCGGCGGCGGGCTGTCCGCTGTGTCAGATGAGGTCTGTCGATATCTCTCATCAAACAGGAGCTGATCAAAGGCCTGCCTGTGCCCATGCAGGCGGAGGGATTAAGCCACATCATGCACAACCTCCTTGACGAAAAAAAAAAAAAAAGCCTCTCCACACGAATAAAGAGATTAAGTCAAGAGTGAAATCTAATTCAAGGGGAATTGTTAAAAGGGGGCCTCCGCTTCGTGCTCCACACCTGACAAAATCTGTGTGAGTGTGAGGCATTTGTAAGCTTGTTGCACGTTACTAGTTGTTGGCTGTAGATGTTTGTTTTTTTTTTGTCAATGACTGAACTCGGGAGCTACAACAAAGATGAATCTGATTTCTTTTCAGCTCGCTGCTCGCATTAAACAAACTCTGACAAGTAGATTTCAAGGCAAAGTCTGCTCTTCTCATGCTGAGCAAAGCAAAAGACGGTCATACGACATAATGACGCAAAACTCCAAGTGCTGATGGCTTGTATTCCAAGATTTAAATCATGATGGAAGCCAACTTTTCACATTTATTATCTACAACAATCAACTGTAAAATCTAACTCGTCCCGCATCAACAAGGTGAACAGAGGCACTGCATCACTGAGTTTTACATAGGGAGTTGTCCTTGGAGCCCTTCCAGTAACGGCAGACCACGGCTCTCTCAGGACCAATCAAAACATTATCATTACAGGGCCAATCAGCAGGTGGGATTAGTGAGGCTTTGATCTGAGGACTGGGCTTTGCTTCCTCTGATCCACTCCTCACAAAGCACTTACAGGCTTTGAATTGCCAATCATGTTCCTGTACAATATCACCCTAGTGTTTTCGTACAATGCCTTTCAGAGAAGTTTAATTGCGACATGTGACCGACTAGACCAAAGCAGTGTCCTGGAGATGTTTGTAATGGGTTGAAATGCCCTCAATAACGTCCTCTACCATGATGTTGGATTATCCGCTCGTTTCAGCTTGACCTTCATTTCATTTTCAGGCAATGACAGAAAGTGACATGAAAGTGATTTCAATATCCCGGACAGATATTACCTGTGATTATGGCCCCCATGTTCACATATTTTTGTATGTAAGTGACTCATGGAGACAACAATTTTTGAAATTGGTCCGGTACTGAGCGAGAGCGCTGCAGTCGGCAGCCACAAACGAGCTGCAATGTAATCCCTCAGGGCATTTATGCACTGTCAGTGTGCATCTGCTAAAAGTGTTTCTGCCCCTGACGCGCTCAGATTGTTTGTAAGTATCTGAGAACGTTATTGAAAGGATCCCTACAGAGATACATTCATGTTAAAGAGTTGTTTAAGCAGAAACAGCTGTTAGATCGCTCTTGAAAAAGCTACAAGCCACAACTGTTGAAACAGGTTGTGTCCATCAAACATGCGATTGTTAGTGTTTTTGATGCCTGGTCACATTATCTGTCTAATGTGCTACAGCCCCCGGATGACGAGCTAAGTGGAAAATGACCAGAGACCAGAACATTCTTCACAGAGACGGCGCTCATTGGATGGGAGGTGGCTTTGAAGCTGGCTCTCTTTCATGTGAACGACATATGTGAAAGCCCAAAGCATGCTTGTTTCAGTAAACGAAAAGCTGATAACAGATTAAAAGCTTGAATGAAGAAGCTCTCATGCATGTCTTGGCATTGGTTTAGAAGCGCTGCCTTTGTTATACATACATGGCGCAGTGTCCCAGTAGCAGCCTGGGATCCTGATGTGCGCTCCCAGCTCATGACTGGTGTTAAAAACTCAAACCAGTTCATCAGCAGGGTGGAACTTTTTGGATAGTGTTAAATCTGACAGTGTATCTTAGACAGTATTAGAAAAACACATGGTGTTATGTATAATGACTGATAATATGTTTTGATCTGCTCACCCAGTGATTCATTGGCTCACAGAATGAATGAGACCAGCTGGTTTTCCAAGAAACGGCCAGATCCAAGTAGAAATGAAGAACTGTATTATCTCAGTGATAATAAAGGACACTGAATACATTTTTTAAAAATAAAATCATATTTAATGTTTTACAGTGAATCTACCAAAATATGAATAACGATACTCAATTTTACATTTCCTTGTCTCTATGCTTGACCATAAGCGTGCTAATTTTTAGGTTATGTAATTAGTATGCAATAAGTTAATCAGAGTACGTCAGCATCTTTTTGTGTGTTAGATCAATCCAAATTATCATTATCTGTGGAGAGTTGCTGTCTCCCCTCCTTTTTTCCCTTTGTGCTCCTGTGTCTTCTCCTCCTGCTGTCTCCTGTCTGTCTCTGCCCTGTCTGCTGAGTCTCTGCAGGGCGTGGCCGACAGGTTGGGCCCAGCCCCCTCTCCTTCTGAGCACAGCTGGGCTCAATCGTGCAGTCAAGACTCACCTGCCTGCACACTATATAAGCACCAGGGTTTCAGCCAGTATTCATTAAATTGTCTGCCTTACTGTGTGTTAACGACCAAGCCAGAAGACTCACTAAATACCTTGTCAGTAATTCTTGCCTTGTCTGCCACCTGTCCTCCTGACGTGCTTTTCCTGTCTGCACTCAGGTCCCTACTGCTCACCTGCTGTCATCCATGCCCTGTCTGCTCTCACCAAAGAACCTGTCTCAACTCAGATTGAACGACATTGAACTTGTCTCTTGCATAATCCTTATTATTCATTAAATTGTTAATTGTAAATTTCTTCCACCTCCTGTCTCTTCTGTGTGAGCCTGGTATGTTGAGTCCTGTCAACCCTGCTAAAATCTAACACTCTTCACAAATGTCCGTCATCTCTAACAAAGACAAATTTTTCCATTGCAGTGGTTAAAAATAAAATGCAAGAAGCTAACAAATATCAGAAAAAAGCAACATTTGTGACTTGAAATAATTTTCAGTCTTGCATTTCTACTATACTATTGTTTCACATATAATCAATTGTCCGCACACTGTGGGGTAACTGAAAAGGACTTAACTGCATAAATGACAACTACAGCCATTCCAGTTAGCTTGGAGCTAAATGCAAACTTCCTCATGCTAACATGGCCACAATGACAGTGCTAGCATGCTAATGTTCAGCTGTTAGAATGTTAATACATCTTAGTTTAGCATGTTAGCTAATGCTAGCTGATGGGATCATCATTGGTTTATGACCATATAGATAGATAGATGTCATGGCAATCCAGTAGTTGCCCGGACATTCCTTTCACAGCCACAAATTTCATCCTCCGGGTGACGGTAGAGGAAAAGTCAGGGGATCTCCGAAGTCCTTAAGGTTCATCCTCTGAGAATCATGAATGTCTGTAGCAATGTTTGCAACTGCCATTCAGTAGATGTTGAGATATTGAAAACTTTGACGTTATTTGAAGATAAGCAGAGATCAACAAAGTGGATTCATCCTCTGGAGACCATAAGTGTCTGCAGTACATCTCATGGTACACCTCCCAATCTATCTACATCCATTAAATAATGTACAAAATTGTGAACATGTTGACTTACACAAGACTTTTCATCAAAGACAAAACAAATCATTCTATGGCCATAGGCTTAAAACTTTTGGTGAAAAGAGTCGATGTAAGAAGGGTGTCATTTTCAGATGGGGAAAGGAAAAGTAAAACCTTGTGTGTATCACAGAAAAGAGTAAGTCTGCAAAGAAGCCAGACTGTATTTTTTCCCAAAATATTGGCTTTGGTCCTGGCAGCAATTTGTCAAACATTTGTGCTGAGATGTATTCAGATTCTTCTTGGGTATCTTTTACCGCAGCACTTTACCATTTTTTTTCCCGCTGATTTTATCTTTTTTCACTCATCTTTCTATTTTAGCCTTGCCATGCAATTACACCACCCATTAATGTCTCCATTCTCTCCCCTGCCCTCGATAAAATGCCCCAGATCGGTGTCAAATGGGGAGGAGGACTGAAATAGTCTCCCTGTGACATGCATGTAATATACCAGCCTTGAAGGATGATTCAATATTTATTCACAACTATTGGAAAGCAGAGGACTGCAAGACTAGTTATGTTTCAGACATCTTCTTTAGTTACACACAGACCAAGGTTAGCTGCACTTTAACCACTTTATAAGATTCAATATATTATCCAACAGAAATCAGCGGCATTCACACTGAATATCTGGAAGAAGGATCACATATTTTGTCAATGCAGGTTCAAGTGAACATCCTTTATTTATCCGTCATGAAGAGGACCGAATATTTCAAAAAATCATCACAGGAAAAACTCGAATTTCAAGGGCCCTTTCGGTCTTTATTCTTTACTGTTGCTTTTTCTCTCAGGATCATCATACTTCATTTTTTTGACCTTCAAAGGCGCCGTGGCATAAAGAATGTGTACAGGACGGGATGTTTACCAGAGATGACAGTACACGCTGAGGTGTTTGCACGATATTGCCATGGTAGAAAAGTGAGTGATCATCCTGTTGTCATGTGTGGGCGACGACTCACCGGCAGGCAGTTGCCAAAGGAACTGGAGTCTGTGATCGTGATGCATCGCATCAATACTAGACATGGGATATAAAAAGGACTTGGCACCTCTAGCAATATGTCAAACTAGCACCGGTAGACACAGTCTTGGGCTATGATCCATTCAGACCAGAGTGGAGACTGGTGTGTCCTCAGCTGAGCGGATTTTGCAAATACTGTCACATAAAAGTGTGATAGCATTCTTTCATGTCACTCCCAAGAGAGAATAGCGTGAAAGAGAATTTCTAAAGAGGAGACATCTTAAAGAACCATAAATAAGTGGAAAAAGGGAGAGCTTGAAACCATAGCAGGTATATTATTTCCTCTTGACAGTACAGAGTGTAAAACAATCAGCTTGCTCAATATACAGTCCACAGAAGCCCCCGTGCACTAAGACACCTACATGAATACTAATCACCCTGACTGATCTGAGGGGTAAAAACACCACAAGGACAGAAAATAACCCACAAGCTGCAATAACCTCCAAATCCACAGGATCAGAGATTATTAAACATAAAGATGACTGCAGCCTGAGACATATGCAGCACAACCTGATCTGCATACATGCACTGTGCACTTCCATGCTTTGTCTTGGCACGCAACCTCTGAATGTGAAGTGCTGGAGCAGCCCGCCATCAGAAACGCACTTTGAAGCAAATATGATGTGAAACACACTGTTTTGCGTCACGAAAAGAAACATGTTTAACACGACCGCTGCTGAAAGGAGCATCAACTAAATGCAACATTCATCAGCCTGTCACAAGCCTTTTTTATTTTTTTTAAATGAAAAGGGCTCATCATGTCCCACCATTGTGACAGTGGCTGACACTAATGAGCAGTCATTCATCACTGTAATAAAACCAGCGGGAAGATTATTCCTGTAAGCTGCCGTACCGCTGGTGAATGACCGGCCATCAGCATGAGGTATGGATGACTTTCAGGTGGCGTTATGGGCCACGGTGTGTTCACATGACTGTATATCAATCACTAGACCCACTGATTCAGTCTTTCATTTCAGGATCGCACATGCTGTTTTCAGTTCTTAGTTGGTTTTTATTTTTAGATTTGTTTTTTAAGCCTGTTCAGCACTTTGGTTGTTTTAAATGTGCTCTACAAATACTCTTTTACTTGACTAAAAGGCAACGAGTGTATTTCCCTATAAATGTAGGTCTGTGTGATGCCATGCTACTTTGAGTACTAGTGTTGGATATAGTGTTTTGAACCCATCTCCACACCCTAAAACTGACTGCTACATAAAAGCTGTGTAGCTGTATAACTCACTGTTCTGGGTGGAATTGGAGAATGTAACATTGGGAAAATACATATTGCTATATGTAAACAACAACAACAACAACAACAACAACAACAACAAAAAGGAAATGCATGCTGTGCTCAGGTCCAGGTGACAACAACATTGGTTTGAAGTTTTTCAGAAACATTATTGAGGACAAACTTCACTGAATATTTGAACTTTACGCAAGACAGCTTCCAGATTTCCAAGCAGATTTCTGGGCAGTTATCCTCAATGGCCATCACAGGTTGGAGTTCAGCTGATTGTAATAGTGTGTGTATGATGTTTGTTTCAATTTGACTCTTAGAAGAAGTGAAATTTGTGGCAAATTGTGTTCATTTAAAAAAGAAAACACGTGTAAACCATATTTGTGCTTTTCAAAATCCTAGATTTGGTGAAATGGAAATATTAGGTAGCTCACGGGGGTACTCTTTAAGAGGAAGACATACTTTATTAATCACAACACACCAGGGTTTGATTCCTGTTTGACGCACTGTGGGCGCTGGGGGGCGTGTCCTCCACCATGCCTTCAGTGCCTGCTGCCCTTTATCTCGAGGAAAGGAGCCTTTCTGTGTGGAGTTTGGGGTATCCTCCACAAACAAAAAAAACACCACTAAAAACATGCAAGAAGATCACCACCTGAGCAAAAGGTGACAAACAAGAACTGGATCCCTCTCAACACAATTTTTTTTATCATCACGGTGAATCAAAGCTGGAACTCACCTGTGATGTAAGTGAAGCGATCTTTATCAGCAGTCTTGCCCGCTGCCACGCAAACATCAGAAAATACAGACAAACAGATGCTTCTAATTCATGACAGGACCAGTTTTTCAAAGACAGCGTCAGGACGTGCCTCCTCACGCTCACGTATTGCACGTGCGTGCGCGTGAACACTGTGGAGTTTCAGCTGCCTCTGAACGCTCGCACAGACGGGCGAACACTTCCTCATCAAAGTCACTCCTCTCTCCACTTCTGTCAAGGATTCCCTGTGGGATCCTGGGAAAGAGCAATGGCGGCGCTCTGAAGGCCCACGCCGCTGCTGAAAGCATTCGTGGTTTCTGGTTGGTGCTTTTCTGGCTGCTTTATGGAAATGCCATTTTCTTTCAAGTTCTTTGTTTCGGACAAACAAAAAGGCTTGATGGAAATGAGAGTTTAAGATAAACAGTGGAGCCTAGTTGCTATGCTCCAGGGAGAGTTTTCAAACCTAAACCCATTGAGATAAATGTCATTTTTGCTGCTTTTATTGTAGAACAAACTGCTCCCTGATGAGCCCATTAAAGTATGTGTTTTCTCATGTAAACCTGAACTAAATATTTTTTTGGTCCTCCTTCCCCGTGTTGGCGTTAATGAATATAAAGACTCATTGTTATCAGTACCTTTTGTTCTGTTGTCTCTGTTGTCTTCCTTTTGAAGTTCAGAAACTCTGCTCTGAAGTGGGAACTACTTTTTTTTTTTTAATGTTTTTCTGTAATAAATCCAGTTGGGGGGAAAGACTTATTTTTCTTTTATCAATCTGCTCGCTGATCTTTTTGTGCCTGGGCCAGTGAATCCAATCAGAATGCAACCCTTAAGCTCTTTGATTCCGCCAACAAAAGTTGATGGTCTCCCAGCTTGTAAGCTGCCTATCAGATAACAAGGGGCTTGAATGCCAGCCAGTGTGCTACAATGATGGTGGTCCCGGTGTTTTCACCTGACGTCCAACGTGTCTTTGCCGGCCCTGTCTCACTGTTCTCCCCAGGGAAATCTTCCAAGAGCAGCTGTCCTTATCAATGTGCCGTCTCCCTGCTCACTGCCTGCCTGGGCCGCATTCTCCATGACAGCAGCACTGAGGTAGCGGTAATCTGCCAACACTTCAACAAAATTAAACCGCCAACCAGGCTGCCGGGGGAGAGGCAATGAGGAAAGATTTCCTGCTCGCCGTGATATGGCAACGGAGGCCACAGACATTAATATGGCTTTGCATCTGCGAGAAATAAGCACTGCTTAGCGTACAAATCTGGAGCCTTTCGAGCTTCCCCTGCTGCTTTCCTTAAGGGGTCAGTTCACTTAAAATATAATAAACCCCTTTTCTTCAGCCTTGACTGCAACATGTCCATCCGGATATTGTTGCTATTGTTTCTTTGGGTTTGTCCGATGTCGCGTCAGGATAATGGTTTGGTTTGTTGTGCAGCTTCCTGTGAGCAGTTTAAAGGAGAATTTTGAAGGAAGAGACCATATTCCCAGTGCACGCTGGTGCAGGTAAGTCTGTATTTTAACTGGGAATGCACCATTAGATGAAAAGCGGTTTTTCTTTGCATGCTTTGTACCTGCTTTCACATATATCCAATCCCTTACATTTGATGTTGTGAACACCCCATGTCAGGTTAAGTCCTCTGACTCACAGGAGATAATGTGCTTCATTTTTTTATTTGTTTGGAATAAACACAAGAGCTGTGTAGTCAGCAGCAGTCGCTCCTATGACTGAACAGACAGAGAGAAGAGCACCACCCACAGAAACCTTCACTTTGATATCAGTACACCCAGGATACAGTCAGAGGAGGACTTTAAAAATCATTCTTAACCCCAAGATATCTTCACATATACGTATTATATTGCAGACTGCTCTCCCTGTTTTCAAAATACAACTTTTCTGTCTTGCGTCTGCTGCAGGTATGCATATGAAAAGTTTATTCATCAGTCCATATTCTTTTTAAATTTGTAATTGAAAAGAGAAGAGGCTCGTGGGTGAGACAGATATAGGACACACAATGCTTCCAAAAGCTGGCATTGAATGCAGAGGAATGAGATGTACTAACACGGAGCAGTGCTCTTGAATGATGGCATGTGGAGACACGCTACATGGCTTGTCATTGCTGAAGCACTCGTGCCATTTCCGAGCTTTCTCTGACGCCTTTTGTTATGCTCCAGTGCCGCTG
Organism: Chaetodon trifascialis; assembly: GCF_039877785.1. Taxonomy (NCBI): domain Eukaryota; kingdom Metazoa; phylum Chordata; class Actinopteri; order Chaetodontiformes; family Chaetodontidae; genus Chaetodon; species Chaetodon trifascialis. The sequence goes on from NC_092073.1 coordinate 7,509,874, forward strand.
TTAAACCTCCTTACCGTGTCCTCAGCATTATGAGTGGATCGGGGTAAAATATAGTCAGTTATTGCATATGAAACCAAATTCTCCTTCTCCTTATTTGAAGTATCTTGGGAAAGCAGCACAGCTCATTGAGGGCTAAAACAAGGAGAGGGAAGAGAGGCATGAGGATTAGATAAAGTCTGGCACATACTGAGACGATAATAAGCAAGGCAGGAAAGTGAGGGGAAAGAGAGGGAGAGAGAGAAAGACAGCGAGAGACACAAACAGATGAAAACAGAGAGGGGGTGGTTATAAAATGATTAAGGGGCATGCTATATAGAATTTCATGATTTGAAAAACACAAACAGGTCTGTCAGATGGCTCTGCCTCACCATCTGCTCTCCGCTGCCAAAATGTACAGCCGGGAAAGATTTGTGATGCTCCACCGTTTGAAACTCTAAACGTAAATAGCTCTCTGATCCAGCATTGCTGAAATAATCGCCTGGCCTTAGAAAGTTAGGCCACGTTTGTACGCGTACATGCGAACGCGGTCAATATAAATATGCAGAAATGAGCAAGTGTTATTTCCATGTAATATCAGAAATATAGGTGCTGTAGGTTTTTTATTCTCTGGTATATGATGGAGGAATCAAGGCTGTAAACTGAAAGCTTGGAAGGTAACTGTCATCATATGCACTTGCACAGCACTGAAGGGTTAACAGTGTTCATGCTGTAAATACTCCGCTGGTATTTTTGCTTCATGGAGCCTCTGGCCCCTTCTTGTCCGGAGCCTGTGAGTCTGGACACACAGACTGAGGGCCAAAGTGCTTCTGGCTCGCTCACGCTGCATGGACACACACACACACACACACACACACACACACACACACACACACACACACACTGAAAGAGGGACATTTCTTTTGCAAAACCCCCTGGCATGTAAAGTGCACTTGGTTTGATCACATATACTGTATACAGTACAAGGGGAGAACCTGATATCGGCTCAGAGTATCATTCAAAAACGATTGATTTTTGAACTTTCATAAGAGGAAGGTGCATTATAGTAATATGATGCCTGCTCATCTCTGCGCCGTGATGAATGGCTGTGGATGACTCCTCAATCACTTGCGCTTCTGCTTACTCTTAATGCGCGCGGCTTCAGAGGTAATTGTCTGAAAATGTGTTTATTTAAGGCCCTACACGTGGCATTTGAACGTGGATGAATTATTATCATGGCTATTGTGATCCATCAGTTTCAAACAAGGGGCCGTGAATCAGAGTCATTACTCATTGTTTGGGTTTGGAGGGAGATCTGCTCAACAGCTTTGCAACACAAAACAGGAAAAGGGCACACAGGCTTCAGGTTTACTGGCCCTGGCAGATAAAGGAGTGAAAGGCTGAATGAAATATTTCAAATATCTTTAGTATTTTCTACAGGAGATTCTTATGACTCGTAGCGTTAGAGAGCCACATTTATATGAGTTGGTTCCTGTTTTGTTTATTTGTACATGCACTTGAACGTGCACACGCACGGATATAAATGAATACAAATGCATTATTTAGGTATGCACAGATAATGCTCTCTGAGCAGATACAAGCAACATCTGAATCATTGCAGTGATGAAGCAGGATAAAGCTTTACTAATGCTACTCAGCTGTTATTTTCACCTTGATATGATCCCATATGAAAACCAGGCACCTTGCTGACGAGCGATAGGGACCATTTCAAAAGATCATGCATCGTGCTTTTGCAGAGTCAGCAGCTTCCTTTGTCTTTTTCTCTCTGTGTGTTCTTTTTATTAGTGACGCTTCAAATTGTGACCCCAAAAAGTTTGCTTTAATTTAGACCTCCTCCCATCGCACACACAACCACCAACCTAACACTGCTTTGGTGTGTCTCATCAATGCCTTTAAGAGCCATGTATTTCCTTAAAAAAACAAAATGTTCAAGTACCATAAAAAAGGAAATAACCATAGGGACATCTAATTAAATATATGATTCCTCGGTAAAACTAATTTAGATATTTCACACATTTTCCAAAAATAACTAAGATGATGGTAAATTGCATTCTGAGCAGTGCTGCAGATCAACTAAAAAGGCATGCCTGGTCATTAGCGTCCACATAATTAGACTCCGAATGTTTAAGAAGTAGCTAGCTGACATAAAAGGAGAAGGGGAATGACAGTGCCCATCATATTACAAGGGCTATTCCAATACAGTTTTACCGTCGTAGTCCTGCTGGATGATTACAACAGCAGCACAGTGGGAGGTGAAATAAAGCTGCACGACTGGCTCTATAGCTAGCATCAGATGACTTAATCAGGCCATAAAGAAGGCCTTACTTACAGATGCTGTGTTGCCCCTGTGCTCCGCATTTCATCAGCCCCAGGGAAGGGTGAAATATGCTTCCTCTGAAGGTAATGTGCCCTATCTCTGTCCAAGCGGTGACAAATTTATTGCCCCCTCGACTATTTACAATCCATCCGAGCCGTGATGATCTGGCTTGTGTTATTTAAGCTGCAGAGGTACAGCCGTGTTGGTGATACTGCTGTTGTGAGGTGCCAACAAAAGGGGCACAGCAAAAATGAGGGGATGAGTAAAAATATATTTGTTTCGTGTGTGAGGTTTTGTAGCAGCTGAGCTGCTTTGCCAGGACATGGTTAAAGTAAACCACAAATGGCATGCCTTAAAGAGCTGAATTCAAACAAATGTAGCAGCCTGAATCATAAAACATATGTATTCCAGTCAGTCTGGCTTACATAACAGAGCACTCAAGGTGGGATAATCTCATACTTCTACCACACTGCCATGATCTTCTAGAGTCATATTCTGCCGAGGTGTGACACTGCGGAGACGTTACGGTGCTCTATAGGTGTCGGAAAAGATTTCAAGCACAAACTGTGTGACTACCTCGGTTAAATAGACCAAGTTTCCAGACAGCAATTCAAATTAAACAAGAGGCAGGTGATATTTCTCTCAAAACACAACAAGAATTTCTCTCAGAAAGCTAATTAGCTACTCACACTTAATGAACCTAATTAGGCACGTCCCAAACTTCACCACAGTGTTAAAATATTGATTTACTAATGTGTCCAAGATGCATATGACCATAATCAATAAAAGCTCATTTGCACATGCTAAATTATGAATGATCTGTGTCAGATACAATGAATAGCCAAAAATATTCTTATTTAATGAAACACATCTCATGAGATGAAACTGTTGGAGGACCTTTAAGTGTAAAAGTCAATCTGCTTCATTTTCAAAATGTGTCTGGAAAATGTTGTGGATACACACTCAACACATCCTTTGTGAAGCATCAAACAAATGATCCACCTCTGCTAGTGTGCAGACTCATCACTAAATGTGCTCCATTATGCAGAACGACTCCAGTTTGCATGTTAACTCGACACAACCTGCCGGACGCACTGTAAAAAGACGAACTGCAGGTCGCTGAGAGGGCTGAATGGCTATCTGAGCAATTCTACTGCACATTTAACATGAGCACGGTGTCGTGAGATGGGATAATTGCAACACCCTCACACACACGCACACTTTTTCTACACTGCACTTCTAACAGATCATACAAAATGATACAGTACCTCTCCATGGCATACTGTACTTTACAGTGTTGTGTTCAAATAAGCACTTAAGGTTAGAAAATCAAAACAATATTAATTGTGTGGTGAAGTTGAGGGAACCATCGTGGTTAAAAGATTCTAAAGCTGACTGTTGCTTGGAAATGGGACGCAACTGCGGCCTCCCACGCATGTTAAAGCCCGACGTTTTCTTGACCCATCCATCCACCTCCTCCCTCTGCACACACAGTTGCTGTATAATAACATCTCCTGACTTTCTCCTGTGTTCCCAGCTGACGAGATTCATCCAGCCACGGCAGGGCTTCGTCACTTTAACGTAAACATATTAAAGCCTAAGCCTACTGAAACTGCTACCAGAACTAGATTAGCCGGCTTGACAGCAAGCTAACAGACTGACATAAAGAATATATGCACCATATGTTTCCAAAGATTTAAATAAGAATAATAATAATAGTTTTTTGTTCTGTTAATGTCTCAGCAGAGTTAAACCAAGGCTGTGTAAAGCTGCAAAACATTGCTTTTTCTTTTATGTAGGTTTACATTTGGGCCCCCAAAGTTAGGGGCTTGGTGGCTCCTGGCGCCAGTGCTTGAAAATGTTAGCATCTATCCCTGTCACTGCTCTGCATAATGGACAAGCATCATCATTTTTGACAGAAATTTGACATCCAAACAACATGGTGAATGATAAATATAGTGCACTATAGAGCAAATAGGAAGTTATTTTGGACAAAAACACGTTTTTTTTTATCACTTTGGATGCTAATGCGTACAGACTCGTTCATATGTGCTTTACTACAATTAGCTTGCTGATAAGCACTGCTCAGGGAAAGCCACTGTAGCCGTAAATGGAAAGAAGCCTGCAAGCTGCAAGTTGTCACTCAGACAGCTCGACTTGTCAGTGACAGCTCAGATCTTTATCATTACTCCCTGATCTCCTACTGTGCTGAGTGTTAAATGTATGCTTTATGAGGAGTGATGAGCTGAGAGCCTACTCCCCAAATACCAGCTTTCCGCTCTGTCTAATCTGCTCCCCTCTGGCTGATTGAACTGTTCCTGATCAGTTTAATCAGGAAGAATCAGATACTTTTCATCAATGATCAGAAGAATGGACTGAAGACTTGATTCAAGACACCAGATGCCAAACCTTTATCAAGTGTATGAGACTCTGCAGAGATGACGGGAACTGTTTAACTTCCCCTCGATGGCTCTTTGTGTCTGCTACTCTGCTGTCATCACATCAGTATTTGCTCTGCAGTTTCAACTGTACTCCCATATCTTCAAAGCTGTCTTTTCTTAAATCTCTCTTTCTTTTAATGTAACAGGATGCCAGCTGGATATCTGCCACAGGGTCACATTGTTGCGCTTGAATGTGAGAACATTGCAGTGTTAGCACAACTCGAAGCAAAAATATTCCACATCTAAAGGGCAATATGGCTTTGATGGAGAACTTGTACCTTAATGATATAAGACATCAAGTCATCAGGAGAAAGCAAAGATATGTTGCAGCTGAAGCTGGTAACTAGACAACAAGTTGCAGCAGGTGATCAGGATGATGGGAACAACCATATCATTATAGCACTGAATAATCGCCTAACAGAATAACCTACCCAAACCTTTGTACTTAGGGTTAGGGTTAGCCTAACTGAGCCTGTACACTTTTTTCAAATTCTCATGCTAAAATACCCTGCAAGTGTAATTGTCAGTGTAATTATTGGAGACCCTGTTTCACTGGTCATTTTATATCTCAGCACTTTCCTTTGAGGGAATCCCCGCAGCCATTCACAGTATGCTCCAATATTCTGATAAGCACACTTTCTCAGAGCATCCCTTCAAGGCCTGCGGGACTGAGCCTTTTCAAAGATGGGATATTGTATTACTCATTGCCCTGTGTAATTATTGTCATTATTGTTATTACTTATCGCACCAGCTTAAGAATTAGTTAGGATTAGCATTCCATTCAAATTCTTTGCTCCCATTTGGATGCCGCCTCCTGTCCAGTGTCAAGCCAATGGCAGCGGTGGAGTCAAGCAGATGCCATGTTCAGAATAACGGGGGACCAAGAAGCATATAAGCTATGTAAACTGAAATAATAAATAAAAGAATACAATTAAGGAAACACATTACTGCATTTTTGTTAACCGCCGCAACTTTTTTGGTTACTTTTTTCTCATGTCTTTTGTCTTTGTTGTGCATGAGCAGACTGTCACATGACCTTCTTGTTTGGCTGTGGTATCTAACCCATTAAATTATTCTCTGGTATGCTTTGGGTGTAGAAAAAGAGATGAAAATCTAGCTGAAAGCTAAATTCTTACAAAATGTGGCATACTGGTGGACGGCTCATTATTCCAAAACTCCAATAGTCTGAAAAATGTCCAAAAAAAACCCACCTACCCAATGGAAGATATCAGGAATCAGAATAATGGGCCATTAGAACATTGGGCCATTTTCTTTGCTTTAATGGCATTCTGTTTGACAATAGTTCATAGAAAATCATAGAAAGGGAACACACCCCAAGGGTTGGAGTGAGGTGCTGATCACTGGAAACACACTTGAGATAAGGAAAGACATGCAGCACACTCCAAGTCCTGAGGCCTTCAACATATTGAACTTCTTTCCAACTCTTAATAATTTGTTTAATGCAGTAATTTTAAGTAAACAAACCACTAAAAACTAATTGTCTTACTTTATGTTACTGTGTAATTGAACATAACTCTTTGAAGATGACCTGGTTGGGTCTTCTTTGATTGACTGCACTCATTGTTGAATTTGTTTAGGGCAATGTAATATCCAGATCTGCCTTGTTTGCACTTTTTGTTGATTGCAAAGATGATTAACTCAGATTGACAAATGTCATTACCTTGTCAGATTGTCCTCTCGTATACAAGCTCAGTCAGGCCTCCTTTGGCATGGACGCAACGTGCAATGCCGCGTCTGTCCGGCTCTCGGGTGCACGCAGTGCAACCTTTATATTACTAAATTGTTTTCATAATTACATTGTAGTGACAGTTTAATTGCTTCCTGGATTATGTTCAGAGACTATGTTTCTTTGATTGAATGAAAACATTTATGTACCATACTTGAGTCACAGGAAGGTGGTTGGGGTGGATGGTGGAGTGGACATACAGAGTGCAGGACTGGGACACCAGAATCAGGGTCCACATTTGGCTAAAGTTAGGGAAGAATCATGATTTAGGTTAATTATTGAGAAATACTGTGTCTCAGTTCACTGCTGACTTTTTGCACAACACAAAGCACAAAACATTACAGCAGTAAAAAGAGCAAAGTCTAAAAAAAGTGTAAAAGTAAGGTAGCAGTTAAATTCTGGTGCCATAGGTTTGAGAATTCTTGGGCGCCCTGCAGATGTCCATTTTGTCCAGAGCAATTGTCATCACATTATAACTAAAAAATCATTTTCAATTGACCTGTATTTTTTGCCATAGTGTTCCACGCAAACCCAAATCCAGACCTTGTCAACTCCTTGAAACGCCCCCGAATGCCAGCAAGGGATTGTCTTGTCACTGCACTAACCAACCCCTACAGGTTGGCTGGTAAACTTGCATGGTGGGTTTAGAACTGAGGGGACTGTGTGAAGCTCTCACACTCTTCTAATAACGCTCCTCACTGGCAGGTAAAATGGAGCAGCTCAACACTGTGTGTGGTGGAATAAGCACATTGCTGCCTACACCCTCAGCAGTAGAGTTAGCTATGAGAAGGACTTTGCGGTGCAAAGAAAGTGGAGTAAGAAACATTGCCACTCAACCCACTTGGGGTAATGTTGTCAATCACCTTTTCCTTCCTCTACAAACCAGGCCCAACATGATAGGCACAAGGATAGCCAACATGTTCCTCTGTGCACACACGCCCATCAAACTGCCACAAAAATAAAATAAATAAATGGAAAAATCAATGGTTGGACCGCAGTAGAATCTGCCAGTGTTTTAACATCCCCTGATGGTTTCTCAGCCTCTCTCAACACATGGCTTCCCAACATCCTACTCCTCGTCCCTGTGTCAATACAATTCCCTTCCACTTGTCCTGCTTCCCAACTTCTTTCAGCAGTGGCTAAGGAATTATGATTGCTTGTTGTACTGTGACTTTCCCAGCCGCTGCCTCTCAGTCACCTGCACACACAGTTTACTTCCTCTATTGTAGCCTCAGGTCCCTTGCCTCCCTCCCTCCCTCCCTCTCTCCATCTACATCCCCCCCATTCTCTACTTCCTCTTGCTCTTCCTCTCCATCCTCCACTCACTTCAGTGCTTTTGTGATCGGAGTGACAGGCTTTATTATACGTCGCTGTGGATATACCTCACCTTTAATATTTCAATAAAATGCCAGTGCAGGGTGGTGTAGGACCCTGGGGAATGACTAGCGGAAGCCTGCTCTGTCTTTCTCTCCCTTTCTCTCTCTCATCTACCCTTTTCAGGCAAGACAAAAGGCTAAACAAATAGTCACAACCAGTAATTATCATAGACAATATGGGGGAGAGATGGATCCATGTTCAGTCACAGTTGAGGACAAAAAGTCAGTTGAGCCTGCCATCTGAGTTGTTGTTCAGACAGCTAATAAAGAAAAGAAAGAAAAGAAAAGGTTAAAATATATATTTGTTTTAAAAATAACATCTCTAAGGACCTTGGAGAACCTTTATTTAATGTCAAAAAGCACGATTAATACATTTCAATTTTGCATTCTACCCACACCACAGCATGGCTCCACGAATGGCCATGCTGGTCTTTCGGATGGGTGGTCCACAACTGTTGGATGAATAGTGATGCCATTTTTTACAAACCTCCATGGTCCCAAAAGGGTGACTGACCCTTACTGACTTGGGTGATCCTCTGACTTTTCCTTTGCTCCACCAGGAGGTTGATGTTTGTGGTTTAGTTTGAAATAGCTTGACAACTATTTGATGGATTGCTATGGAATTCACTGCAGATATTCAGAGTGCCTTGAGGATAAGTTCTAGAAACACTGCTGATCCTCAGGTCAAAGTTTTCAGTTATTCAGTGAAATATCTCAACATCTGTGGGATGGATTGACACAAAATCTTACAGACCATAGTATAGATAGATAGATCCATAGTTCCCTTAATCTAGCTTGGGTGATCTTCTAATTTTGTTCTCGCACCACCAGCAGCTTGACAGTTTTGGTTCACAGTGAAACTATAGGATGGATTGGACTTTGGTACAAATATTCCTGTTTCCTCATGGAATGAAGCCTTACTGACTATCAATATTTCCTCTAGTGCCATCATCAGGTCAAAATTTTAATTGGGCCAATACTTTGGTTTATGACCAAATATCTTCAGAAATCATTCCCAACAACCTTAGATGTCATACCAAATGTTAGCATCCTGACACATGAAACTAAGAGGGCAAACATGGTAAATATTTCCTTCTAATCATCACCATGTTGGTATTGTCACTGTGAACATGTTCGCATTGAGCTCAAAGCCCTGCTGTGCCTCACAGAGCTGTCTGAAGTCACAGTGGCTTAAGACTCTTAGTCTTGTTTAACCAGGAATTCTCTTTGAGATCCACTAAGAAAGCAGCATAATTGTGTTACATCAAACAAAATGCTTAATAAACCTAAATATCATAAAATTATCCCCAATTGCATAATTTGTTATAAATGCCCTCCAAAGGCAGCAGAGCAACCTATTAGCCCAGCTTTCATTTCTGCTGCCAGCAAATAGAAGCAAACCACCCGCACAGTTTGCATTTATCCTTGAATTGATGCCAATTATCCAAGAAAATTTAGATCTATCAAGGTCTTATCTTCTAGCTAAATGTGGTTAAATCTCCTTGAGTAAACTCCTGATAACAGATGATATCTACAATAAATGGCTAAGCACCATGACTAAAGAGCACATTTACTTTCCCAACGTTATCTTCCATCAGCGTGTCTTATTATTATTATTATATTACTGTAAAAATCTCTATTTATTTGCCTGATATATGATCTTAATTTTTTACTCAAGGATGTCGGTTTAAGACTTGAAATGTTAGTTTTTGTAGGCGGTGTACCTGAAATACAGAGGGACGATGTCTGACAGAGTTTCCAAGTCCCTGAACTAAAAGATTTATCTCCAGCATAATAACCACAGTGAAAAAGACCTCCTGTACGAGGATTCAGGATCAGACCACGGACATCATTAGGACACAATATCCAACAGAGGTCTAAAACATGTGTATCTGTGTGTGTGTGAGAAAGAGGGGGAGGCAGGATATGTGAGCGAGACAATGCTCCAGTCTCCAATATTAGAACGTGGCTTGGGGATAATGGTTCGCACTGGGGCCTTTGAATTCTTAATCCAGAAGACAAGAGGCAAGGATTAATCATGGACGAAATCTATCTGAGCAACAAGATAAGTATGTTTGATGGGCGTTAGCAGGGGGCAGAGTATTAATATGCATGGTTGAAGACGCCACCGATGTGATCAATTTAGCAGATGATGCATTTGTGCTTGTGGAGTTAAACAGGTCATTTTAAAGTGTTTATTGAGTATTTTGTTCTGGAATTTAACAGACGATGTGAAAAGGAGGGCACAAAAAATAACACAGTGCCTCAATGGTACTCGTGTAAGCCCACTGAAAATGCCACAAACTAAATCATGTAAATAAATCCTCTTTGGGAATCAAAATTGATATTTAAAATCAGTTTGGAGTAATGACATGGGCACTAATCACCATGTATTATCTATAAAACATCTTCCTTTGCTGTAGGTTTGACATGAAATAGATTTCAGTTCAACATTTCTTGTTTTAAAAGGAGCAAAACTTTTCTGCACATCCAGAAACTCTTGTTATTGGGCCCTTGTGAATGATAAAAGCACTTACAGACACTCTTGCTATCGCGCCCCTGGAAATTGTAAAAGCATTTAACTGTTTTCAGTGGGCTACACACACTTCATGAGTTCAAACTCTACAAAGCGACTGAATCAGCTCGTCAACCTCAATGGAAGACAGAGACAATGGCATGTCCTCAAAACACTGGTCAACAAACCCCAAGGGACCTTTGGTGCCGGCAGGGTGTTTTACCATCTAGAAAATAATGGTTTAACTACATTTTAAACTGTGTTAGAATAACATCTTTTAAGCTATAAGATCCTCATGAAATCATACCCCATTTTTGATGAAGAAGCCAGACTGCTGCCTGGGTTCACAGTGATTTCCTCTTGTGATGAAGAAAACATGAGTATTTGGTTTGGATTCTGTTCAGCTGTTTTAGCTTTATTTGTAAAAATCAACATTCTCTTCATTTCATTTCATAATCTGGCTCTTTTAAAAATATGTTCACGAGTTTTAGGAGAAGCTTTCTTTACCCTCAGCCCAACCAACATGCTGCTGAGACCTTGCTGCTAGAGACATGCAGTGAGTGTAGAGTTCTGGATAACTCTGGAGGAGAAAGGCGATACCTCTGTCGCCTTTCCTTCAGTTCATTCAAATGTGAGGTTGATCAATGCCTTGGCTCTGTATAGACTGGGACTGCTGTTCCTAGGCGTCACTGCACTCGTTTGTGTAGACTGCCGTCCGGTCCCCTTATACCCCACCATTCCAGTCACACCTCTGAGACTTTCAAAAGGAAAGTCGAAGTAGTTAAAAGACTCTCTGATTCCTAGTAATGATGTGCTACCACTTTTTGTTTGCTCTGTGTTCCTTTTAGCTGTTTGTTGTGTCCTTTGTCCTCTTCTTACACACTCAGTGCTGTACTTTCTGTATTACTCTATGTGACCTCAATGACAAGATAAGCAGCAGCTAGATCACCAGCCATAGTCAGTCAATTGTTCAGTGATCAAGCATCGAGATGACATCATTATGTGCTGAAATATTAGCCGAGCCTGGTGTTATCTGCCCAGTCCCGCATTCCTGTCACTTCTCCCCGGCCCCTCTTTGCATATTCATTGGCGGCGTGATCTCCTTGGCGTGCGCCCAGGGGAATCAGGGGGATAACCTGAAGTGTTCGTCTGTGCCTGTGTTTATCTGGGCTGTGGCATGGGGGTGGGTTTTAGGGTGCCGAGTGGGGCAGCCTTGGCTCAACTGAGTGTGCGCATACATGATTTATGCGGCTTATAGATAGGAGGAGGAGAGGAAGATGACCTTCCTCCCCTGCATGTTAGAATGCACCTGTGCGAGGATTCTATACAAGAAATGTCACATTACAACATACAAGGTGGGAGATGTATTGCTTTCAAGGTTCAATCAGGGTTTCTCTTTTATAGCTGCAATCTTGGGTTTTATTTGTGGGCTTGAAAGGGTTTTTGCTTTAATAAAAGGCGTGCAACTTTTTATGTGTGAAAATGTGCTTGTTGCTGCTGTTTGCTGGTTGACAAAGCAGCGATTTAGCTCTTAGCCTGTTTGTGAAAGGTTTGACTTTTGCTCCTCTAAACCTCTGCCGCCAATGATGGAAGGCATTTTACAATCAGGGAAGCAACATCATCAATTAAGTGTGAAAGCTTGAAGAAACATGCATTGCAGTCTCTTCATTAACTACAGTTGGACCAGTGCTGAAGTGCCAAATACAGCACCAAAGCGCACAACATTTGCTAATTTTATTGCAAAAAAATTAACAAAAGACATTGAAGTAAAAACCACATGTTTAGAAAAATGGGCCAAATGGATGGGTCTGAAAGAACAGAAGTGGAGTTATGTACATCCCCTAACCACATCTATGAAACTACATGTGAGCTTATGATGGGTTTACAAAATGAACATGTTTCCAGTGGCTCCCTTTGCCCTTTGTTTCAGTTTGGCAGTTCAACCCTAAATCAATTGTGTGCTTGACTGTGACTAGTTTTTAACCCTTGTCAAAACAAGGGAACGCCTCGAAGATGTTGCATTCACTCGTTGTGGTTGAAACCTTGTACACGCGTTCACAGTGTCGTGTTTGGAAATAGGACCTTGCATTGATTTGTGTTTCCAGTCGTATCCGACATGCAGGCCTCTACAAGGCATGCAGAAACCTGCCACCTGGCAAGCTTTACAGTACTACGATGGCTCTGAGCAAACACATGAAGCTAATATATTTTCACTTTGCTGGTTTACATGTGTGTGTTTAAGAGGGAGATGCTCTGTTTAGGTTCCATCAAATCACCTTCCTGTTGTAATTCTTTACCTACAATTGCAATTCACTGTTGCTTTATTTTATTATTATTATTATATACAATTAACCTCAAGACATGAGTGGGGATGACAATTTGTTAATGCTGACTACTAAAGCCCTCCTCCTGATTGACTGCATGTTAGGATTTATGTGTGAAGAAAAAAGAACCCACTTACCTGTCCTCATTAACACAAACCGATCACTCGTTGCTTTTAAAACACATTGGATTTGCTTTTTCATATGCATTATTTATGTGACAGTCTTGTCAGGGCTGTCAAATATAGGCCATGTAAAACCCTGGCAAAATGAGAGCGCAGGCAGCATGTTTCCTCAGACGAGATTGCTCTGCAGAGGTGGTAGGTGACATGTTTATCCTTAATTTATGGGTGAAATGTGCGTCTGTGTTCATTCACCCGTCCTGCTGAGAAACCGCTGGTATGAGTAGTGTTATACTGTACATGGATGGTGAGTGTCCCTACCTTCCCAAAGGATTAGTTTAGAAAGAAAGAGGACTTATGTTCGGCAGTGCCCTTTTGTTGCCCTACACCTGACATCCTCTTTTCCCCTTTTCAATCCAAATAATTAAATTCTATTTTAGTGTTACAGCTTCACAATGTAAGAAGGAAACCAAGGCTCAGAGCATGAGGCCGCAACATATAACATAACGGATGACACTCAGAAAAAAGGTGTGGAAAAAAACCCCACAAGCTTTATTAGTACCCATGTCAAACAGTGATAATAATAATAATAGCAATAAGAATAATAATGATAATAAAGGGAAACAAAGTCCAAACGAAAGAAGAAACAAAAGGGGGCTGAAGACCCTGGCCAAAATGAACAAAAGAAGGAAAGGCGCGGGACCAGCCACGCAATGGGCCGCCGCCCCCAGCGTCTCCCCCTAAACTACCTAAAAAGGAGAAGAAAAACTAAACCTAAACCAAAAGATGAATAACTGAACTACCAGTAATCTCCAGCCCAAACTAAAACAACAAACTAACACAACAAACCTCCAGCACCTAAACGTGCATGGAGGAAAAAGGAAAAACCTGCCTGGGGAAAAAAGAGAAACCAAAGAAGGGAAGAGAAGAACCTTCTCACCACTGCTCTAAGCTGCCATGTGTCTGCCATGTGTCTGCCATGTGTCTGCCATGTGTCTGCCATGTCTCTGCCCCCCCTCACTCTGCACTCTGCCCAGTTTTATTACCTCCTCCCCTCTCCAGCCCAGCCTGTGATGTTACACAGGTGTGTAGCAGGTAGAGGGAGGAGGAAGGCAGAGCTGAGAGGGAACAGGAGGGAGGCAGGCTGACGCACGCACGTAACGTTAGTTTATTCAACGTCTCTCACTACTAGCTCATGTCTTGTCATTAAAAAGCCATACACTAGTCTGTCAATGAGTAACATTCACATGCACGATACCGTCCCTGTTATATGTCTTATCCTGGTTACAATGCATGATATGGAACAACATTATCTAGGTAAGTGACCGTCTTTGAAGCAGTGTCCTTGACTTCTCAGTTCTTCTACTGCACCTCAACATGTGAATATCTATCTTCTTAGTCGTCCTGCATTAAGAATAATAAAGCAATTTAGATATGTGGACTGAAAAGCTCCAAGTAAAGAAAGCTGAATCTGCATCACAGCTTTTCTGTCATGGTAGTATTTTGTTTAGTGTGATATCATACAGTGTATTGCATAATATCCATAGAGGGTGTCAGATCTGGAGTGCTGGAGCAACATCTGGCTTTACAGCACATATCAAGGCCTGGAATGGCCCCAGTCATCTTAATTTCACTCATATTTTAGGGTGCAGATCATTGCAAGCTTTATGATGAAATCCTGATCAGCTGATTAACTACTACATGACTTGAATTCACGCCTGTGCTCCTACCTGTACAGTATCCTGTCTGTGAGTCTCATCCAGGTTTTGATCATACTCAGAATATAATGTTTGCATGGAAGATACGTAGCCTAATCTAGTTATTCATGATTCTTATGCAGCGGTGAGATACCTTTGGGTTTGTTTCTTAATGTAATGTGTGCATAGGAATGAGTGGAACATATTTTTGTAAGTAGATTAGCTAAAAAAAAGATGGTGAGAAATGACAAAATATGTATATATTAACACTAACACTCAAAGAATTTACCAGTAAGAGAATTAACATACTGGTACAAGTCATAAAACAAGCCTACTGACTGTGTTTAGTCCAAGTCTCTACACTTGTGTGCACTTGTACGAATCCATATGTGTTTCCATGCCTATACACCTGCATCAGTGGCTTGCATCCCCTGCTGCGCCTACATTTTATAAGATGGAGACTCCTAACAAGGTAATTTAATGTGATGCCAAGTCATGTTCCTGAGACCTTTTTGCCATTCTAAATGGCTTCTCATCCTTATTTATACACCGCTGTCCCGCTGGCAGCACCTGCACATGTCCACACAGCACGTCAATCTAATAAGGCACGCACAAAACAGCGTGCTATTATTCAGCAGCGTGAGACCGACTACATGTAAGCATGTTCCTGATTTATATTCACAGTCACACTCAGGCACACAGGCTTTTCCATAATTTCGGTCAGATGGGTTGGCAGTGTGAACCTGTGGTTAGGGAGGCCGTCAAGTAACCGAAAGGTCACAGTTTTGATCTCTGCAACAGCAGGTGTGTCTGCCTGTTGATTGTTCATTCTGGCTGACTTTGTTTTGGCAGCGAAATGCATGCAATGTAAATATTAGAAGTTTTTTTCTTGTAATATGTCGCCTCCACTGAAATTTAAAGTTCTTATATGCATGGAGTGAGTTTTCTGGAGGGGGAAAAAACAGCAAGAACGTTTTTAGACTCACATAAGTTTGGTTTGCAAAGAGGTCAGTGGCTTACATTCTCACATCCCTCACTTATTTTACATCTGACGCTACTGACCAGCAGTCATTTCTGGGGCTAAGAGAGGCAGAGTTCATCAGCGGTGTAAGATTTGTGCATAAACCCAAAACAGTTGCATCCTACCCTGAAATGGTAGAATGCAACTGTTGCACAACAGAGGCTGTTTTTATACTGAAGCTCTTGATAGATGTTATTTTGTCTCATTTAGACAAATAATTCCTCAGATTCTCTCTCCCAAAAGCTCTATTGTCAGTGTGAAAAAAGCCTCAGAGACAGCATGTAGCACAAAATGTGACAGTCAAACCATCCATAAAAACTAATTAAATTCTACTTTACATTTTCAACAATAAAACCTCCCTCTGCCCCTTCAGGGAGAACTGTGATTATAGGGCAAAAGTTTGACTCAGTCCCAGAGCCAGAGCTGGGCCCTGCGGGATCAGATCACAATGGCAGCTGTGGGTGCCTCAGACACTAATTTGATGTTCCCTGTCGGAGGCCATCGGCATCCAGGATTTAAAGCTGGCAATTTTAAGGCAAAATGAGTACTTTGTCCGACTGTTGCTAAATGAAACCTGAAGTATGAGGATGTTTCAGTTATTTGCAGGCATTTCATTTCAATTCGTTGCAACCCGCAACACGGCAGAGGTAGAGAACATCCTCAGTCTGTCAAACGTAGAAGGCAGTGCAGGAAGTTCAGAATGCCACTGTCCATGTGACCTGACCTAGCTGGATTTTTGCCTGTGATCGCAGCACATGTTTAATACTGACAAGCCCAGAGCTATTAAGGGAAATCAGAAACTCACCTTCATCATAGCGCCTGATCACTGACTGATATCCAATTTTTATTTAAAGGTCAACATCAGCAAACCAGTAAACATCTTCTCTCTGGCTTTTGCAATGCTAAATCATCACACACACACACCAGTGTATGTGTGTGTGTTCCCCTAGCACCACTGATGAAACACGTCATCTTTTATGGAGAAATATTAATACTAAACCCAATTTTTCTGTGACCATCACACCTCTGAACAGAGTGAATAGGGAACAGGAGCATAGAGAATACTGAGAGGCTGTGGATATATGTGAGAGAGAAAGGATTATCCATATAGACCCACTTCCTTCAGGCCACATTAAATCACCTGGCGCGCTGTAGCCAGTGGTTGAAGCCGCTCACGGGGCCACGGGCAACTCATAATGGCATGAGCTCTCTGGCTGAAACCTCCAGCCTGACAACACTTTAATAAGCTGCAGGCTGACACTTAGACCGAGGCAGAGGAACTCCAGCGCTCTCTGTGGGAGAGACACCTCGCTCTCCCTGTGTGCGCTGCGGTTATGAAAAGGGCTGCAGAAGCATCCCGGCCGAGGTGAAATCATAAGATTTTAAATGAGATGTCAAGACTCATGCCGATGACAACTGAGTTTGGGAAATGATCCACAGCTCTGTGGTACCGCTGTAATAGACGTGTAGTAGAGTAGTTACACACAATAATTCTAGAATTTTGAACGGCGATTGTGTTGCATTGTGAATGATAAAGGCGTGTGGTAAATCTTATTTACTGGAGTGAGGTAGCGCCTCCCCATTTTACACAGTAATCATAGCCTCAAGCAAAACCAATCCCATGATGGGGTATTAGATAAAATAGTAAATCTACATTCAAGTCACCTGAAAGTATCAGAAAGCCGTTTATTATTGGAGTCAGAGCAATAAGAAGCAGGAGAACAATAAAGGTGCTGGGACGAACATTAAGAGAAATGGAACAATCAAGCTGAGGCTGTCCTAATTGCATGCGGAGAGGCTGCTTGCCTGTTTGGGAGCACGGACAGCAAATCCTGCAGGGAAATGATTTGGCTGTATGTAGCTCATGAGCAGGACATATTTAATATCCTCTCCTGAAGAGAGAGTAGTTTAATGATCTGAGGTTTATCAACAACTGCTTTTATGCATCAGACGTCTGCAGCCTATTTCAATTGTGGATTGTTAATACTGAGGCTCTTGCTCAAGGCCATCTCCCAGAGCGC
The DNA here is from genome assembly GCF_039877785.1 of Chaetodon trifascialis. Taxonomy (NCBI): domain Eukaryota; kingdom Metazoa; phylum Chordata; class Actinopteri; order Chaetodontiformes; family Chaetodontidae; genus Chaetodon; species Chaetodon trifascialis. Next base: position 7,527,449 of record NC_092073.1, read on the forward strand.
TGGAGTGAATCTCCTGTACATCAATGAAAAATGCAAGTGCCACTGCATCAAATTTTTAAATATGCAGGTAAGCAGTCTGATGTTGGGTCTCCAGGCGAGCGGCGCCCTGAGACTCCCTGTCCTGTCATGCACAGTGACCTGATGGTCTGTAGAGCGTGGATATTGTTTCCAGTTTGCCTTTCCTCACCTTTGTGTCTAAAAAGTTGCCTCCACACAGCCCTCTAAAATTGATTCACTTCCCCTGGCTGCTGCCTCTTTATCCCCATTCAGATGAACAGCTGTTGCAGCAGTGGCCAGTGGAGCTCGGAAATAAATGCCCCCCCGTTTAAAGATTATCGTCCTATCCTTCTCCTATCAGCCAACTCCTCACCATGTTAAAGAATGCAACTGCCTCTACCCGATTAGCGCCCTATCGCACTGCGTTTCCATTGTAGGGTAATAAAATGTAATATACCTAGCTGTCACTCACCAGCTACATCCTGCTAAAAGAATATGGAACTGGCAGTTTAAAGGCAGAGAGATAAGCAAGCTGTAATATAGCAGGTGTGGCCCCTTCAGTGGCAGGTGTTGGAAAAACGTGTGGCAAACCTGCCCCTTGTAAAGGAGTTATGTTTCCAGCATTGTACATGATCCACCTGGACCGTACACTTAAAACTACAGATACAGCAGAGCAGAGACCGTGCGGCCATGCTTAACATTAACCCTTGCTCTCTATTTTTTGCTACTTTAAAGGCCCAGCACACTGTTTCAAATGGATAATTAGAGCTTGAGTTAAGCTCAGGCCGGATGGCACCAAACTGCAGGAACAACTAACAATCAGTGCGCTTACACGCATTTCACTTAACAGGTTACAGTCGACTTTTTCCAGTGAGCCTATTTCTTAAATGACATGTCAATGAGGAACTTGGTTTCCAATATAAGGGTACGGGATTAGAGAAACCCAACGCTGTGAATGTTGATTTCTCGGTCATGAATACTCGGTATCAGGGTTTCGAGAAAGCTTTTGTACATGTGCACCCGTGTAGGACAAAGACTTCAGACAGCAGAGCGGCCTGATGAAAGGAGAGATGATTACACAGAGTTGTTGAAAAGAATCTTCCATCCGAGGTCAGACTAAAGCTGAAACTGACACAGAGTAGCCTCTAGAAGTCTAAATAAGTAAGGCTGAACCTCCGATGAGTTTCGCAATGTGTCGAGAAGCTCTGTCCTTCTTTTTGTCTGTCTGTCACTGATCGCTGTCAGTCAGCTCTGACACGCACACACAAACACACACAAAAAGATCAACAGCAGCGTTATAGAAACTTTCAGTTCATAACTTTGCCATTTTGGTTCACTCTAATAAACCCACTGTACACTTCCTGCTCAGCAGCAAACAGCAGAGAGACACAGTGAGCAGCCAGCTGATGAACAAAGTGAAGCTTTTCGCAGGTAAAGAGACAGATACGTCCCTCACAAGTTGGTAGAGACCAAAAATAGCATCACCATATCAACTTAAAAGGCCGAAAAATCAGTAACTTCAGAATAAGTATGCCGTGCTTCCAATATGAGGTCTGCGTGTATATGCAGGTTTACCAAGTTACAGTGGATGTTTCATGCACAACCTGAACTCTGACCCTATGTTTACACGTAGCAGGGTATTTTGGAAAATGGATATTTTGGCCCTTCCATTTTCAAAAATAACATCATGCACACAACATCGTTTTCAAAAATGTTGTCATCTACATGAACCTGGATAAATACGCCGTTCAGCGCATCATAACTATGCCAAACCTATGGGCGCCAGTGTAAACATTGGTCGCATGTGTTTTTTTAACCCTCTTAACACGCCAACACATAACCGGCGTTTTCAGTATTCTCCACTTTGGTCGGACTTTTTAAAAATGATCGTTTTCTGTGAAAAAAAAAACTCTGTTTGCGTATAAACGAGAGGCCAAACCGCACGAAAACATATGCACTTTTCCTAAGTGTAAACGTAGGCTCAGTCGCCGTCCACACAGTCCTGAGGAGAGCTCTAATCAGGCAGCATTAGTGAAAACACCTGGCGCCCACACGCTGAAATCAAAACTGTCTGAATACCTCCTGAGCTCTGTTAGTGCCAAGGCCAATATATTAGCAATAAAGCTTGTCTTTAAAGGCAGAATGATCGGGATTTTCCTAAAAAGCAAACAAACAAAGCACTATAAACCCGTACAAAAACAATCCCCCTCAATCGTCACTTATGATCCAGTGGAAGTGTGTGGTAGTCATCATGCCTTTAAAGGCAGGTTCAGTGCCTCTTCATTTGATTTCAGTGACCTTTGTATCAGTCTTGCGTGTGTTTTTCTTTTTTCACCCTTTTGCATACACTCTGCTAGGCAGTTATTTTACATAAGGAGACTGACCTTTAATGAGACTGACCTACTCAAGTGCTCCTTATACTGTATGGCCTCTAGATATACCAATTATAAAACTGAGAGACCGTTAAGTCTGGACTACTTATGTAGCCACGGTGCTTCAAAAGAATCCAACTTTTCTTCTCATAATACAAACGAATGCATGTAGTTATTTTTCCCTGATGACTCCCAGAGCATCTGAGCGCATCAACAGGTAAATTAACGTCTGCTCCTTTCCCATCCTTTTATCGTACAGAGCTATTTTTCAGGTGCAAGAAACAGCAGTACAACATCACCCAAAACCTATTTTCTAACATCAAATACTCTCCCCTGTGGGCTTAAAGAGGTGGCTGTAGAAAGTTGGCAGTTTCATTCTTCTTCGAGAACTGTGGTCAGCTTGAATTCATGTCAGCTGGATCACTGTTACAGCTACATTTAAAGCCTACAGGGGGTGACTACCTGATACTAAAAAAGAAGACTTTAAGGCAAAAAGATTTTGTGGAGAAAGAGGTTGATTAGTGCTGTGAAAGCTTAAAACCTGGGACACAGTTCATGTTACAATAACAAAGGCACAAGTGTCTTGCTTGGTTTTAGTTCAAGTTTGATTCCCTGACAGTATATAATGGCTTTCACCCACTTAAATATCTTGCCAGCTCAGCCAAGCTGGTTGTGCATAACTGTAATTAGCTACAATTTGGCTGATAAAGTGAAATGATTTAAACACCCCACCGGAGCATCTAATACGAAGTGCATTAATCTCTGCTGTTTGCACAATTCATGCAGAAACACCTGGTCCAAATAATCGTCCAAATGACATTATATGCTGTCAAAACAAATGACCAATTAGCTGTGATACCACCTCATCATAAAATATGATTCTAGCTTTTGAATAGAAGTGAGAAATCGTTGTTGCTGAGGTTTTAGCTGACTGTGAGGGTAAAATTGACCAACAGTAAATAATGAAATGCAGAAATAATGGTGCCCCATTGAAAAAATTACTTTCCAAAACACTCTCTCTCCTGTGACTGTTGTGTTCTTAACGATTATATCATTAGGTTATTATGACTTGTGCATTCATGTAAAAGCACGATTTTACTGTTGGATTCGGCTGAGATGGAACAAATTTGTAAATGGTTGTTTCATTTATATAAGAATTGGGAAAATAGTGATAAATCCTGTGACAATTACCCAGAGTCCAACGTGACACCCGAACAATGTTTGTTTTGTCCAAATCGTCCAAATCTCAAAATTGTAAAAGCAGACAATTTGAAATTGTTAAAGTAATTAGAAGAAAAAGCAGTAAAACCTCGTGTTTATGAAGCTGAATTTTATTTTTTACATTGTATTTTATCTTTCTTTCACTTGCTTCCAAAACAAATGCAAGAGGAGGTGGAAACAATATTGATTTTGTCTACAGGGGCTGCCAAAATCAACACACACACACGTATTTATATACTGTAGGATAGATCAATCTTCATATTTCATCAGTTTTGATTTGTATGCAAAAATAATTTTCATAACGCTAATGCTGTCAAATGTAATGAAGTGAAAGTCCAATATTTCCCTCTAAGATGTGGTGCAGTCGCAGAAGCAAGTAGCATGAAAACATAAGACTCAAGTTCAAATTTGAGGTACTTTTAATTAAGTATAGTACTTGAATACTTTGTAATCCACCACTGCATGTAAGACAAACACAGCAATATTCAATAGGCAGCAAAACTCCACACAATACTAAGATCCTTTAGCCTCAACTCCCATAGAAATGTAGCCTTGAAAATGCTACCTGCAGTGTACTTACAGTACTTCTCATACAGACTGACGATGACAAGGCATTGCAAAGGATGAGCAAAGAAAAGGTGGCTCTGACGCTAACTGACACCAGTGATGTACAGTGCAGCACATATCTTTCAACACTAATTTTACCGGTAAAACAGACAGGTTGGGCACCAAGAATGAAAGCTGCTAGACGTGAAACACTCAGAGCTTTTCAAATGCAAAAGATGAAAAAGATTTGCTTGCTTGCCGTGCAGGTCATTGCCACAGACAGAGCCTTTGCTGAAAGAAGACACTTCCCATGGCTGGCACACTATGCAGAGCCCACAGGAATCTCCCTGAATGCAGAGGAAAGTGGAACAAAGAACTGTAAGCTGGCATTTTCCTTTGTTAATACGGCTCTTTTTGGGGAGGCAGCAGAAAATGAACCGCTATGGGGAATTTAATATTACATTTGTGGGTGATCATGTGCTCACTATTCTAATGCAAAGTTACAGCCATGAAAGTATTTTCTGGACCATTTGAAACTTTGGTAATACTTTCTGTGAAGAGCACATCTACAGTGCACTATGGGGCGCTATTCATAGTGAACTATAATACATTCAGAATGCTTTAAGACTACACTTAAACACACATAATGCTTTCGAATGCACTATATCAACAGTCATGAAACATTAGAGATGTGACTTATAATGAATTATAACTTGAAGTGTCTTATGGATGCTCTTGATAAGTTATAAACTTGGTTGGCGGACAGTAAAGTGTCATTCATTTTCATGCATATGAAAGAATCTATGCAGCATCGCAAGTGATTATTATGTAAAATGCAAAATGTAATGTTTACAAGTAAAAAAAAAAAAAATGTGTGAGATACAGTGAGAAAGAAGAAGGACATATGACTTGGAGCTGGGAGCAAACCGCAGCAATGGCTCACAGGTTTTGTAAAACCTGAAGCAAAACTCCAGGGTTGGGTTCCACCAGCTGGTCTTTACTAAGTGGTCCTAACTGCTAAGTGGGTCTTTGTTAAGACCAGTCTTTAGAATTGTCTGCACCAACCAAACTTAAACTTAAGCTCTTATCTGTGCCCAGTCTTAGTGTTGCACATGTGAATGCTCACAGGACTATGGTGATTGCCTGGCAGCGAAGCGTTTCTAGGACACATTGTTAACAATCTCCCTCTGTCGTGTTAAATGTCTGCTTATTGTAAACCAAATATAGACAAGCACATTTCTCTGTGCCGTCGACAAGCCATTCTGCCCCTCTGCTCTTTTCTAATGGCACGTAGAGCTGATCTTTATAATAGCCTCATGAATTTATAATGTAAAGATTTTATGTGTTCCTGCAGAAGCGGGGTGTTGCTTCTTCTGCAGCAATTAAGGTGAAATGACCATCAGCTTGTGTGCATAGCCATGTGCGATAGCTTCTCAAACGTTAAAGCTGCATGCAAAAAAGTTCATGTAGTATATATTTCTTAAAGGTAGCCTCTGGAGTTTTTGACCACTAGTAGCGCTACTCAGCAAATTTTGTAAGTGCCAGTCCCCATTTCATGTTTTCACACACAATAAGGTGATTATTTTTTCATCTAAACTAAACTACGACCGAAAACTTGGTGTGAAAAAAACTTCTTATAACCCATGCTATACCCATGCTATAGTAACAAATAACACCAAAATATATAAAAACTAACCATTTTTAAACAGTAAAAATTAAACTGAAATGAGCAAACCCACTCTGGAAAACACACTAAACTGAAAATGAAACTTACAAATGAAATAAAAACAGAAACGAATGACTGATTTCACACTATTTACACTCATCTGCAGGTGGCGGTAACGTACCAAGAAACACGACAACGTGCCAACAAAAGCAGGGAAGAAGAAGAAGACATCAGCTTTGCAAATATTTGAAGAAGTCCATTCAAAGTGTTTGTCAGGCCTCAAAGATTTGCTCAACGCATTCTGGTAAGAAACACTGAACGCAAAAACAAACTTTTTGTTTGTTTACAAGAAAAGTCCTCGGGGAACCTTTAAAAGGACAAAATGGGGCTGCAGCGTTCCATCTGTTGGAGACTGACCTTTTTTGCCTGCATGAATTTGAGTTGTCAGCTTTGGACACCGACGCAGTCACCAAGAAGATACATGTCGAAGCAACTCGCAGCGAGTGAGTGCTCCCGCCATGCTGGAAAAAAAAAAAAAAAACAGCACACGGTTTCTCATCCTCCACCTGCGCTCACAAGTGCTGTAAGTCTTAAGGTCTCAGGGTGTGGTTTGCCTCATGTAATAGTGCATGTGTGGGTTATGAAATCCTCCAAGATTTTTATTCAAAAAATTCCCTCCTGTTGCCATTTGGGGAAACCAAAATGTACATTTGTCCAACTCCAGTCATTGACACAAACTGTATCACATTTCAATGTGCACAATGGACTGAACTTCCTGCTTTTAAGCTATTCATTGAGTGAACTGACACCACCTGGTCTGTTTTGAACAGTGGATGTTGTAAATGCAGTATTTTTAAGAGAGCATAGGCAAGATGATGCCTTAGACTACAGCATTGTACATGCTGTTCTTTTGTGTTACATTTTTATTTGAAGATGTAACCCGTTCAGTTCTGATTTATGCAAACATGCTGGTCACGTGCACATTTCTTATCATACCTGCTGCACATACTGTAAACAGGATTGATACTGGTCTAGATCCTAAGAAGTGACAGGTTCTTGTTTTTCCCAATCACACAATAAAGAAATCCGAATTCCTCCTTAAAATAATGCATCATGTTGTGAAAATCTGTTTCAAATTTAAGGCGACTCCCAAACCCATCCACTCAAGCATTTTACAGTGTCTCACTAAAGCTATTTGACTTCACCTGTTTCTGCATAGTGACCCTCAGTCACACACAAGGATCTCTTTACAGCTCACTTCACATTTCATCTGAGGGCCGGGAACATAAACCAGACCGCTACACTTGCTCTGTTTGCTGCGAATGCTGAGGCAAAGGGACAGGAAATCATTGCCTTCAAAACAACTCTGGCAAAGGTCAGTCAAATCAGGCAAATGAAATTAGTCACCTTGAAGAAAAGCAGAGACTCTGTAACAGATGTGCAGGATAGCGCAGGAGGCAGGGGCACAAACTCTGCACGATGCAATGGATTTGTTTGTGGCTCGGTGTGTATTGTTTGTGTGTTAACTTGCTAATTAAGGTATGTAATTGGGTCATTCCCATTTCTTAATTAACATGACAATAAAGGGGATTAAAATGATTGAATACAGTTGATATCCAACATTTGGAAACAGATGAAAAGACAAATCAACCCATCTACAGTTGCTGCTGCACACCTATCACTATAGAGCACTGAAGGAATTTCCACTGTTTATCAGAGGTAAATGCTCTGACCCAGCCTTTTCCAGTTCAGCATTATACATTTTTCCACACTGGCTTCAAAGGAAAAGTGATGCATAATAAGGAAGGGCTGAAAAAATTTAGCGTGAGGGATACCGTTTAATAGAGGTTGCATTTACAGACAACAGTGTGCAATCTCATCTTCCAGAAAGGTCTCGTTCCTGCTATATATGAGGACAGGTTGAAAAGGTCGCGACTGGCAAATTTGTTCCTATTGTAGGAGACGCAGAGGGGCTGCTGGGTCTTTTTCAGCGAGGGGGATTCATTAGACGAGCTATTCATTTGGTTGTTAGCGAGGTCTCATTATGTGGGATACACAAAGGCCGCGGCTGTGTTCAAAGAGTCATCAAGCATGTTTGCGCTCGTCATGCACCGCAGGAGATTTGAAATAAGTCACAACGTAGCGAGGCGCTGCAGAGTTTGATCGTGCACACAAGAATGGTTGCGTTTAACTTTGCCTGCTCCTGGCACCTGGTTCATTTTTTTCAGTGTGTCTGAACAATGTGAAGTGAGTGATGCTGCAGTGATAAAAGCACAGTAGCCTGGAACAGTTGATGTGTCACACAGCTGACTTAGTACTTTATAGCTGTTACATGTTATTGATGAAAGAACTGCACCTTGAAGTACCACGTGTTGCTACACCGGACTCAATTGCTCAAAGATCTTAAAAATGTGGTTTCAAATCAAGAGCTTAACACTATTCTGCTTCATTAGGACTGCCTGAGTGTCATATGAAATAACCAAAACCACTTCAACTTTGGCTAAAAATGTTTTTTCTTCAATCCCTTCCTCAGAACATGAAGCCGATTGAGAATTTTCTGGGAAACATGCTCTTAAAGTGATGCATAATGCATTTCATGCCACATTAAGTAACGTTAGCTTAATGCCATCCTCAGTCACGAGTGTTAAGTAAACAAAATGTTAGCAATTATTTAGTACTAGCTACTTTCTTTAATTGCGATGACCTGCTTTACTACTACTTTGCAGTTAAAGCTATTGCAATACCACTAAGTACTTTTGAGTCACTATCTGAAGCTCACACAACCCTAGAAACAAGGCAGCTCTCAATGTTGAGAGCTGTACACGTAAGAAGTGATAAATAATGTCCTCCTTGGAAGCACCAAATCCTCTCTGTCTTTATAGGCCATAGATTCATTATAAAAGCACGACATTGTGACTCTAACTCAGGAACAACGTGATATTTTTACAACCTAATTAGCAACATGTGACACATAAGCATTCCTCATTGGCTGCAGCCTGATCGGCAGACAAGCCCACGAGATTATTACAGTTAATAAAGCTGCATTGATTTCATTTGGAAATGTAATGGCTTTAACATAATGCAGTTTGTGAATATATTTATTGTCCACGGGAGGTTGAAACAAGCTGTCACTCAGTTTGAATCGCAAACACAAGAGGACAAGATGATTACATTATTTCCCAGTTCAGTGTTCAGGATTAAATTAACAACATCACAGGAGAGGCCGCTTTTTACTTTTGGGCTTCGGCAAGTCTGCTGCTATTGGACGGATGAGCTTTTCATTTCAAAATAAAGGATTCCTTGACAAAACAGGCCAAAGCTTCAAGTGCTTAATCATCACAATGCATTTGCAGACAGTTGTGGTGCTGGATGTGATGGTGTTTTTTATGAATGCTGGTGCTGACAGCTGCATATGACCCAGAGTGTGAAAGTAAATTCAGTTGGTTTGAACTCATTTTACATAACAATTCAAACAGTTAAAGGCACTAAGTGCAGCAAAACTAAGACCACATTCCAGTTGACTTGCTGCTGTCAAAGGAGGATGCTGCTTGTCCACCTCCCACTGAATCCCCTGCGACCTTCACCAGCTGGTCGCTAACTTTGTGTGTTTGTCGTTTGGTGCTGCGCAGGTAGTGTACAGCCTATCAGAGCAGTTTTGCTGAAAACAGCTGTCTGCTGCTGTTGAACATGATGAGAGTGGGGGGTGAACCAAAACAGTAAAGTGGAGTAAACACTCCACTACAAGCAACTCCTGTCACATTACACACGTGCATTTGATCCATTCCCAACACGAAAACATGTCTTATTGCAGCTTTAAAGCTCAGTGTGTTGGATTTAGGAGGATCTATTGGCAGATGTGTAACATAATATTCATAATTATGTTTTCATTTGTGTGTAATCACCTGAAAATAAGAATTGTTGTGTTTTTTTTTCCCCTTAGAACGAGCTCTGTATATCCACTATCCATGTTGCCCTGCCATATTTCTACAGTAGCCCAGAATGGACAAACCAAATGCTGTCCCTAAAAGAGGGCCTGTCGCGTTTTTAGTAGACACTGTAATGGTGGGTGAGGAGAGGGACATATGTCCAAACTGCAAACTCAAACTCAATATTGCTCCTGATTGTATAACTGATTTTGTTTTAATCCACCAAACAATGATTGTGATCACTGGCTTGAAAGAAATGCCAAACCCTCACAGAAATAACCTTCAAAGCTTTCAAAATATCACATCTCAGGTGTGGTAGGAAAATTCAGACTTCCCTCGTCGTGTTTACCACCTACAATACCAATATTTCTGAAAAGGAAAATGCCAGCATGAGTTCATATTGATTTATTGCAAAAACAAAGGTTCACTGAGAGTGTGCTGAAGTCCTGTTGTCTGTAATTTACATCCATGTTATGTGAAGGTAATGCTGAAAAACAAGGCATGCTCCAGGAGGGACCCATTCCCCATGCAGTTTGATCCAAGTGAATGTTTTCTTATTATGCCAGAAAGAATGCAGAGAAAAAGAGGCGAGTGAAGCCCAGCCGATTATTTACAGCTTATTAGCCAGATGCAGTGGGGCATTACTTAGCTCCATGCTGTGCGGCCTGCCATCTCGACTGCATCCAGGGACCTCACAGCAGAATCGTGTCATCCACAGCACATTGTATGTCTTTGCACTTTCTTCCAAGCAATGTGGCAAACTCTTCACTGGTTCTCCAGGGACGGAGAATGACCAACTTTAACTAAATGTCCTGTGCAGTGGCCCAGAGTAGCCATTTAGGAATGCAGTGTAATGCTCCCTCTGGCACATACTGCCTCGCCAATTAGAGGTCAGAATGGAGGTACTTGTGCAAAGCAGCGCTTCAGATAGATGATGTCATTGTTTGGGGATGAACACAAAGCGAAATGAAGAGCCATGGCTTGCTGGATCCATGAGTGCAACTTTTTTAAAGAGCAAAGTAAAGGCAAAGGCTTTTCCAGCAGTTCACTTTGAGCGTGAAACAGCGACTACACGCCCAAAAGAGACAAGTGGAACTTTGAGGAAGGAAATCATGCAATTCCCCTGCTGGGACACAGTGCAGTTCATGTTCACATGCCACAAAAATAAGAAACATTACGTGGCTTTAAAGCAAACAGACGGCCACTGTGATGTTTCTTTTTATGTGAAAGCAAGTGTGTTTTGGGGTGGACGGCAGCACTTTGTTTACTCTGCCTGAGGACACTGGCCATATTTGCCTGGGGCCCACATAGTCGCCATGACAGGTTCAAATAAGGACATCAAAACCGCTCAAGGCAAGGCTGCACATTTTACTTTGGGTCAACTTTTTGTCACAATGAGCTCACATGCTCTGTTAATAATGCACAAGCACACGTCACAATGTGGAGAAAAGGGGAAGTGATCAGTGGCGTTGCTCGGGTCTCTTGGGGCTCCAAGCAAGAAATCCCCGGGGCCCCTACCCACCCGTACACGCCGCAAAAATTTGGTTTTTGCACACATAAATGCACAATTTCTTGGACATTTGAGATGCATGCTGAAAAAAATAGATTAGTGGTTTTCAAAGTGAGGTCCAGGGATTAACAGAGGTCCCTGAAAGCCCAGGTGTATCAATAATCGTTGTAAATAAATGGCCGGGGCCCCCCTAGTGGCCGGGGGTTCCAAGCAACTGCCTGGCTTGACTGTCTGCAGGCCCCACCCCTGGAAGTGATGAGCTCCAATTAGTGTTCTTTAAAACTATTTTCAAAGGGTCAAATCACTGGACATTTTTATCGTGTTTAACAATAAAAACATTCATACAGAGCATTTTTGGCTTCATGTGGACACTGGATTTTAGTTATTTTTTCAACAAACCTTACAGGTATATAAATTCAGGCTGTACAGTGACCATCTCTATTCAACTTATCTGAATTATGTTGCTCAGTGTGGCACAAAATCCTTTATTGGTCCACTTTCTTTAATTTCGCTATTCCATTTCAACCGGAGGAGGTTGTGCACAGATCAATGTGTGCAAGTAGACACACAGAGCCTAGCAATTAGCAGTTGTGCTAATGTGCTCAAATGGATTTTCTGATTTGGTTGGAGGAAAGCAATACTGTACAGCTAAATCTCCAGCCACCTGTCCTCAGTCAGCGTCTCCCTGACAGTGCAGTCACACAAGTCTGAAACGTCTGATTACTCCTGCAGAGGTAGAGCAGGGTTGCATATTCAAACTGTCATGTACTGCATTTTGAAGTTTTCCAGAGCTCTTTTTTTCCACTGGAGAAACAATTTTGGCAATGAGGGCTTGAAAAATGCTGAATTAAATCTCTTTTGTATTGTCCATCTGTCTTTTTCTCTGTGCTAAACATTCAACAGTACATCAAAAAGTCATTCAATGTTTAAAAAAAATATAAGATTTCACCGTTAAAGTGCATACTCTTGTCCACTCACCCTGCCTGTCTGTGATTTCCAAAGCATAGAAAAGGCATGAGAGAGTTTGTTTTGACTCATCACTTCCTGCAGGCAGAGAAGTGCCAGTCAACAGAATTTCATTTGAGTTAATGGAAGGAATAAGTGGCGTCTCACTGGTGTGTCCCCAAATCTGATGGAGGGCCGAGACAGTAGTTCAAGTCAATTAACACCTTGCGAGTTTAGAGAGGAGACAGCCAACAATAGCAAACACATATTTACATTTATCGTGTCACATTTTAGAGGCCTGTTGAAATGATTGGATGATGGCTGGTAGTCAGGTCTCATTTTTACTGCCCTTCTCTAACAAACTCTTAGTTTACTTGTGCATTCCTTCGACTGCAGCTTTTTAAAGCTTATTCTGACATTTATTTTGTAGTATTTGCAGCATTGCGGGACACCAAAGCTTGTTAGTAACTGCTGCTAATATGCATTTACATATTATTTGCAATAAATATTTTTTGGGGAAACAACAGCAACACATTCACATTTCATCCCCTCTCAAGCCGATATGAACACTTGGGGCCATTTTTCTGGTGACGCTGATGAATCTACGTCCAATACTCACCTCTTTGGTCTGCTTCACTTTTCACCAACACCCAAAGAAAACAGCTGCTAAATGTTTCTCTGTGTTCACCAGCTCGTAGCTATTGTTGCCAGTTGTTTCTGTTTAGCCTTTTTTTTTGCTCAAAATGTTCACTGTGTCTCGACGGGATGCTGATGGAAGTGATGGTGGTGAACCAAGACAGTAAAGTTGAGGGCCATAAAACCAAAACGATGAGCTGAAAGACGCGATGAGGCTCCATACCGTGGAGCCGAGGGCAGCCGGAGAGTCGGGTGATCACTTGTCACTGCGAATGAGAATCTTCACATTACACGTGGCCACTTCATGCATGTGAAAATATTGATTTACTGCTTTAAAGACACTTAAATCTCACATTGAGGTTGTACAACAGCAGCTTCTTCAGGCAGATGGAGAAGTTTGACAGATAAACAATGTGGCACTATTGAGGAGCTATACTCTAACCTTATCCTTTAATATCTACAGTATCCCAGTGTGTGTGTGTGTGTGTGTGTGTGTGTGTGTGTGTGTGTGTGTGTGTGTGTGTGCCCATCTGTTCAGATAAACCCTCCACTGACACGCACTAACACCAAAGGTTTTCTCTTCCCCTGTCTCGCCTTCTGTGGAAGACGTACACTACCTTAACAGAAAGTGAATACTGCCTTCTGTCCTTCTGAAAGAGCATCGATTTTTACTTTGCAGCGCCCAAGGTCAGCGCGAACAGCAAGCCGGGAGGATCTTATCACCTCAGAAGTACAGGCCTTTCTCTCAGTCTATTTATTGAAGGGAGAATAAACACAAATGAAGTTGAGAACACAGCTGTCTGACTTATCGTGACCTTGCATAATGGCAAGGTAACAAATAAGTAAATGTTCAAACTGCGAGGCACTTTTGAATTAAAAGAAAATTGAACAATGCGTTATGATGTCCCATATCTTTTCATTTTATGGCTGCCGCTGAAAGCTATGTGTGTCAGTGTTTTCAAATTGCTCGCTGCCCGTTTTATCTGCTCTTCCTCAGTTGAAATGTACCTTGTAACCTCAGACTTAGCATTTCCTTGGCTGTTTGTGATATCTTACTTAGGCTACAAAAGCCAACACGCGCGCTGCCTCGGAGGCAGTAAACAAGTAATGGGCCTCATCATGGCAGGTGACAGCACTTTCAAATTAATTCTTTCCCAGTGAATGACTTAAACTTGGCCCGAAGTACATGAGCAGAATTAAAACTGACAGCAGAACACAGGAGGTAACGATGCAAATTCTCCAAACACAAACATTACTCATTACATGATTGTGTTGTTGTTATTATGGAAATTCCCCTGACACATACAGCACCACTGTGTAATGGTATGAATCACACTTTGAAAACCGTTCGCTTTCCTTTATTTTGGAGTGCAATTAGCACATGAATAGCATGCTCATGATGGATTTCACAGATTATTACAATCCAAGTTTGGTGTTTTTCACACAAAAATGTAAATGATTTGTGTTTTGCAAACATGCTGTTGCATTTACATCAAATTAACACCAATCATAGGGGTATTTTTCATCATTTAAGGTGTATGATCACATCTGATTTGGATAATTAAAAAATCACTCCAAACATACCTTTTAAGGCTAAATGTATGAAATCATTTGTACTGTAAATACATCATTGACTGGATCAAATGGACAAAGGGATGGATAAACGGCTGGGGACTGACTGTTGAGACAGACCGCAGATGTAATCACATACAGCCTCAGCTTCCTCTCAGAGTGATCCCTAATGGACACGGTGACTCCTGTTGGAAAACAGTCAACTTCAGTCAAACCATGGTATCTAATTTTAATTTAAGGAATAGTTTAACATATTGGAAAATCCACTTGCCACATGCCAGTTGGTGGATTTATTTACCTTTGGCCAGCTGTTTCAAATCTTTATGCTAAGCTAAGCTAATTGGTTGCTGGGTATACCTTTATATTAGCATACAGAGATGAGAATGATATTGATATCCTCATCTAACAATCATGGAACCCATCAGCTATCCTCTGATAACTATTCGGCCTCTTGGAGCAATGGCCAATGTTTCAGGGCCTCTGGTGCAGCCTCTGGTATTTGAACAGTGGATAACGGTTATCCCGGCTAAGACTTCCTATTCCGTGTGCCAGTCATGTATTACAATCCAATTAGGAGCTTGAGACACGAAGACAACATTTCGGCTAATCTCTAGAAGCAGATGTTTGCATATGAAAGCAGATAAATAGAAACAAATGATAAGCAAAACATAAATTGTCATTAGAAAATAGCCAATGGGTTCAAAGTTTGCATTTCAGCAAATGTGTTCTGCCTCCTTTGCTCTCTACGGGGGCTTTTCACCTGTAGCAACCAAAGCCCACTCGAGCACAATTAGTCAGTGCTACTCTGACATCCAATACAAAAATTGTGTGCTTGCTTGCTTGCTTCCAAATTCCATATTCAAATGCAGATATCTGTTTGTAGAGGTTGCTGATCTAATTTAGAGCAAAAAGAATAAGCAAAAATGTCAAACTTTTCCTCAATCGTGTTTCCCGGAGTCGCAGTTTTAATAGCCTGTTTTTATATTGGTAATATTTGATTCCTTCCTTCGCTATCCCCACAGCTAGAGAGAAAGGGTTTTCCAACTTCCTCCTCATGAGAAAGTGTGTGAAAGCTGCAAGACACATGAAACTAAATGTTATCCTCTTTTGGCAAAATGGATTGATCCTCTCAAGGCAAACGCAGCATGCATTTGCATGAAGTTGCCTCAATTTTCAACTCATCTCTTGCCCTTTGCCTCGTGTTGCGTGCTTGCTTTGCACCACAAGTGAATTACTTGCTTCTCATAGAAAAAGATTGGAGGCAGGATTGATTTCTTAGTGGTCTGCAGTTGGCGTGGCTCGCTGGTGATCCATAGTCCTTGTCCTGATGTTACTGCAGAAGAAGTAGAAGAAGAGTCAAAGTCTCACGTACAAAGCAGGACTGTTAGGTAATCCTGTCTTGTAGGGGGGGCAGCTGGTTGCTGAGCAGAAACTCCCAGACACCCAACTACAAACCTGTGTCTGCCTAAATTAGTCTAACAGGGATTTCAAGCATCTATTATTTCATTAAGATTGTTTAAATTCTACATATATTCACCAGCAGAAATCACAGCGCTGTTGATGTAGCAGGTTGCGCACACAGTGCTGCTGGTGTCTGATAAGTGGAGTGCTTCTAAGGACACATCTTTATTCTAGATGAAACACAGGAATGCTTTGTGAATATGGTATAACAAGCACATTCTTCTCAATTCATCGAGTTCAGTGGATTACTGGCTGTAGTGGTGAAGGTTTGTGCCTTTGGACTTTTTTAGCCGTGTTAATGGCACGGCTATGATAGCATTGCTTGGCCTAGCTTAAAAAAACTACCTCCACATACATACCTGCAGATTCACTGTACAGCTATGTACAGTATGGTATGTACAGTACTAGACTGTAGATAGATGAACAGACTTTTGGACAGAGCCAGGCTACCTGCATCCCCCCATTCCTGATGCTAAGCTAGTCATTGGCTGACTCTAGCTTCATATTAAGCTTCCTATGAGAGTGCTATCAATCTTGACGTGATGTGTCTTACAGGCTCTTTTATTCTTGATGGATGAATGAATTAACGTATAGTTTTGAGCATTTTAGATGCTGTAATATTTGGTGATAATAGACCTTGTTTTATGCCTGTAGGATAACGTTAAATATTACTTTCAAGCAGCAAAACCACCTCAGACTTTGGAATTTTTATTTGTGGGACCCTGATGGGACTATCATGGTGTCTCCTCATTTATGTACTTATCAAATAACATCCATTAACAAACAGACAATATTTCCATTTTACAAATTGCGCAGTGGGTTTGTCATGGAGTCAGCACAATACCCCCCCGACGCCGCCATAAGGGCTGTCACATGCAGGTTGTACTTGGCATATGCAGTGAGTCTGCAGGGAAGGGGATGTAATTAATGAATTGATTACCGGGGCTCTGGATTGACAGACCAAGATCCCGTAAAGTGATTGGTTGGGGCAACTGAAAGGGGGTAGGTTTGGGAGTGGTGTGCTTATGTATGGTGGTCTGTGGACTGTACAAACAAGGGGAATGAAATCGCCTGGTGCAGGAAATCTTTCTCTGGCCGTTGTTATAACTTTTCCACTGATAAGTACTGGCACACACTGTGTCCATATAGGGAGATGTCAAAGCATGAAACTAGATAACACACACTTGGAAAAGGCATCCAGATGGATCCATGCGTGAAACAGTCTTTTGGGTGAGATGAATTAAGTTTGCTGTAAGAAACGGCTGAATGAGGAGGTGAATGAGGAAGGGGAAGTGTGCTATGGCACACCAGCATTCACCGAGGTGGGCTCTTTCTCTGGGAGTGAGATATCGAAGTAGCCTGGTATTGATCCCTGGGAACAATCAATATGAAGCCATTGCACCTTTGTATTTGTTGCTCAGCGGTCTGCCTTCCTCTGAAACGGGTGATCACAACACAAAGCTGTGTGTGGATGTATGTGCGTGCCCTTGTGCACGTGTATAGGTATTCTGTACTGTATGTGCATCGGGCTGCTCGGTGTCTTGCAGTGGCCTCTGCATGCTGTTTGTGCAGGTTGCTAAGCGTGCGTGTATACATATCTAAGTATGGAAGGCTGGGTTATTGTGTGTGAGTGTTTGTTGCAGCAGCTGACAGGTCCAGTAATACTGACAGGACGCAGGCAGCTCCCATGAGGCCATGCATGCTGACAGCAGCTGGCCACGAAGAAGAACAGCTGCTGATGGGCTTCTAGTACAAAGAGCCCACACAGTGCTTCCCCTTCATCTCTCCACCCTCTAGAGATACATATTCACTGCATCGCTTATTGTTTATTTCAATTTCTTTGCGTTATTACTGGTATAGCCTCACACTTCGTCTCTTTCTTTGTGATATGAAAACATTCCTTCTCTTGATTTAAGACACACACACGGCATGAATTCTAGGATTCAGTACAACTTTCAGAGCTTGAGGGACGAGACAATGGGGGGGGGGAGCTGATTATCGATTTTTCTATGACACCCCTCATTGTCCATAGTGATTGGGCTCCCACCCGTCCCCACCATGCTTGACCGACCCTCGCCTGCGCTGCTTCCTCCACTATCTCTCCCTCCTCCATCCTTATCACTGGATTTACACAACATGTCTCAGGCACAAATAGGGCACTGACACACACACAATCAGGACACACACATACTCCTCTGCCCCTCCCTGGGCCTGACCATATCCTCAGCCGGTCCTGTGTGGGACTATGATTTAGATATGCAAACAGGAATTGGGCAAGTTTAATTAAAGAGGATGAGCTGTGCATATCTATGCAAATATGTGGCTCTAGTTTAAATCCTCTACTCATTTGAGAGTGGGGAAGTGCTCTGATTTTACAGGCAGTGTTTGGGACTGGGTGGTAGTTTAAGGTAAGGTGGTGAGTGAATGCATTTTTGGGTTTCTGTTCATGTACATGAAATAAGACACTGTGCCAACAAAACGAAACAGCCCAGCGTACTGGTAAAATGTCTATGGTGGATAATTGCACTTCTTAAGGTTTATGGTGAATGGAAATGGTCCATGCCAGTGCAGGAAGTACTGTGGCCTTCATGTAGTGAGGCAGACAGTAAGCGCATGGAGGTTGAGGTGGTGGATGAGCGTACAGCAAGTCTTAACTTTCATGCAGATCAGATTTCATGACCCGTCACAAACTTGCAATTAAAATTCCTTTATTTATTAATTAACCATTATCTTTTCAAATCAGAATCAGGTTTATTGACCAAATATGTGTACACATAAATAGACTTGGAGTGGAGTATAGTGTATGTACAGTGTGTATACATGTCTATATACAGTATATGCATCGTGCAGGATTTATATTGACAGTGATAAGATGATATGTAAGATGGTGCATTTTAAACTGTATCACGTACACTGGATGCAAGTGGATGTTTTGGTGTTAGAGGGTTATTGACGCTGTATGACCGATTAACTGCTCAGCCGAGAATTGCAGACTCTGTATATGTATTCAGGAATCACAGTCATCCAGCCTCCTTGGTGATTTCAATTAGGCACAGGAAAAAAAGCACTCACTGAGTTGAGCCTTGCTCAACTTTTGCCACATGGCAATGCAGCGCTCTACACGTTTCCCACAGATTAATCATCATGACAAAGGGTGAAATGATTATTGCTGTGATTAGTTTCCAGAGGTTAAATGAAAATTAGTATTAGGTTTGAATTAAGGTGAGTGTTACACAAAAAGTTTGACACCAAGTTAAGGAATATTTCTCTTTCTTCTTTAAGTTTGCTGAAGTTGTTGTGTCTGGTATCGGAAGCAAGAGGTAATATTCCCCTCAGGGATTTATGTAAACATCTAGAGTGAGTGACTTTTTTATAATCGGGATACTGTCTTCAAATCAGAATATTCCTTTTTCATAAATCCTGCCTTCACAATTTACCACCATATAAAAATACAGTACACGACAAAACTAAGACCAAATAAAACAAAACAAGTGGATTAAAACTGTGACTGTGAATTATATTGTGGAGTTTTGAGTTGAAGTATTGATTGAAAATGAAGTAAAACATGAATGAAATGCAATTAAGCACCATATTGAATGAAGAATAGTAATTTGAACATTTTATGTTGAGTATATTGAGTTAAAGCAAATATTCATGAAGGATATAAGGAGGATATATTCTGTATAGACACTTATGGAGTATGATCCAACCAGGTCTATCGCAGTCACGGTGCATGTGCTGACCTAAACCAGGGTCACCTGTAACTGGTCGGATAACAGACACATTAGCATTTACTTACTTTAAGGATAAAGGTAAAGCATGCCAGGCGTCTCAGTGGGAGCTGGGTGTTGGCTGTGCCTGGACCTGGCAGCAGCTCTACCTGTAGCCTGAGAGGAGGAGAGGACAACATGGCCAACAGCTGCTTGTCTGTCTGTTCTGTCTACCAGCTACAACGCCTGCAAACCCTCCTGCCAAGCGCAAACAACCACAATCTGAATTCTGCGGTGTGAATTTCATGGTCCAGTAATCTATCCTATTGTATATTTCCACTCCTCCATTGCTCTTATTCCAATTTTGCTTTTGACCAGTCAGATGTGGGTGTCCAGCTCTGATATTTGGCTCACTTTAGGATTACACTGCATCTTAAGATAATGTTTGCTGTCATTGTGTTTCTGGTTTAACATAAATTAAACATATCAGAGAGGGAAAACTGGAGCTTTGAATTTTAAGTCAATGTTTACTACAAAGGTATGGCTCGTTTCCCTTGATGGTTGCGGTTTCCATTACTCAAGCTGAAAACATATCGGCTCATGCAAAATTATTTCCCTGCTTTATTCTCTATATAGTTTTGAAGAGGCTGAATTATTAAATACACACATTTTCCCAGGAGAGTCTGTGCTTTAAAGGCAGCGCTGGATACAAATTTAGCAGAAGCATGTAAATGTGAATGCACGTAGATACACCCACCAAACCACCCACACACACAAATTCCCCAGCAATACTTCTTCTTCTTCTTCTTCTTCTTCTTCTTCTTCTTCTTCTTCTTCTTCTTTTTTTTTGCAGTGCTATTATTTCACATTCTCTGCATTACACTGTGGTGTCTTCTTGCTATAAAACACAGTCTTAAAAAACAACAAAATAGCTACTAGCATCTCGCTGTATTTCTGCTCTCAACCCACTGCTTCTTTCTCTTTCTTTTCATCTTTATGAAACGGGATACAGCTCCTGCTGATTTGTCCAGCATCTTTTGCCAAAGATCTCAGAAACAAAGTGGAGAGGGTCCCATAGGGCTGTCTAGAGAGAGCAGCTGTGTTCTGCCTGCCATAACTTTGGGAGAAGCTCAAACTGGTAATGCCCATGCTGTGCTGTGCAGCTTGTTATAAGACAGACATTGTACAGCATGTACTGTAGGTAACTGGACCCTGTGCTAATTAAAGAGAAAGTGAAATGCTCCGGATGATAGGCTGTTTGCACATGACGCCACGTCACTCTTTTGTTGTGGCGCAAACTGCAGATGGAGGGCCAGAAGTGATTTTCTGCATAGGAAGCACTTGAACGCAATCTCAAAATCACTGTGTTTTACGTTGTTTATGGTTGCTCACATCGATCAAACCAAGAAACCACGAGGAGCTTTTGTTGAGTAGCAAATGTTGTGCCGAAAAACAGCAGAAAAATGGCTTGTTAACCGTCTGGAGGAGTCGAGTCGGCTAATGGTGGAAATTGTGCAACATTAGCTGTCATAAATCTATGGTGACAGATTTAAATTAACAGCTACAGTACAAGCAACACAAGTAACACTTATTAAATCAATGTTAACAGTTTCACAGATGACAGCTGTCTGTCTTGTTTAGTGACGATCCACAGCTTTAGTGGCGCTTCATCGGACCTTTGCAAGTGGTTAACCTGGCGAACAACCATAACGTAGATGTCAACATTCAGCACCACGGCACTTAAAGTTTATTTCTTGGTTAATCCACAGAACAATAAAAGCTACGCACCTTTGAAAAAACAAAACGACAGTCATCCTGGAGCACCTTGGTACTGAGGTCATGGACCCAACCGCTAATGAGAAAGTTGCATGCCTCCATATTTATATGGTTTCATTTGTTTACTAAATTAGAGCGACGTCTGAATCAGCAGCTAGTTGTTTATATCTACTGCTGCAAAACTTTCAGTTCATCTTCATAACCACAAGGGCCACATTCAACATATGTTCTGATTTTCTTTTTGTACCTTTCTCTTGTAATTTCATCTAAACTAGCACAGTAAGAACTTTCCTCCATCTCATCCATTGCTGTTTTCACTTCCTGCCCTCCCTCTGAAGTTAACGTCACATGACTGCAAACAACCTATTTATTGTTTCAGCTGATTTCTCACAAATGCAATATTAAACCCTGGAAAGGCAAATGACATGGTCCAGCAGCATGTGATGCACAGTGCAAATTCATACTTGGAAAATAGAAAAGGCTTCTGCACGCCTAAAATTCACTATACAGTATTACTGTATTAACATGAAATAATATTAAGTTCTTGCAAGGCCAAATTGAAGGAACAGTTTACTAGCACAGAATCTTCTTCTTAGCACATGGTGTGTGTGAGGTGGTGATGATGAAGAGCTCCAGGTGACTGCAGATTTGTGCACAGCACACTTATTTGCAGGCTTGAAAGTACACATTTAGAGGCCGTTTTAATTATTCTAAAATTGCATAATGATATTCACAAACTGAAACAGCAGCAGCTCCTGAACTACCCTGACTCTAAACAAGGACTTTCTGTGAAGAAAACCCTTTCAAGGTTTCTTAGGAAACATGCTTCAGTGACACTGAACAGAACATGGGGAGGGGAAAGACTCATTTCAGTGTAGGTCAGAGACACATTGGAGCTAAGGATACCCAAAAAATAGCTGCCTTAAATTTGACAAATTGTAAGAGAAAGTCTGAGAATTCTGTTTTGTTTTAAAAGTGGTGGATTTACAGAAATAAGAGTCAAACTGATCCTGTCATATCCAGTCATAGAAATTTATTAAAGAACTGTAATATTGTTATACATTTTTGTTCACTTTTCAGGTTGTTTTGAGGCATTTTTCACTTCCCCAACAGCAGCAAATCTTGAACTGAAAAATATATATAAAGCAACACTGAAAACATCAAAATATACATTTGAAAAGGTGTTCATATAGTTTCCATAACTAATAGATTTTTTTCCCAAAAACATCAGTAGTCTCATGAAAATAAACACAGCGGGACAATAATGTAACATTATTATGGATACAATAATAAATGGTCATAATAACAAAACAAAAAAAGGCTATGAGGACATTACAGGACATTTTTTTTCTCCGCAGAAAAGTCTAATTAGCAAGTCCCATGTCTCAAACTGATGCGGCAAATCAGAGAAAGAACGGTGAGGCGCCGTTTCTGACATTTGTCGCTACTCCACCCAGAGAAAGCTCACATGTATCATCTTCCCTCTGACAATGAATGCATCAATCCGACCCCTGCGTCACTGTCGTTTGGTTGTGGGAATTGTAGTCTACTTAAACGTAAGTCCTACCTACTGTGTACGCTTTGAAACTCCAAGTCCCAGATTTCACAATGCGGAAGTAGTGCAACAAAACACTGAGAGGTCGCAGCATCACAGCCGAGAAGATGTCTCATGTCGTAAAAAAGCGAAAACTGGATAAAACCAGACAGGATAGACTGTATTTTGACAGCTATACCGATGTGACTATCCACGAGGAAATGATAGCCGACCACGTCCGAACTAACACCTACCGGATGGCGATACTGAGGAACAGTGAGTCCATACGGGGTAAAGTCGTACTGGACGTCGGCGCAGGAACCGGCGTTTTAAGCATTTTCTGTGTACAAGCCGGCGCTAAGAAGGTGTACGCGGTGGAAGCCTGTTCTATCGCCGAGCAGGCGGTGAAAATAGTTAAACAAAACAACATGGAGGACAAAATTGAAGTCATTCGCGGCACAGTGGAGACGGTGGACCTACCGGAGAAGGTGGAGGTGATAGTGAGCGAGTGGATGGGTTATGCCCTCCTGCACGAGTCCATGCTCAACTCGGTCCTCTACGCGCGCGACAAGTGGCTGAAGCCGGGCGGCATCATCCTGCCCAGCAAAGCCGAGCTCTACATCGCACCCATCGGCGACCCGGTGGTGGAGGACCGCTTACATTTCTGGTACACCGTCAAAGACCGCTACGGCGTCGACATGTCCTGCATGTCCGACTTCGCCAGGAGATGCATCATGAACTCCGACATCACCGTGAACTCGGTGACCGTTGAGGACGTGCTCTCCCACCCGGCCCCCTTCGCCGAGCTCGACTTGTACAAGGTCACTGTGGAGGAGCTGCGGTCGGTGAAGGGCAAGTTCAGGTGCGAGTCGTTCGGCTCGGCGGCGGTGAACGCGTTCTGTGTTTACTTCACGGTGACTTTCCCCTGCCCGGACAAACCACTAGTGCTCTCCACGTCCCCGTTCAAACCGGAGACGCACTGGAAGCAGGCGGTGCTGTACCTGGACGTCCCGGTGGATGTGGTGCAGGACACGGTGGTGACCGGCGAGGTCAGCATGTATCCCTCGGAGGAAAGCGCCAGACATATATGTATCCACGTGGACTACACGATAGGAGAGCAGAAGAGACAGTCCAAGACTTTTTCTATCCCTGACTGGAGCAGTGAAACTCAGCCTTAGAGTCACATCAAACATGTCGTGTTCCAGTTTAATCACCAGGCAACAATCAACATCCTCTGTCACAAAGCTGCTCACTGAGTTTGCAGGGAAGTGGAGCAACGACTGCGTTTGTGACCAAATCTCAAAACTAGAATGTCACATTAAGTCTCTTGAGCAAATACATGAAGGGACTGCAGCTGACATCTATACACACACACACACAGTTAGGTTTTGACCCATGGCTGCAGGGAATGCTTCTGTTTGTGCCTGTTTTTTACTCTTAATAAATAGTTTGACACCTAAACTGCAAGGCAAAAAATGCATATCCTAAACACCTTTTTTATGCATCCTTATGAACCTATGAAGCCAGTACTGATGGGATATTATTTGTACTGCATACTGTGTATTCAATTTAAAGCCTTTGCAGCCCATTTTATACCGGCACATGACAGTGGGACAGAGCTAGAATTAAGAAATGTTTGGTATTTTCGAACCAGAAGTCCTTTAAACTTTGAGTTGATGGTCAAAACAGATTTTTTGTCAGTCAACTATTCAGTTAATTAATTATTTCAGCTGTATCATTTAGGTTTTAAAAGTTGTATTTATTGTCTGGGTGGAAAAGCATTTGCATTAGTACTTAACCGTCACGAGAAACTCCAACTCTCCTGACTAATGTGTAGTTTTAGGTTGGTGTGTCGCTCTGTAAAGCAGGTCTTACTGGAGGTTTTCCAAAATAGCTGAATAAATTCAACACCATGTTGCAGACATCTGATATTCTAATGAATTTAATCATGCATATTGTGTGGAATCTGGTCAAAACGCTGCATTCGAATGAGGACGAGAGCAGGATATTGACTTGGACTGGCTGTCGTCAGGACGGAGGCTGCATCTTTCACGAGGTGTTTTACACTGGCGGGGTGTCAGTTTTTGATCAACTAAATTGGCTCATTATTTTGAGCACACACTGTCATCTGTTGCCAGAAAGCACTGACTTAATCCAGAGATGTGACTCTGCTGCAGCATTCTGCAAAATCACAAAAGCTATATTGTCTGCACAGCAAAGTATTTCCTTCCTGGCCGTTAGGGACGGTGCTGTGTTCAGGCGTCTATCACCAGCTGCAGTTTTAAAGTTAATAGTTTGATGCCATGTTTGATATTTTGACATTTATCATCTACTGATGTGGTCACTGATCAGACATTGATTCACTTCTTATGCTAAAACGTCAATGTGCATGAAGTAGGTTTGGGTTTTTGTATTGCAGAGAGTTTGATTAGACTTTAGTGAGCGAACAGCTGTGTCTCAGATACCTTCATCACCAGACGAATAAATGGTTTTAGCGTTTCATGTGTCGTGAGTTCTCGTGAAAACCCCGGCCTGCAACTAATGATTATTTCCATTCTCAATTAATTGATTAGCTTGGTCTATAAAATGTCAGAAAATGGTGAAAAGCGTTGATCAGTGTTTCCCCAAAGCTCAAGATGATCCTTCTCAAATGTCATCCAAAGATATTCAGTTTGCTGTCATGGAGGAGGGAAGATACGAGAAAATATTCACAATTAAGAAGCTGCAATCAGCAAATGTCTTTCTTAAAAATGTACTCAAATTGATTAATCAGTTATCAAGCTGGGGATGAATTTATACGTTGACATCTAATCGATTCAGCATTGCAGCTCTACTGAAAACGCAGAAGCAAGAATCCTGAGCACGTGTCAGCACTGGTTCTTATTTTTGGACAGCTTCATTCATACATATTCACCACAAGAATCTGCAGGTTTGATAAATTAGTGTCGTGAGAATGAACTGTGGGGCTCCTCCAGGAGAACCGCACTGCATTTCATTAGGTTCATTATTACTGAAAAAAGCAGAGTTTCTGAGTGTGATACCAACACAGTTCATGTAGTGTTATTGTAGATACAGATATTTTTGAAAAAAGAATGGCCACCATAGTGACGTGAATAGAAATAAAAGCAGTATTATGATTAGCTTTTGAGTATTGTTATTGACCTACTCACTCCTTCACTGTTCTAGCAATGTTCGTGTCAATAAATGATCATTTTCTGCTTGTCACTATTTCTATAGGTGCACTATTGTTATTTTTTCTTGCATAATATGTTACTTCAAGGTCAAACCAAGGACAATGTGCTGATTAAACCTTGATGTGACTGAAGCAGACACTAGCCTACGCTGATTACGTCCATCTCAGTGCGCATTGAATTCAAGCCACAAGACGTGAGTGAGTCTTATCGCATAAAGCATCTTCTAATTATACAGCTGTTAATAAATACACATCAATTCCTGATAATGCTAGATGATAATTTATCTCTGACTCCCCGTCATCATCTGAAATATGGTGTTCTGGATGATTTTTGTTTCGTGTGTCGCTAATACAAATGCGAACTCGGGCTCTAATGAACACATTTGGAATTAATCACAAGCTGTAGTGTCTACAAATCAAGGGCATTGTCAGTTTGGGACAGAGTGAGTAATGGCTGCATCACACTTTGAACTGCAAACGTCTAGCCTCTGGTTTCCACTCGGATGGACTGGATTGCAACATTCTGAGCCCATGAAGAGTAAAAAATGAGCACATGCATTCAAAAACTGTGTGAATCAGCAGAAAGCTAATAACCACACTTCTCGCTGCCGTTTCACGGTGACATAAAACAAATTGATTTACTATGTTAGTTATGGTCATAATGAATAGGGAAAAGGTGGCTAAAGTTAATCAAACCCCAAATCAAAGCCTCATGAAACAACCCCGGAGAGTAAATCTGGCTTTAAACTGTCTTAAATGGCTTCCTTGACTCTCATTTTTTTGTCTTAATGTAGAGGATTTGGCACCTTAACTCCATTAAGGAAGCAGAAAGGCATCAGAGTATGATGGTGAGGGTCGGGTGAGATACGAGTTCCATATTAAAACGTGAAGTCAAGCAAAGACTTGACACTAAAACACAGAGACATACTTAAAAAAAAAAAAAACGTTTTATGGGGAAATCGGTCATCACCGCCTGAACACTGATGATTAAAAACTTCAGCGGACGGACTCATGATGCATGTGTGCTCCCCAAGAAGACAGTCGTCCTCCCTGAAGCCTCTCCTGTCACAGCACACTCATGACAACTGTTTCCTCAGTGAGCATGGGCAGATATTACAGAGTGGACAGGGCTGTCTGCACCCCTTCTTTTTGGGTTGTCCCCCTAAATGTATCATTGTAAACATAACTACAGAATTTAGATGATGCAATAATGTGCATTAAGAGCACTTGTGCAAATTAAAAGCTTTTAATTATGCATTACATAGCCCACCTCTGGTGTCCACAATAATGACATGGACCAACTGCCCTTGGGAGTGAGCTTCAGCTGGTGTCCAGGAAGCACCATGTGGAGCAAACACACTGGAGATGTAATTATTTATTGCTCCTTATGTAGGTAACAGTCATCACTTCAGTCTTTGGAATGCTTTTTGTCTTGAAAACTGTGTGTTTGGAGGTTTTTTGTAGTAAGATAACAGCATCTGAGCTGAACAATGCTTTGGAGAAGAGCAGCAGGGGAAATGAATGTTTTCACATGGTAATTTGACATGGGAGTAACCCACTGGTTTCCATTTAGACCAGATCAAAGGTCATGTGTAAGTATGGGCTCCCTGGTCATTGTTAACACAGCTGTCAGCAGAGGTGATCACAGGTAAAACCTCCGGTCAGACGTTCAGTATTTCTGCTGTTCTTTTGTGACGCTCAAATGGAAGAAAAAGTTCTGAAATCATGTTCAAATCTGGATCTTCACAGTAATGTCCGAGATGTTGGCTGCAGTTCACACTTTCTTTCAAAAGCCAAGCAGTCAGACCGGCTTCAAACCTTGTTTTGACTACATCTGAGGCAAGAATCAGACAAGAATCCACACGGCACCAATAGCTGCCAGCGAGTTTGACTGAACAACGTCTCCATGTAACAGATGCATTGTGAAGGCGCGCCATGTTTGTCTGTGACCACGTCGGACCAAGGTCAGATCATCGTTGTCAAATGTCAAACAGGGTTTTTCCTGCGTCACTGCTCTGCTGTGAAAGGGTTATACAGTGCAAAGTGGGTCTCAGTGTCTTTTTGTTGCCCGAGAAGCACTTTTCTGTCGGAGAAAGACCGAAATAAATTCACGCTTTTCACAAATTGAATTCTACACTTGCAGCTGGCCTAATGCGCACGCACAACGGCTGAATTTCTCCTCAGCCTCTACAGGTGCCTGCAAAAAAAAAAAAAAAAAAGCCCTGCAGGCAGAACAAAGGAAGGTGTCCAGAGAATGGAAATGTCAAATGCGGCGCAGGCAGCCACTGTTAAGCCCAGACTCACACTCATGTATGCATGGCCACTCCTGGCTGCTAAATGCTAAACTAATTGTGATCCATTCCTGCCTGAAATGATTTGGAAACCATTAGAAACAAGTGTTGAAACTTGAAATGGGATCATTTGTCTTGTATTGCACAGCAATTTAGGAGCTAATCAATAGACATTGTGCTTAATCTAACCGATTTCAAGACTCATTGTTCAGTACGGGAGTGGTGAACGAGACGGAGAGACACCGTAGTCCAGGATTCAGTGAATTGGACTCACAATATACGCAGTTGTCTGTAGAGCTTGGGTTTCAGCTGTTTTCACAAGCTTCACAGTCAGGATTAATGGGTACGAATAAAATGATGTGTTGATGTCAGTCCTACTGTCTGGGTTCTTGGAGGTGTTGGACAGTCAGATATAACTTATCAATCAACTGCCTACATCACAATTTTGTAGAATCGTATTTGAGAGTGATTCCACCTTATTTTCTAGTAATATTTGAAGCTCTACTGTAGATTGTATGTCAGCACTGTTGGATTTTCTCCCATTCTTCCTGTTAGATTTGTTCAGCCTCATCTAAGTTGGACAGAAAACATCTCCAAACTACTTTAAATTATCACACAAAAGTTCCTGTGAGACTCAAGTCCACGTTTCAGCTGGCTCACTCAGAGACCCCCACATCCTCGTTTTGTACGCGTTCCAGTGTTGCTTTGGCCAGCCTTCACGCCTGAGGTCTTGTTGGAACACCCAGTCTGAGGTCTCTGGCATTCTGCGGCAGGTTTTATTTATTGTTTCCCCTGATGCTCGAATTCTCCCAGTGACTGCCAGAGAATATCATGGTGCTATTTATTTGATGCTGAGCACTTCGCATTATGCCCGAGGATCAGTTTTGGTTTCATCAAACCACAACATTAAATAACAGCATCATCTTTGCACATTGTCTTTCAGATGGAGTTCAGTCAGACTGGTCTGTGATCGCAGTCTTCTTGATCTGCTTCCTGTTCCTCTGTGTGCACAGACATACCAAGTGTACTGACGATAAAGATTAATGTACTGAGACGTGACTCTTCCCCAGACACATGCCTGCTCACTGTTCAGCCTTAGAAATTAGATTTGTTATCATTTTATAGGCACTTACCACAAAATGCAGTGAATTGTCCCTAAAAGCATTGTATTGCTGTTATTGGGCTGGAATAAGCAATTTTCTCTGTTAATTAAATATTTTTTCCTTAACTCAACCAGGTAAGAATCTTTGACCTCTTTTCAACAGAGATTTGGCCAACATTAAAACATTATTAGAGTACATAAAGCAGGCCAAGACAACTGGCACACGCTCCAAATAAGTTTAATGTTTGGTAATGATGCATGAGCAGGTATGTTCAAAACTATTTGAAATAAGCATGAGAAAAAGCTGAAGTCAGTACTTGGTTTGGTTTTCCATTTACATACATTCACGTCCTGGGTAAGATCTCTGTTCACCCCAAACACGTTTTCTGTAGGCCTGATCTGTGCACACATAATGATACTCACTCTGCGATAGCTTTCAAATACAATGCTGTGCAATATAAGCAGATCCAGAGAGACAGCATCAAAACACCTTTGCACACCGGGCGTGTGCATTCATTGGAGCAGAGCGGGGATGAGGAGGAGAGGACCACCCTCTCTTGATTTTGAGGATAAGGTTTGGAACAGACTGCAATGGTCACAGGTGTGAGACGCAACGTAAACCTCAGGTTACAAGTGAAAGACACAACCTGGACTTATGGGGTTTTTACGTGACGGCGATGATACGGGTTTGTCCTTGAGTTGTCAGCACGGACAAAGATGGGAACGCAGTGTGCACCTCCCCACGTCTGTGTTGACCACAGCATTCAGCTCCGCTTACAGGGCTCCTACTGTACGGCTCTGAAAAGCAGAATAATATTCTGTCTGATGTCTGTTTTAACAGCAGCCCATTTAAAGAGAGCAGCACTAATGTCACTGTAACCCAACGCCAACGTCACTGTGGAAAAAAGTACATGGAAATATGTAAAGCAGTTCACACATTGGATGATTTTGAAAGTGGTGGATCTCAGTGTGCTTCATTCCCATATTCAACACCTCACTGTCACCTTGCTAAAATCAAACTGCACCCCCCGTGACAAGAGTCCTGACTGATGTATTCCAACACTAGAACAGAGCAAATGTTAATCTCCGTAATGTAATTTGGTCTGATTTGAGATAATTGTCAGGAGTGATGGAAGCTTGTTTAAATTCCTTCAGTAATTTGCTCCTGTTGATGTTTTTAGAGACTGCTGTAACATGCATAACAAAACTCGCTATGGGTCAGACAGCGTGAGTCCCAAACTTCTGTCATCACATTCAAACTGGGGAGGAAATCATTAAGCGTGTTTCTCCAGAGCTCATTTTCGATCGCTGCTGAAACCTGACTGGACTGTATCTAATCATGGCCGCTCATTCATCCTTGTATGCTAATGACACCACGAATAAGCCAATAGGATTCAATTCCCGCAGTCGGTTACAGTAACCAATATTTCTGTCAGCACATCCTGTGAGGACTATTTGGGAACAAGGTATTGACAAAAGCTAATTTGGTGGACCAACCCCCAAGAGAGGTGGGCTTCATTTCTCTGGGGCCCAGCAGCCCAGACCATTTGTCATCATTATCTTTAGCAGCAGGTACTGACCCACGTGCCTACTGCTCAGAATAGCTCCGTCCATTGTACTTTCCTGTAGTTTTTTTTTTCTCAACAGTAATAAAACAGTACACTTATTCAAATGAGAAACTGTTTTTATTCTAGCCCTGAGCAGAAAATCTCAGCCGCAAAAAAAGCCACTGCCTATCACAAATGCATCCAGCTGAAAGCACTGAGGCGTGACTTCATGGACGGACACACACCGCGCAGCAAGGACAGATCTGGACGACGCCTGTTAAGAAAGTAAATCCCAAATCACTCGCAGGGGCACGTAAATCTGAACGGGATGGCCCCGATTCACAATCAGCCCGAGGCAGACGGCTCTCAGCCTGTGAGCAAAGTACAAATCTACCAAACTGTGTGGCCACATCTCCCCCCTACCTACCCCCCCCCCCACTAATCCTCTTTCAATCATGCACTTTTTGGATTATGCCTCTATGTAATTCTTCTCAGGTATTGTTTTATAACTTAATATGATATTTCAATGTGGGCGAGTTGGGTTATGGGTTTAGGACACCGTGCAGGATTGGATAAGCGGCAGAGGTCTGCAGGCAGCAGATTGGAGTGGAGGGTTAGTGCCAGGCTGAAAGAAGCGTGATAAACCTTTGACACAAAGTCCAAATGGAGCAGGTGCATAAAGGTGCTGAGACTGACCTGATTCAGTCCTTCGAAGGCATCCCATATTGCAACGTGAACCCTGTATTTGTCCTGACTCTTACTAAGTGTCTCACCTCCCGAGAGAAGTTGGGATGCTTTGCATAGTCGGGCAGTTTCTGAGGGAAGTAAAGCCGACATCTTCATTCACCTTGTCCGTATCATGCAAGCGGGAAATCAAAAGCTCACAAAGTCAAAGTTACACGGAAGTAAGTGCGAAGAGAACATGTCTCTCATTTGTCTCCTTGTCCAAAAAATGAGCTCGCTAAATCTGCACAAGACTGAATGGGGAGGGGAAAAAGTACTGCACTTCAGCACAAATTTGAGGTACTTTACAGATATCATACTTTTTAGTCCACTTCATTTATTTTACATCTTAAGCTACAAGTTCTTCTGCAGATTAAAGACATAACACAGAACTGTTCAAATCACTTAATATAATATGGGGCCATTTCGCATATTAAGCCATTTAACAGTTAAAATAGTTCAAATCAGCTTTGGTTTATCCAGCAGCAACATTAAACTGCTTCTTACACATTTATGCATCAGTAGGGGAGCACCATAAAGATAGAATATTCTTTCATTAATTGTATTCATAGATATTATTATATAACGTGATGTAGTGAGTCTTTGAGATTACACTGAGACACTATTTATAGATACAATAAACAGATTGTCAGTTTCAGGGAATGAATACATGAATGATCAACGCATCTGTGCCAAAAGCTTCATAAATCTAGTGTTGCCATGACACACTCCTGCTGAATAATTAGCAGTCATTGCTGGTCTGATGCAACCAAATGCTATCTGCATACGGTCAATATGTTTTCTCATGCTATATAATATAATATTCTGCACACATACTGCATGCATTAGTAATAATTTTCCATAAGACTTTAAGGACATTTTTCTTTTAATCCTTTTGTACTTTTGCTTAAGTAAAATCATAATTGCAGGAGTTGAAGTAAATTCATTTCTGTGTGTTCTGCAGATTTGCCTGAACTTACATTTGTCTGTCTCAGCCCTGTGCACTCTCAGATTTAGTTTGATGACACAGCTGTATTTTTACCACATAAAAGTGTATCGAGCACAAGCTTAAACACGATGTTTCTTCAGGAATAACCCACCTCCCCCACCTCCATCCGCTCTGCAAACAAACACAGTCCTCCAGATGAAGGCAACATTACCCTCCATTGAACAGGCGTAAAAAAAAAATCCAATACCTCTGTGCCTGGCGTCCGCCAGACAGGGATGTGCAAAAACAGCTTCACCCATCAATTTTCTAATAACCATCATGCAATATGACAAGAACCAAAAGAAAAAAAACTTAGCAACACACAAGGGTGGAGGTGAGATAGCGGAACAGGGGGCCCCGTGATTATTGGATTCTCAAGTGTAGAGCCATCTATTGAACCCACTGATGGATTTGAAGACATGAGGTCTTGTGTGTGTGTGTGCAGTGTGTGTGTGTGTGTGTGTGTGTGTGTGTGTGTGTATCTGTGAATAATAATCCTCCACATTCTCATCTTCAAACACATCCTCCTTTCACTCTCCTCGCTGACCTCCAGCACATCTTGTTTGAAACAATCCTGCTACAACGTGTTAATATACACAATATGCCTATTGGTGTTCAAATACTTTGGCTTTTTAATGGTGCCTGGCTTCATTTACAGAGCCACTGTGCAAACCCAGTCTGCCTGAGCTTAGTGTTTTCAGGCCTTGAAGGGAAGACAGAAAAGAGCTTAACAGTCTGCAGATGAGCTCCAGAAATGTATTTTGAGTGAACATGTTATACGGTGTCATTGTACTGAGTCAATAAGTGGGAATTAAATGTGCTCTTTGGTAGCTTTCCACCGTGCACTCCTCTTTCTTGTCGCTGAGTGAATTAGAAAAAGAGGTTCATGTCAGGCAAGTTGCCCTTGGGCCCACAGAGAGGAGAGGAGGAGAGAGGCAGCTGCGTGAAGAGCTGTCTCCACGGCTGAGGTAGTCGCCACTGTATCCTTAACCTTTCCACAGTGTCACAAATAAAGTTAAAGATGAGTTAATTAAGATGTGAAGTGGCCCACAAATCATAATAACAACGCTCCCTGTGCTTTGGATCTGCAGGGTTTGGCTGGGCTTATTGATCAATACCAATGACTCAACTCATTTTGGCTCATTGTGGAGATTTCTGGCTTTCAAAACCTCTCAGCTGCTCAAAAACAAGTGTGTCATATTGTGTATTTAAAAAAAAAAAAGAAATTGCAATCAACATTAGCTATATTTTCTTGCTTAAATCCTCCTCTGGTAACATTTTGTCCATTACAGGCTACTGTACAGTGTGCCTGCCAGTGTTCCAGGTCCTTTGTTGCAGATAGACCTCGATAAAAGTCCAAAATTTCTTCATTTAACCTGTAAAAGTGCTGTGTGTAGCACTTTAAACACGGCTGTATTATTGTCAAATTAACTGCCATCCCTTTGAAGAATGACAGTCAGCAGTCAGACCATGATGGAGCTGAGTGGCAGCCTGAAAATTCACCGTCACTTCTCTGCTCTCTGTGTCTCATGGAGGTAATTCTGAAGTTATTTTACCATCAGTTATTCCTGAAAGCTTTATGTTCCCTGCTGGTTTGTGCAATAAAGCGATTTCCCTTCAAAGCAATTAATAGATTTCCCACAAATCGCTGCTTCTTACTGCATATGATCAGATTTACCTGTGATCATTAAAATGTGTCGTTTTAAAATTGGAACAGAAAAAAATGACATTAAAAAAGCCATCCAAACCCCACGATTTATGAAATGGGCTAATTGCAGCCGTTGAAGCTGTTTCTGTTCATGATTGCACTCAGCTGCGGCTCACAGGCTTCAGCAGAGAAATAAACTTGAAGTGAAAGTCAGTTGTCAAAAGCTCACCGCCTCATTGTGTCTGAGAGCAGCGAGTCGGGCCACTCTCTGCTGTCTCTCAGGCTCTTTTCAAGCAGCCACTTGGAATCTTATTCTTATCAACTTTTTTTTTTGAATCGTTACATTTGGCTTGCAGGATCTTCTCCTGTCGTCTCCACTTGTGTGTCCGGCTCTAAGTGACGTTGCGCTGGTACCGGGAGCTCTCCTCCATTCCCCGGGAGCGGCGGAGACAAACTGGTCGCTTCCACGCGGCGACTCTCCCGTTCCTGCGCCGTGCTAAGATGTCCCGTTTCAAAGCGGATTTATTTGGCTGCAACAGGCTAAATGACTGGCTGTCCTCGAAGGTATGAAGCACTGGAGACGAAGGTGAGAGTCTCGCGCAGCTGATTTCTTTAGATTTCATTAATCTCCAGGCGAATGTCGGGGCGCGTAAACTTTTGAAGGTTCGCTACGACGCGCGCCGAGTGGGTCGCCAAATTGTGCGTCGTGATTAGAGGACGTAAGTCGACTATTTTGAGAACAGATGCTATTTTTCTAAGGGTATTTTTGGCTGCTTTTGGTCAGTGCCCTGCCTTTTGCATGTGTGGAAATGTAGTGATCAGCGGAGGCGCCGCGTTTGCTGAGATAATCAAAAAGAAATCAGGTGTAGCTGAAATATTATGGTCTGCAGACACTGTAGGAGCGGTGTTGGGTTTTAGAGTGAACAGCTTTTGTTCTGACAATTTTGTGCATAACTCACCTGCATACATGAGGCTGTTAGGGACGCATGGCCGCGGTGCGAGCGCACAGAGCCATGGGCACCGAGTTACCACATCCAGGTCTGCTGAAATCAATCAGTCATGCTCTGTGCAGATAACACACATGGTTCTCTGTCATCCATTTCAACATTTCTCTCACCAAGACAAGCGTTCATCTTTTTTCTTTTTTTTTTAATCTTCATCTCGTCCTTTAAACCCATCTTTGTCTGGTAAAAAGAAGACTTTAACGCACGATTTCTGTGAAATCCAGCTCTCTCTCTCTCTCTCTCTCTCTCTCTCTCTCTCTCTCTCTCTCTCTCTCTCTCTCTCTCTCTGGTGATAGCCTTGAACGTTAGAGGCATCATAGCAGGTTACAGTGAGATGTGCGGGGGTGATCGGGCCCTCTCTGGGCCTATGGAGGCTGCGTGCAGACTGGAAGCATCGGCACATTCAGCTGTGCAGAAGCTTGTCAAGGCTTGCTGCGAGGTTAACCTGTGCGCCAAGTGTCATGACCTGACTACCTCTGCCACCCTCCCTCTCCCTCCTCTTACTGCCTGTGTTAATCCATGAAGGTGAGAGAAGACGGCGCGCTCTCCAGGCTTGAGAAACACGTCCTGTGCGCTCCTTAGCAATTTCACTGTTTGGTAGCAGATGAAGCAGAAATGATTTTAAGCCATATCGCCTCGAGACGGTCATCCAGTTTATCCCGACAAAACACGTGTTGAAGAGCGTTTTAATGGGGAAATTCTAATAAATGCAAGACCCCCTTCTCCTGAATTTGCTTATTTATTTCACAATTAAACGCGCCAGTTGAACGTTTTTATTTATTTATTTATTTATTTATTTTAAAAGCATGCACCTACGCTGACACCATCGCACTGGAGTGACGCCTTGTTCGCATTCGAAGCATTTCATTCAGGCGGCTTCTTCCATTTATACTTACTTGGAGTTCCAGTTAAAGCTACCAATCAAGTGTACGCACCCTTTTTATTGGCACAATGGAGTTAAAACACTTTTTGGAGCAATTGCGCACCGTTCTGAATTGTTAGAAATAATTCAACCATCACTTTGACTGTAATTAATCACATATAACGATTAGCAATAAACAGAGTTTAGCACTTGAATGTGGCATTTCAACCCGTTCATGACCGCCTGGACGTCTGAAGGGACAGACACACGCTTTTCTTCAAATGTCTTAGATTTTTGTACACACTGTTGGTTGGCAGCCCAGCAATAATCACCAAGTGCGTCTAAGAGATTTCTATTTCAGCCGGATGCAATCATTCCTTTGAGACTACTAACGCCCGCATTTGTTGGATAATTTAACGCGATCGGGAGACTCAGTTGAACTCCACCAAAAGAGGTTCAACTACGGGCGATCCTCCTCCCTCCTGAGTTTCTAACGGGTCCCAGAAGAGGATGGTGTGCGTGCGTGTGGATCTGAGTGCGTGGGGCGGGTGGGGGTTGAAGGCGAGGTGGAGACAGGCTGGAGGGTGGGGAGCGAAACCATAGGTGTGTGTGTGTGTGTGTGTGTGTGTGTGTGTGTGTGTGTGTGTGTGTGTGTGTGTGTGTGTGTGTGTGTGGGAGAAACAAGCTGAGTGTGCGTCTCATTTAATAGAGCCTTGGAGCGCATTATCTTCCCCGTCATCTCCGTCTGGGCGGTCGGTGCTGCGCCGTGTTGGGGAAACGTCCGGGAGAAGATGCGTTGATGCGCGCGGATATTCTCAGCCGCCGAGTCTAATTGGTATGATTCATGTCCCTGTTGAGTGGCTGAAACCTATTCAGAGCCAGGGAGAAGGAGGGAGAGCGGGGAAGAGATTCGCGCAGAGATCCGCACGCAGGAGTCTTTGGGAATGAAGGAATTATAAACAGGAGGAAAAAAAAAAAAAAACAGGAGGGAGGTACGCCAGCAGGTCAAAGTTTGTTCTGCAGAAGTGGCTTTTTTTCTGCGGACATCACTGTGCCTCAGATTGACGCCGTCATGGAATGACACTTGGAGAGAGGATGATGGACACTTTGGCACCGGGGCTCCCGCTCACAAATCCTCCCGTTTACACCAGGCGCGGTGCTGACCGAGCCCCCAGGACGGCGATCAGTCATTTGTTTTGAAGTGGCAGGAAAATCCTCCTCTTGATCGTTTTCTCCCCCCTCGTTCGCCCGAAAAAAAAAAAAAAAAAAAAAACCAAGAGCGAGAGATGGTGCGCACAGTGATTCCTCAGAGACTGACGTGCGTACTCATCACATTGCTGTTACGGAGCGCATCTTAAAGAGCTTCATTCTTCATTCATGTTCATTCTGCCGCTCTGAACTTGTTGAACGGTGTTAAAGAGCACGGGGACAGGGAGTACTTCCCCCGTACAAGAAATGTAAGTTTTTCCTTTTGCTTGTAAAGTTTACTTTTGTGTGTGTTGAAGCGTGTTCTCTGCTCTCCTGCGTTGAAGTAGCTGCTTGTTATCGTTGGAAGTTACTCTGCTGTGGCCTGGCAGCGTTCATCTCCTACAATGAAAAGATAAGGAGGGGGCAGGGAGAGCTGGTGGTCTTTTCAAACCAACTCGCTTAAAAAAAACTTTCCAGACTTTCTGAGGAAGACCTTAATATTTACAAATGAGGCGACCTTGAACGCGTCCAAAACTTAACAGTATTTCCTCGGGTCATTTTTTGAAGCGCCCCCTTGTGGAATTTATTACCGGATCGTCGCCTATCTATCACGTGTAATTACATTTGTGTCAAGCTGCAGCCAATAGGCCTACCTTTGATAACGTCATTACATGAGCAGCCCTATT
Organism: Chaetodon trifascialis; assembly: GCF_039877785.1. Lineage (NCBI taxonomy): Eukaryota > Metazoa > Chordata > Actinopteri > Chaetodontiformes > Chaetodontidae > Chaetodon > Chaetodon trifascialis. The sequence goes on from NC_092073.1 coordinate 7,565,553, forward strand.
ACGGTTTGTTTTGGTGGGCTGCATGTTCACAGCATGGCTTCACTCCTCACACATGCATCAGCTTCTTTCATTCAAAGCTGCCTGATTTCAATACTCCTGGTGGATTTGGTATTTTTTACACAATGCTCTGACTGTGTGTGCTCTTTAGTTGTGATATGATTTATAGCAATAACCTGCAAGAACCACTTGATTTTACCTTGGCCTTGCATTAGCTAATGCCTATAGCAGATATTCCTGTAAGGACAAGCTAAGACTATCCTGTGCAGGTTTAAGTTTCATATTAGAACTCAAGTTGCAGCTCTCACCCACGGTCAGTAGTCATCCTTCTGGGCTTAGTGATAGTTATTGCAGTCTATGTTTTCACTCATCCTTTGAAATAGTGACGGCTAATAAATTGTCATATCTTGTGTAGTTGCTGGCAGTTGTCGCTTCAATCCATGTGGCTTATATTTCCAGCAGGAGAGAGCTACCTGGGTGAGCACATTCTTTAGAGCTAAAGTGGGCATTTTGAGTATCCAGACATGTCACTGTGGCTGCAGAATAATGTGCTAGCAGCCTTTTAGGAAAAGTGTCTTTAATAATGCATAAGGTGTTCTTGTGTCGCAAAGAGAAGCATGCTTGGTGGCGAGGAGAGGCAGAGGGAGGGAGGGAGGGTTGGCAGAGGCGTGATCTTGTCTCACTGTCTCATTGGGCGCCCCGTGCACTGCTGTGCATGTGGCGCTGGAGTAACTGACGCCCGAGGGTGTTCAGCTCGACTTGGGGCAGCGTCGCCACAGTCACCCTGTCAAAAGTGCTGCTCTCGCACACACAGAGTGCATGTGGCAGCTTCAGCGGCTCAGGGGAGGGGGTGGGGTGGATGGAGTCAGAGGAGTGATAGAGGATGGTGGCAGATGCAGCTGGTGGAGGCAAGTGAAGCACGTCTTCAGCAGTCAGGGGCTCGCCTGCCTTCAGAGGCCTGACCTGTCTGCCTCCGGTACATGCTGGGTTTGAGGAGAGGCTGCAGCTGCATCCCGTTTAAGGAATGATTACCTCAGGGTTTTTGAAAGCCAACACCAATACAGCCTTTTAAGTACATTTTTGTTTCTCATTCTCAGTTTGTAGTGAGGGTGGAATAAGCCTCTCAGTCGTCAGAAACTAGTACTTAAATCAAATGAAATTCTTTCAGGGTGAGACAGTGGTTATGGCTGAAATTGTTATTGCATGCAGGTTTCACAGACAGGTAATAATTTATCATATCAGAGGTGGAAAACAAGCCTCGGTACAAGCCCGGGTTTGGCTAACTGAAACAGCTAGGCTACCCCGGAGCAGAGCAGCTTTGATTCCTTCTGAGGCCATCCATCCCCAACGCAGAGTCACTTAACCAGCTGTCAGCACTCCACCCATTTGCTACCTGTCGTCATTATTAAAAGATCATACGCCTGCCGATTGAAGGCGGCGACATTTTAAGAAGTGGAAAAGAGAGTTAAATGATGGGCCGACTAGGAGGCAAGCCCCAGGGATGCGTTCAAGGCGTGCTCGCTGTTCCACGATAACGCTGGCTGTCATGTTTGCGGGGCCATGCTCCACTCTCCATATGTTTATTCATGAGGACAGAGGCCATATTGGCAGGTTGTTAACAGGCAAGATTAGGGATTCTGGAAAGGCAGGCAGAGAAATCTGGTGAGGAGTGGAGCAGAAAACAGGCAGGAGGCTTTTTTTTTTTTTTTTTTGCTGAAGCCAGGCCAGCTTCTATCTTTATCTATCTTTCATCTGTTTCTGACTGTCTGCCCTCCTGTCTTTCTGCCCTTCTCTCCTGCGCTCTTGTTTCTCTTTTAGTGAGGCACTGGTGGGGAATATGAAACAGGTAGAGTCAGAAAAGATGAAAGTAGGTACAGACAGGACAGAGGCAGGGTCAGAAATTGCCCTTGAAAGTGCATAAAATGCGTGAAATTAAAAATGAAAGGGGGGGGAAACGGCTTGGACATCAGTGGTAACCTTGTAATTATTCCACCTTACTCTGGGCTTTGCACATCCTTTAGAGCTTAAGTGGACAGTTTTAAAATTTTGGGACAATTTGTCCAATTATTAAACAGCCCAGCAGGTGTGTAAGTACTGCCCCCTGTGGGTCACGGCGGGAGATTGGTGGGAGACGATGACCTGACAGTTGTTTTCAGTGTGTCCTGGGTGAGGAAAAAAGGGGCTTTTTGATCAATGAATGACCACAAATCAGGCTGGAACAGATGAAAATGTTGGCATCACACAGAAGCAGAGGAAACCAGTGGTCAACAAAAAATAAAATAATCAGCATGGGCAAAGCTTGAAAAGTGGAACGATGGGAGATGAAGTGGTTGGAGACAGAAGGAGGAAGACGCCGTGGGTGAAAAAGAACAAAGTGGGTGTTTATTTTGCTGCTTGAGAGTTCCAAATGTCCTTTTAGTAAAATGGCTTACCCTGGATGACACCTGCAGAAGTGAGAAAGAGGAGCAGGGAGAAGGGCAGATGTGAGGCTCCTTTATTTGTTCATTTCATCGTGTGCATAATTTACAAGCGACTCCCTCCAGTAGTAAAGAGCGGCTCTGGGGACACGCGTGTAACATTTCCCTCGCGATTTGGAGAAACACTCAGTAATGCTCGAGTGGCCCCCGGGATGAAATGGAAGTGGACACCGAGGGATGTTTCTAAGCCCCTGAGACGAGGCGAGCGGCCGGGTGCATGGGTGGCTGTTTGTGGGGGTGTGATGAACTCAGCAGCCAAACAAACTCTCTCCCTGGTCGAGCGGGCCTTGTGAAAGATTCGTGTGCTTAAATATAAAATGGAGCTTGCTGTCTGCCGCGCCGGCGGGTTGGTTCCTACAGTCCTCCGTCGTTTCGGGCAGGCTGCGAGTGCACACCTCACAAACTGCTCTGCTGTATGCGGTTTACTAGCATTGTGTCCTGTGTTGATATGTTTGACATGGAGCTGCCAGTAGCTGATTTACTGGACCCTTTCAGCTCGTATTCACTTGGCTGTTTGATAATTTTCAAGCAGAAAAACATGCAAATATCCACATTCCACCATTCTTTACTGTGGAAGCATCATTTAGATTTCCAGGGGATATTTAACTCTCCAAATTTTGCACCATTCATAAAAATGTTTTAATCTAATTTTAGCAATAGTTTAATACCCACATACAGTTGACAGGAGAATAGCATTTTAGCTACTTTCTTAACTTTCCAGCTTCTTCATTTATTGTTCAAATCCTCCTTTTAAAAAGCAGCAAAACCACATTTACTTTCCTCTTTGTTCCACCTTAAAATTGCCGCTTTTACTTTTTAGACCTTTTTATATAAATCTAGATATATCTACATTTTTCATATCTTTTTTTATATTGTTTAAAGTCCCTCCAATCAAACATTTGCTGTGTTGTTGCTTCACACGAATGTTTGGCCTTCACTGTGCAGAATGATGGATGTGCTGAGTTTGACACTAAAAGTTGGTTTTCACATTCATCAGCTGAAGGAGGAAAGTTCCTCTGCGCTCGCCATAAATCTCAGTTTAACACCTGTACGTACCAGCAGGACTCTGTGACATCACCAATCGTGGCGCAAACGTGAAGCCTCCACTTAACATAAACTGAGTTGAGTGTAATTTGTGGAAAAACCATACAGTTGGTCTACTCAACTTTCCTGTTGTTAATATCCACTGAACTAAGCCAACATTTCCATTGCTGTTGCACCTTAAAATATCAGCTTTGATATTTTATATTCACCTTTTTTACATCTCCATTTTTCATGTCTTGCTTTTTCACATTTTTGAAGTTCTAATGTCATTGATAAAAGGTGCTAGATAAGTACACAGTGACTTCGTTAACAAGCATTTCTATTCACAATAGTCCCGGGAAAATCTTTTTACTTTCAACGCTGAATACAAAAATAGTTTTTCTGGCAGTCATCCTTCCTCACACCCAGCAACCTCCCACTCTTACTGTAAGTGTTTGTCGCTGTATGTTCCTGCACAGGGAAGAATTTCAGACTTCCTGCTTGCGCGCCTCCTCTGATGTCCTCGGACCTTGATCGATGGTTGGAGGAAGCGACCTGCCCTAAAATAAACCTTTTTTCTCGCTTAAAATGCACAGCCACACTTCTTCCATCTGCTCTCACTTTCTCTCCCTCACCTCATCTCCTTGGGGCGACGGAGGGTTATAAGCAGGGAGTAATGAGAGGAAGGGGCCGCTCTGTTCAGGACGGTAGAGTGATTATGGCCCCGCTTTTGTGCTCTCCATTGCTTGTTATCGAAGCCTCGCCAGTGCTTGTTGTCTCATTACCCGTGACTTGAGCCTCTCTTTATCCAGAGGTTGCACATGAAGCACACACGCACATTTACGCACACGCTCAGACATCGCGGCCCTCTCTTTAGTCTCCTTCTTAACACGGTAATATTATGTCTCGTAATGGGAACAGGGAGCTCGGTGCCAAGAGTTCCCCTGGATAATTGGCTGCTTCCTCACCTGCTGACATCTCCCCCATTGACACTCTTACATTTTACATTTAAGGTGCTTCGTTTCTTTCTCCCCTTAACCTCTTTCTCCTTCCTCCATCCTCTGACTTGCAATATCTGTTCTTGTATTTTTTTTTTTTTTTTTGTCACTGATTTTACATCGTCTTTCTCGATCATCTTGTGAAAAATGTAATCCCAGTTTCCAGCCATTATTGTGGATTGTGCTTATTTCTGTTGATGCAATGGAGCTTCATTTTGCACTATTTATTTATTTTTTTAAACAGAGCATATGCTATGAGGGGCAATTTGCAAGTTTGCAACCAACATTTGAGAATATTTTTCATCTGAACGTGTCATGTTTTTGAATACTTTCAGCCTATATCATCTTATTTAAATCTGCTTAACATCTTGTGGAGGGTGTGTAGTTTTAATGCATCTTCAGGCCTCAGGTAGACTATTGCATATGTATGTAATACCACTTCTATATATATCATTTTTTTCAAATATTGCCTTTCTCACACTCTCATATTACACATATGTCACCTCGTCATTCTGTCACAGCTTGTGTTCGAATGGCAGTGTTGCTTCTTTGCATATGTTTTTTCATGCTGAAACCCCGACTTTTTACACACCTCTCTGAACAGTGATATGCATGTGGTATGGTAATATGAAGCGGCAGCCTACAGGGCTGAGAAATGAAGCCGACGCAGAAGTGCCAAAAACTGCAGTTCATTGAATAGCCACTTGAGGCTGGCTCCAAACGTGAGACACTCCCCATAGACCCCCACTTTACAGCGGAAACATAGGTGGTTAAAAAAAAAAAAGAGAGATCTCTATAGCTAATTTTCTTACACAGGGGGGTGAATTTGTATGTAAGTCACTCATTTAAATTATATTATGACTTTAAGTTATGCATAATTATGGGCATGGCCACTTTGAGTGAGCCACTAGGTTTCAGCAACCAGTTCATAATTCAAAATTTGTTCACCGTTCCAAAAATGAACTAGTTCATATTTCTTTTTTCCATATGTTGCTGTGAGCTATTATGTTTCTAAATTTTTGCCACAGCCCATATAGAACCACAGACAGCAATTATTGTAGCAGTTTTAACCCTTTAACTATGCGTCAGAACATACCTTGAAAGGCTAGCCGGGTGCTTCAGTTCAGTGTGCCGTTTCAGGGTTGCTGTGGATGTGACTGAAGTGCGGATTTTCTTTTTGAAAGCCAAAGTTTGCACAGAAATATAAAAATTTTCCCATCCTCACCGACCTTGTCATAAAACTCTTTTAAATGATCATACGACGCGGTCTTGCTGCTTTTTGTTTTGGTGACGCATGCGGTGGTGTGACACCGGTGGCTGGTGTTGCCAGGTTGGGTGTTTTTTCCGTTACATATTAAGGCCTGTTTATGGTGTGTTTTAGTCGGGTTTTCGCCTGGAAGGCTCTATAGAAATCTGGCACCCTATTGAACGAAGTTAAACTGAGAGAGCGTGCCGTTCACAAACACCAGAATGAACGAGTTCACAGTTACGTTCATCAGGCAGTAAGACAGTACGTTCAGTTCGCCCAAAATATGAACAAGTTCCTGAACTACCGTTCAATGAACGTGTTCAGGCACAACACTGTCAGCAACCAGGCTTCATTCAGCTCACCTCAGCTCCACCCACGCTCCACCTTTTTGCCCCTTCTTTGGATTAGCCGGGAGTTTGGCAGAGTCAGGTGCTGCCAAGATGGTGACAGCCAAATCCACTGTCACTGAGCTTCACAATGACTCTTTAGAAACCAGTGGGTGACGTCACGGAGACTACGTCCATATTTTCATGTAGTCTATGCTGATATAATCCAATTTTACCCCCTTTACTGATCCAGTATTCTTTTATTTTTTTTATGCTGCTGTCACTCAGTGTTGAATCTAATCTATTCTAATCTAGAAATGAAAATTGAATTAATTAGCAAAGATAACGCACTGTATGCACTATAGCTGCCAATTGATCCTTGATGCCTGGAAGGTGTATTGGTCAGCACACATACACAAGCACAGAGAGACACACTGACTCAGCTGACTGATTAAGCAGCAGTAAAATGTCTAGCAGTCGGTCCTTCCTGTCTCTGAACACTGACTCTGGTCTCCATCAATCACCTGCAGTCTGGCTGCTGTTTGAAGGCAGGAAGGAAACCTTCACATACTATTCATGGCCTCAGCCAACTGGCTTACTGCTGAGTTTCTGGCTAGAGAGACATCAAGGTACGGGCAGGTTGGAGACAGCCTCATTTAAAAGACATTTTAAGGTCAATTCAGAAACTAAATCAATAAAAGGAAGAACATTTTCTTAAAATTCGATAATTTCTCGTTATAAACCCTAACCCTACATTGTAGCCAATGAAAGAGCAGATAGCAGTGGAATAGAGGGGAGGGTTAAATGTTTGCGAGCCTGATGCTCAGCTATGTTTCAATGGATGTTTTAATACAACAACTTTAGACAAAAGGAAAAGTGAGGAGGCCACAGTCTGTAATGGTTGGCAGATATAAATGGATACTCTGTAGCCTGGAAAGTGAATCACTGTATGTGATGTAGTGCAGTTGCTCCAACTATGGACAGCTCTACCACTTAAGAGAGGAAACTTGAAAGCAGCACTAGTTACAAGATATTTATGTTAACACATGACTTTTTTTATCCTTAACTACAAAGTGGGACTACATCACGGGGAAACATCAACCAATTTATCCTATTGAAGTGAAATTCTGCTGTTGGTATTTTCACTTGTTCACTCCAGTAAAAAGTCAGTTAAAGCTGCTCTAGTCAATATTTTGATATTAACCATGGATCAGGTGACTGTGTAATGTGGAAAGTTCCATCAGCTCTGTGGTTGCCATCAGCTCTACTTTCTCAGCCTCTTGCAGCTCTTTGTCAGTTTTACAAACTTTACTGTTTTGGCTCACTGTCCCTGCTCTCATCGCCCTCTTTCCAGCCGCAGCAGGCAGCTGTGCTCTATAGTTCGCGCCTATCTGGTGACCATACCGGAACATTTAGCAGTTAAAAGCACAGATCTTTCCCTCAGGAGTTGAGCTAAACAGAGCTAAAGGAAAGTGACTATTGGGCTTTCAGTCATCAGATGGACAGAAACATGTGAATGGCAGCGATGCGTCGTGTCAGCTGGATGTGTAGATAGGCAGCAGATTGCTAACTTTATGTCAGTGGTTTCAAGGTTGCTAACTGAAGCACATCTGCATAAATGTGAAATATCTTTGAGTTATGAAACAAGACACAGGTTGTTTTTATGCTGAAATAAAGCCAGTGTAATTAATACACCCATTGATGACAACATAGCCACAAAAATCCTCCACAAGTCCCTGGTGGATCATTGACTTGAGTGCTCCATGATGGCACTTTAAGATTCTGAGTGATGGCAGGCCACTAACAGTAGTTTTAACACACATTTAAACAATGGATCATTGTTAGTGTGTTTTTTTATATGTACAGTAAATGTTTTAAAGATTAATTATCCTGATTTAATGTAGCTGATGTCACCAAGTTTTATTTTGTGAACCATTGCAGATGCAGCCGTATTCATTCACTCCTATACAGTCTCTTTTTTCCCAGAATTCCTGTTATGGACACAGAAAAAAATAGTTTGCATAATGCATGTTTTTTTTTCATCTTTTTTAATCTCTATCTATCATTCCTGCTCTTGCTGTGAGGGGGGTGTGAGGGGTGAGGGGGGTGTGAGGGGAATGGAAAGGCTGTAACAGTGTAGGCTTTATACCGCTGAGTCAGATGAGGGTTGGGTGTGAAAGCAGCAGGATCCAATTTACCCTGATGGCCTCACTGATTTTTGTTTTCCTGGACAACAAACACCAACATGGCACACTATCTAGCACCTACCCAACTTTCTATTCACACATACACCTTTCACCCATGCCATGGCGCCAGCTAATGTTCTCTCACTGTCAAATTCTATTCCCATATGGGAAGTCTATTCATCTCCCCCTTCTTCTGTTTCTCATTTCTTCGCAGTGCCAGATCGCAGGACGAGGACCATGATTGACAGCCAGGCGAGCTGAGGAGACCTGTCACTCATCTTCCTATCAGTGTGTCAGAGGGCTATCTGCTTCTCGCCTCCCCCTCTTCCTCCTCCTTCTCCTCCACCGTCCTCCTCCCCCCCTCAGTCCTCTCCTCTTATCTTCTCAATGGGCCGGTAACTTCACCATCCCTCACAGTTATCCCCCGACTCCAGAATCCTGCAAAGAGACAGAAACAGTAAAGAAAAACAACAGCACACTTCTAAACCGACCCTCGCTCCACCTGAGGGGAGTTTGGCATGCCTCCTCACTCCAGTTGAGTGAGTTGTAGTAAGTGGAAGAAGAAGAGGGATCCCTTGTTCGCACACCTCCTGGAGAAGGAGCTGAGAGAGGAACAGTCATGCGTTTTCATTTTGTGCTGACGCTGCAGGCGCTGTGGACCGGTGTTTGCCAGGCGGCCATGCAGCACTACCCTGCAGCGTGGGGCCATTACGATGTGTGCAAGTCCCAGGTATACTCGGACGAAGGCTTAACCTGGGACTACATGGCCTGCCAGCCAGAGGCAGCAGACATGACCCAGTACCTGAAGGTTACTCTGGATCCCCCCAACATCACCTGTGGAGACCCTCCAGAGACATACTGTGCCCTGGTGAGTAGATGCAAAAAAAAGAGCTTTCTTATCTGTGTCTGTGTATCGTGAATCTACTCGGCTTGTTCTGACCCCGCAGCCGTGACACTTTCAAAGCCTGTATGACTCAGATACGTTTCTGTGGATGAAGAAATAGAGGTTTGTGCCCATTGACGTCACGTTCTGCTGTTCAGAGAGCTGCTTCTCGGTGTGCACTGCAAACGCTGTCTGGTGTGCTGTGGATGCTGCTTACTCGCAGAAAAAACATTGTATAATGCGAGTTAACCAATGAAAACAAACATCGCCGCCTCACCCCCACACACATCAGAGTCACATACAAATATAGTTCCCTAAGTCATTGTGGTTTCAAAGTGAAAAGACGTCCCAGCGCTGCTTTTCTGTTGCGTCAGTGTGTTTTTAGCAGAGTTGGATGAGTGAGTGGCCTAAAAATTCAAACAATCTCCAGGAGAAAAAGTACAACATGTATGAGAGCTTAAGTGAAGCGCGGTTTTAAGTGCCAATACACATGGGTTTTGTGTTCGTACCTTTCCCCATGCAGTACAGTAAGTGTCTGCTGCTTTGCGTCCTCAACACAAACACATGATAACATTAAGTGCCAGCATTCATTATTGGTGCGGATGGTCATTTTTCATCCATAAATGGTTATTAGGGGATTCTAGTGACTCTCCATTTCAGCATATTTATATTATGTCAGATCTGTTTTGTACACCATTGATAGCGACATGGTTTTATTAGTCTCATATTAAGAAGAAGAAGAATTGTACTTTTATTATCACATCACACTACATGTTGCACACTACATGCTTCACACCATGCTTCCCGTGAAATTAAGTCCTCCGCATGCGACCCATCCTGGTCGCCCTTCCTCTGCGGCAGACCAGGAGCAGTGGGCTGACAGCCGACAGCGGCGCCCGGAGACCCAGTTTTCGTTCGTCACCATTGGTCAGGTGGTGATCTTCTTGCATGTTTTTAGCGGGGGTTATTAAGGAGGATACCCCAGGTGAACACATTGAGAACATGCAAACTCCACACAGAAAGGCCCCTTTCCTCGAGCAGCAGGCACCGAAGGCATGGTGGAGGACACGCCACCCAGCTCCCACAGCGGGATTCGAACCGGGATCTTCTAGCTGTGAGGTGACAGTGTTACCACTTGTCCCACCATGCCACCAACTGAATGGTATGGCTCAGCACAACTCAACTGTACTGACTTTTGGTGCTGGGCTTTCTCTTGATCATTTTCCACTGTAGATAGTACCTCCTCAATGTAGCCAGGACTCTCAGTAGACCCTCATAGCAATGCAATGTGGAACTGCTGTGACATTATCTTTAACATGACACAAACAGGAAAAACAGGATACTGATGGCATGACAAGACGAGAAAAAACACTACTGAAAAAAATATGACTATGAGATGACTATGGCTGCTCTGTGTCCAGCAAGTGATGATGATGACAATTTTCCAGTCAGTGGTTTGCAGAGCTTCCAGTCCACCTTTCAGTATCGACTCAGCTTTCTTGGAACCTGAACTGATGTGATAACAAAAAACTTAGTACTGCTGCTTACTACTATGTACTATACACAACTTTTTACCACTGGAAAGCCCAAAGGGACGGCTTCAAGTGAGGCAGGCAGTGTCATGCTTCATGGAAATGAAGCATATGAATGTTGGTTTGTCAGTTGGTCTGTCAGTTCATCGTTTTAGTCCCGACTGTATCTTCCTCTGTTGATGAAATGTTCATGGTCCCCAGAGGATGAATCCTTCAGAGTTTGGTGATCCTCTGACTTTTCTCTTAGCACCATCATGAGATCGGCCTTTTTTTTTTTTCCTTTTCTTTTTTTTTTCAAGCAAATGTCTCGACAGCTGTTCAATGGATTATCAAGAAATTTGGTACAAATGTTCATGTTCACTTAACTGTTCCTCCAGCGCCATCATCAGGTCAAACTTTTTAATTTGCATCGGCAAGTGTTGTACTTGAAGTTGTTTTATGACCAAATACGCAATACTTCAAGGGGGCTTTTAGAATAATGAACCAATTAGCTCTTTTTCATTTAATTACACAAAAATAGAACATAAGGGTTGTTGAATCACTGAACAAATTTGACACGATCGACTTGTTGATAAAGGGTTCCACACTGTTGCGCGCTAGTAAAATCATGATGACTTAAAAGTGCTGTTTTGTAGGATAAGAGGGATTTTATATTTAAACAACACAAAGAAAAGCAGGGATTGGTTGATTGGTTTACCCTTTGAAGTTCATGTGGTGCTGTTGATTCTGCAAATTACATTGCAATCATGAAAATCACAAAGTCCTGGTGGAGCTGAAAATAAAATGAGATGCATATTAGGTCAAGTATTTAATTAGCAACCCACCCTCCTCCTTATTCTGGGTCTTTTTCACTTTGAAACTCACAGCTGGTCGCCTCAGATTAACGCTAAATGATGAATCCATTTTGGGCCGTCGTGTGTTACCGAGTCATCAAAGATTCTCTCAGAACAAATGCACTCCTCAACAGCCTCAAGAGCTCTTTTGATAAATAGTGAGATGTTCCAGGAAAAGTAGTAACTTGAGGAGTATAAATAGACAGTCGCCATCAGCAGCGAGTCAGCTGAGAGGAGACACAGAGGAACAGAGAGGGATTAACAAAATACAGATGACAAAGACAGCGAGCGAATGATCAAGGGAGAAGTGAGAGGGAGCGAGCACGGGGGAGACGGAGACTCTGAGGACTATGTGCAAAGCATACAGCGACTGAGGAACTAATATCTACTGCGTGGGGTGGGATGGAGGCTCTGAAATGTGAATAATTCAACATGTTTTGTAGCTAATGTGTTTTATTCATAGGACACATTATTCAGCCCGACATCTCTCAGGCACTTTTGAAAAACGCTGACTCCCGTGATCGGCCAAGGTTGGTTGAAGGGGGTTGTGGGAGGGGGGCGGCATATCTGGGAGGTCATTGTCAAAATGGGGTCACCCTCCGATCTCCCTCTGGGCGGCCCCGTGACCTCCGATTGATCCACATTTGAACCTGAAGCATGTCTTGTATTTGCTTTGCAGCGACTGTGGATGAATCGTGGATGAACAGCAGTCATCCGTGTCTGATGCTTCGGTGGAGCTGTTCTATTTCTGGCCGCTCGGCTGAAACTGAGTTTATTATTACTAGTGTCAGACTTTTAACAGTCTGATGATCGCTTATTGAATTAGCGGGAGTTTGTGACGCGCTGTCACCCTCATGTCTCCGGTAGTCAATGTGATAGGAGTGCTTCAATTAAACAGGCAGTGGTTAGCTCCCACATAACCATTTCCTCTCTCTGCTGTACTGTACTCATCAGAAATCACACAAACATCAGTGAAATATGACCCCCGCTGCTTACCATAGAGCCCAATTCTCTGCAATTGGTTTGTGTTTACCCCAGGCAGTAACGTGGCTCCAAATCAACATCGGAACAATTATCATTGATATTCCAGCTACTCTGGCTGCCAATACACTACTGCAATGCCAATAGTGGTTTGTATCGTAAGTCAGATCATTGCAGATTCAGGGCAATTATCATTAGGCCGCATTATCGGAGAATTTCATCTCTCTGGTAATTGATTTTTGCGCTTGTAGAGGCGGGTGCTTTTTAAAGCCTTGCGTCTGCTTCCTGGAGTGCTGAAGGTAACAGACACCAAAGCCTGACGAGGGGGGAGAGACACAGAGAGATGCAGCAGCTTGAGGGCGTGGTGCTTATGTGAGCATGGTTATCTCAGGTTGCGGCCCTCACACACGGGCTTGCGCTCCTATCTTTGTGAGGATAGTCATTGACATAATGCATCCCATAGCCCCTTACCCTGACATTAACCATCACAACTAAATGCCTAACCCCAGCACCCTTACCCTAACCCAAAACTCAACCTCATTCTAACCTTTTTAACTCCCAAACAATCCAATCAAGGTCTCTCTGAAAGGGAGGACTGGCAAAAAGGTCCTCACTTTCCAAAGGTGTCCTCACACCCAAGGTCTAAAACACACATGCATACTGTACACTCACACACAGCTCACTCTCACCAGTAAAGGATTTTTATTCTCCTTCTGGCCCAGTGACCTTTTCGATAGCAATAAGCTGGCATTCACTGAACTCCGGCACACAAATCTGCCATCATATGAGATTTCACTGTCCCCTCCAGTTAGACTCAGACTGGCCTTTAAAAGGTTCGACAGGTTGCAGAGCCCCAGCCAGGTGATGATTGAGTTTGTGCCGGATTCAGGGGAGCAAGAAGTAGAAGAATAGTTGGAGTAAAAGAAGCTCTTGTTAACCAACTTGTCCAAAAAGACCAATTGACAGCTGTGTATTCAGAAAACCTCCACCCTTGAAAGCATAAAGAAGTTACAAGATAGTCAATGCAAATAGTGTTGCATTTCAGGAAATGTGTGCTGGCTAGTACAGGAAGATTAAACTGAAGCAACATCCACTCTGCTCGAACACACCAACATACAATTTATCAGCCAGCAGTACTATGCATGTGTTAGCTCTTCTTTGATGTATGTGGCATTAAACATAGAAGAACCCTCTTTCTAGGTGTGACTCCATAATTTATACTATATTTGAAAAGAGTGCGTGCGTGCGTGCGTGCGTGCGTGCGTGCGTGCGTGCGTGCGTGCGTGCGTGCGTGCGTGCGTGCGTGCGTGCGTGTGTGTGTGGATGTACTTCTGCATTCTCATGCAAGTACTGTATGTCTCTGTTTGTGCCATCAATTTACAACCAGGAAATGCTGATGAATGCTGAAACCCGAGTCCCGGCAGGCCGATGCATTTCATAGCCAATCAAATCTAAATGAGGAAACAAAGAGGATTATTAAAAAGGCAGTGCAGCATGTGGCTTCATGATAAAATGTCATCAAACTGTACCTTGATAAGAGAAGCTAGCTCGCAAACAGTGTCTTAATCATCCTGCTTGGCTAAAAGTCAGATGATGCATTGATTAAAGCTTTTACAAGTGAAGTTATGGCCCTTTTTAACCATCAGCAAAGCTCAATGAGCAGGAGGTTGGACCATGTGAGATTTATTTTTTTTGCTTTAAAGTTGCAGAATGGAACATATTTGGATGTTCCCATTAAAGATGTATTGCACTGTACATGTTCAGATCCCTGAGTTTGACTTTAACTGCCATATAATGATGTCGGAGAAGTTTGCTGTCAGCCTATGAGCTAAATAAAAAAAATAGGAAATATTGCAGAATGAGAGTTCAAAGCTGAATTGACAGAGTTTAACCGTTTACATGTCCTGTGAAACACCCGTTTCCTCCTGTTTTAGGCCCAACATTACATTACATAGTTCTAAGCACTATGCAATTCTGTAATTAATTCAGTTAATATTAGCAAACAGAACACAAGCTTGTTCTTTCTATTAGACACGGCAGTGAGCTGTTATACGAGATTAAAAATACTGAGGTGAAGATCAGATGTGAGGTGTCATTTTGTTCTGCGTGTGGTATTGCTGCTCGTGTGCTCATTGAGTGATAGTGAAAACAGGTGTGAAGACATGGTGATTATCCCTCAGCAGAGACTGGGCATTGTCAAGTCAAAGAATGGCAAAACCTTCAAACAATAGATGGCACTCTATCAAATTCGGGGCTCTAGTGTGTCCCCATAGGTTACTTTGGATGTCAGAATATTAATCTTATGTCTTTGGTTTCTTTTTCTGATTGTACAACTCACCCCTGTGCTCACCTGTGCAGATGGTACATTCCAGTTTAAATCAGGCTGAGATACCAACAATGCCATTCATTTCTCCAGTGGGAGAGAAAGCTGCAGCCTGACAGAACTCTCTTTGCCAGAGTTTAATTTTTGTCTTTCATTTTTTTTTTTCCATGTACTTCCTTTATTAGATGGTGCATTGTTCAACATCCCTATCATCAGCAGCACGCATGATGAGAACATAGAGCTGCAACATGTTCAATGTGCTTTTGTGGTCTCAGCCTAATATCCAAGAGCCGATTCAAGCACCATGCATGGGCTTCTCTAGGTGTGCCTGTCAATAAATGCAAGTGAGGGGATGCCGTGGGTTCCCATGGATTTACATTGTGATGCACAAATCTGACCTTTTCCTAAGCCGATCCTGATTAGAGGTTTCAGACAGACAAAGCGCTTTAACTCCCCCATACCCCACCCACCCCTCGCTCACACTGTGCCGCCTCTCAACAGGCTCCACGCTGACATTTCCTTGAGAAACGAGTGCGCTGTCAGCAGCAATATGTCTCATTTCATATTGTAACAGTCAGTGCACGGGTTAGAGGAGGATGAGAGTGAGAGAAAGGAGAAGGCGAGGGGCTTTTTCGCAGGGCTACAGTGTTTGTGGCATTCTGTCATATGAAATTGTTTATATATTTTTTTTGGTGAGGGGGCAAGATAGCAGAAACAAGCACAAAGGCGGCTTTTCAGACCTGCTGATCGACTTTAAAAAAGGTCAGATTCCAGGAATGTAGTGGTATTAAACTAGCATTGAAAAACTAATTACGCATGAAATAGAACTATTTAAATCAGAGGATTAAGTCAGCTTGATCCATTTTATGTGTCTTCTTTCATCTTTGCCGGATCAAACCAAATCAAAGGTTTATTGAAACTGGCGACAGAGGCACAGGATATGGACCAAAACAGGCTAAAAGGACGGATGTGTGTAATTCCCATTCTTATAGCATTGTTCTTTGTTTGATTACTGATAGCTATCTGGAGTGCCAAACAGGGCTGGAGTTATTATTTCTGCATAATTCACCAACAAGCAGCGTTTGAGACTTGACGGAATTTTTCACACATGATCTTAATCTGTGCTCAAGGGAGCTGTGTGTCTTTTGTGTGATTTAATTAGTCTAATCAACCCTCAACAAACATTTTCAATTTGAAGTTAAGGTAGCACGCACTCTGCTATATAAGCAGAGCACATTTCATCATCTTAGGAGCCTTAAAATACACTGTATTTCTTTAACAAGACTAAAGCTGCAGTCACAATAGCATTGATGCAACCACCAGTGATACTGTGTGTCATACGACAGGAACAGAGGCTCCAAATTACCCTAAGAATACACAGTGCTGAGCATTATGTTATATCCTACAGAGCCTATGCACAAAGCTCTGCCCTAGCTGACATGCACCCTCTATGATTGCTGTTTATGGCTACAGCAAGAACAGTGATTGGTTAGCTTTGGCTGCTGCAAGTTTCTCTGGAGAGAGCTGATGGTGACTGCAACATTAGGGAACTTAAAGGAGTTGCGTTTCAGTAAGGCACATCTAGCATGACATCTCCGCAGTCCCGCAGCCAGACGAAACTTTTTCGACGGTCAACTGATTTCCTCCTGATTTCTTTTAAGCAGTCATAAATCATTAAAAACAATAATGGGGAAATAATATAAATATTTCAGAATTTCCTTATGCAGGATTCATGGTAGTTTTCCGACACACAGAATGATCTGGCGAAGATTGAGTGAAGGACTGGGAGTCATATGCTGCAGCCTACAGGTGGAATTGATGAGGGTGCAGGTGAGCAGGCAGGAAGAGGAAACCAGGTCACCATGACAGCAGAAACACTCGGGATGAGGGAGGAATCCTGCTAGACCCTAACACGCAATGCATTCTGGTCATTTAGCCAATAAAACCACAGTGTTAATTACACTCTTTAATGATGCCCTGCAACATTGTAAATCACATCTTGACAGCACCATATGATGTTATGACAATACCTATAATATACCTAACCCAACTGGGGGTGTGGGGTTGCTGCAGCTCCCTCAGTATCTTTCCTTTCTGCAGCCATATCTGAGGCGATATGTCTGTCTACAACCTCCTCAATAGTTTCCTCAGTTTCCTCAATACTCACAATGAATTGTCACATATTGCAGTTGATGCAACAGTTGCTGATATGCCCCCCGGTTCCCCTAATCTGAGCCCAGCAGCATAACAAGCTTTCATTTTGTAACCTGATACATTCATCTGAAACACTACCAGAGCAGTGAGAATAGGTTGAATACTGTCTAACACAGCACAGAACTGTCAGACTGTATCTATCTGCCCAATGTGAAGGTTATACACACCGCGGTCACAGGAGGATCTCATCATATTCTCTCCGACCCATCCTGTGCTATAAACTTTGCATGAGCGGTGGGCGCTGTCTGAATTTTTATCATTTTCTTATTTCCTCCAACCACTCGTTCTTCCAGTTCTTCAAGCGGCAATGCAGACTCAGGTCAGGCTCAAGAGAAGTCCATTAAACAGGTGTCGGCTGAAAATCCCGCATTTCCTGTTATGGGCGTGCTGTGGCCCAGCGTTGCATAGTGTGTTGGATGCATTCACAGGAGGGGTTTTATTGTGCCACATCTACTTCATTAATGGTTCCCTGTCTTTGGAAAACCTCCAGGAAATTAGGATCATAACTAATGTGATCAGGTGTGAAATTAGTGATGTGGATTATGTTTGTTCAGGTTTATGTCATATCTGATGGTTATGGATTATTAGGGACAAAGTCTCCATCTCTCTGACATCAGAGATCCATCGTTGAAAAAAATTAAGAAATTCAAGTAGTAAATGTGCCAGTGTTGTCGTTCTAAACTGAATATGTGCCATGTGAGACCAGAGAGCTGGAGGTGTAGAGCCTGCCAGGGCTGAGGTTTAGCGAATGGTCAACTTTATGTGAATTGCTGGTGTAGCAGTTGAATATTGCTATTTACATGCCTTGTTCTGTGTTTTCTTTGCTATTATTATCGTTAACAGCAGCATCATCACCATTAACGTGAGCACTACCATTTCCATAATTACCCTCCGTATCACCACATCACTGTAAGGCGATATGTTATGGTTGCAAGTATTGTTTGAAAAAAGTGCAAACAGGAGGAAATGTTTACTCCCAGGGAAAAAAAAGTTTGTGAAAGGGAAGTTAGTGAAAAGTTGGTATGCAACATCAGGTGTTGCTCTGTGGTGCTGTGTTGTGTGAGTGAGAGTGTGACTCGTCTATCTGGGCTCCATCAAGGCGTTCAGTGTTGCCTCACCGTTTACTCTGCCATAACAAGATAACAGGGGGCCGCCTTGACTCCAGCTTCCCACAGGGTTTTCTGTTGACTTTTTTTTTTTTTTTTTTCAAAGTTTGGAGCAAAACATTTCCTCCTTTGCCGTAAAGTAAGGAGAGGAAAGTTTGGAGAAGCTGAAGCTTTTTTTTTTTTTTTTTTCCATATTTAGATGTAAAACTATCTGTGAAAGTGCCACTTGAAAAATACTCCCTTGCACGTATGAGAATGAAGTCGATAGAGGAGGACGGCTAATGTTTCATTTTGGGAAACAAAAACAGACTTCACTCTCATTCAGCTTTGGTTTCCAGAAAGTGACATGATGAATTCCCAGAAAATTTGTATTGAATTTAAGTCAAGGCAGGAATGATCTCTCATAGCTCAGATTTAGCCTCTGAATTTCTTAAAGGCTCCTGCTATTGACTACAAGTCACCCAGAAATATCACATTGTCTCTTTGTTAAATGCTCACCGCGCTCACTGGATTTGAAGACCCATGCATAATATGAACCAGGCATATGGGTTTTCACAGTCTGATTTCTATGACATGGATTTTTTTCTTTCTCTCATGTTTTTTATTTGACGAAGGCGTTTTTACCCCTTTTTCCTCTTCTATTGCTCTGTGGGCTCTAAATCCCTCCTGCAGTAATGGGGGTTTTTGTTGCATTTCACAGTTCATCACTCATGGAAAATTATGGTCTGGACCCCCCCCCCCCTCCATTATCCACCTCTGTGCACGAGGCTCCGAGCATAGACGGAACTACAGTAGTGGGCTGCTGGAGAGATCCGTTGACTTTTAATTGCTCTTTGAACCTCTGGGGTGGAGTTCCCCTCCGGGCTCACTTGCTCGAACACTGATTTTCACAATATCTCCTTCTCTCTCTGGGACACGGATAACAAATTGCACACGCAGGCCAATACAGACCAGCTTGCAGAGCGCAAAGCGCGGCATATGGTGGCATTCATATTAAGAGGCACTCA